>NC_134480.1:18207071-18258014 GCF_964194025.1 Convolutriloba macropyga
TCATTACCATTCCTTATGGAATGCATGTTATGTACTGGAGCCCTTACTGATGCATCTCCTGAACTTATTGTGCCTTATTATTTAAATGATAGGATTGATAAACATTGTAATGCCTTATGTTCAAGCTAATGCCTTATGTTCAAGCCATATGTTCAAGAATAAACCACTTTTGCTTTAGGAAACTAGTTGTGAAATTCAATTTTTGCGTACTGCCCTTTCCGCCAATTCTTATTAATCACCACAATAATAATAATAATAATCATATTAAAACTAATCATAAAAACTATAATAATAGTAACAATAAGGATAAGAATAATACTAATAATAACAATAATAATGATGATAATAATAAGAATAATAACAATTTATGTAATAATATTAATTATAATAACAAAGTAACATTTAAATTAATAATAATGAAAACAATAAAGATATTGATAATAATAATAATAATAATAATAATAATAATAATAATAATGATAATTATAATAATAATACTATAAAAAAAAATAATAAAAAAATTATTAATAATAATGTTAATAACAATAATTGTGATACTCCATGTGGAGTCGTAACCAAGTATTTCAAGTATTATGTATAAACACTTTAAACTTCATATGTTATATAATAACCTCTTGTAAATAAGTTCACTTTGAGTTATGTAAACGCTATAGTTCTGGTTGACTAGACCGGTACTTAGCTGGTTCGTCTGACAAGAGATGCAAACTTGCAGACGTAAAATAAGCAAGCTGAAAAACAGTTAGTGAAACGTGGCCTTAATTCAACTTTAAACGTTGTTCTTTTATCCGCCAAAATTGAACTGACATATAGAGTGAGACCTACTCTCACCCCCGAGCGAAGCCCGAGACTCAGAGCAGAACGTCCGGCTATAGTCCAATCGGACCAATCCATAATAGACAATAGTCGCATACACACTAGACCCACTACACTCCACACGGAGAATCAAAACGTTCTTCATCACATGGCGCAGTCTAGCAGATCTCCAATTGGAGTTAATTTATTCTGGGAAACGGGAGCAAACCCACCAGTTGAATGGCAACCGTGGTTAGCCACATTCAAGATGGCCGTAATGGCCCAACACAATATAGAAGTCGAAAAGCTCCTACGGCTAAAGCCAGCGCGGACAGAATTATTTTATCCAACGATGCCAACACTAGAGGAAGAACTTGATAATGAAGCCCGAGAAGAATCCAGACAAAGAGAACAGCGTAACGAGAAAAGACGTGTGGACGGGGAAATTGAATGCAAAATAATAGAGACAAAAGGTCCAACCGTCGATAGAATCCCCTGGGACGAAGCGGACATGAAAGTCAAGAGCTTAACTTACTTGTCCCTTGGAGCAGAGGCCTGTCGCACATTTCACCAGAGAAACCCACACACAAGAATTGACAGATGCACGACGAACGAACTAGTGCATGAATTGACACTTACATTTACAAGACCCAGAAACACCACATTCGACAGGTTTAAACTTTTCAAAGCACAACAACAACCAAATGAAAGCCTAGAGACTTTCTACAGTAGACTGAGAGAAGCAGGCTCACACTGCAGATTTGAACACTTAGAAGAAGATATTATAAAAGACCTGTTCATAAGCAACATGAACAACACCGCGATCCAGATGGACTGATTGTCAGAAGTGAGAACCCCGCAACAGGTATTAAATTATGCAATAAACCGTGAACATGGACAGGCCAACCAGCAAGAAATACTTAGAGCAAACAGCACCTCCACATGGAACCAAGTCACATATATAAGACAAAATAGAAGACCGCAAGCTATACTTCCTACACCCCAATCCGGAAAAATTGTGCCATGCTGGAAATGCGGTAATCCATTCACACCCAATCACCTACAAAACTGCCCGGCGAGAAACACAATATGCTAAATTTGCAAAAAACAAGGACACTTCTCGTCCATGTGCAAAGCACCCATGCCGGAAAGAAGAAGACCACCACTACAAAGCACGTCATGCCCACAATCAAGATACCAAAACACCTACACACCCCGCCCCGGAAACAACCAAACCAGGAGAGTACGACATATAAAAGACAACACCGACCAAACGGAAACACAAAACTATGAAGGTGAGCCAGATGAACTCGACGATGAAGACGCGGAAGCCGCCCTGTATATAAAAGAGCTCACAGAAGACTGGGCCAACGTGAACCTGATAAGACCAACAAAGTTCCACGCGGAGAAGAATTCAGTCATAAACAACGAGGGCACAGGAGAATTCTGGGTAGCAACGACAACCAACAACAAACGCATTGTATGGTTGGCTGACACAGGCTCCCCTAGAACATTCATGAACAAAGAAACAGCGAACGAACTACTTCTCCACATTTCAAAAGCCAGAATTGTTCCCTACATAGAACAAGAAAAATTTAAATGCTTCAACAATAAACAAATCAAAATCGAAGGAGTACTCCAGTTGGATCTCAAATCAGGATCTTGGAATGCACCGGACTGTCAAATCCTACTGGTCGAAAACAAAACGAACAACATAATGGGTAGAGACATCTTACGAAAACTCGGAATAACCCTCACGGCCAACAAAAATACAGGTAAGAAAGTACTCCACATCTGCGCTACAACAATAGAATCAAATATAATAAAATGGATACTTAAAAAATACCCCAAACTATGTACACGATTAGGAAAATCAAAGAACCACATTGCCAAACCAACCATGAAAGAAAACTTTAAACCAATACAGCAAAAAGGACGCAGAGTACCCCCCCATCTCCTTGATAAAGTAGAGGCCGAACTTGAAAAATTAATACAGGATAAACAAATAATCAGGCTAGACAAATGCTCGGACGAACATTTCATAAGTCCGGTAGTAATAACAGTGAACCACGACAAAAGCGTAAAAATCGCATTAGACTCAAAGAAGCTCAACGATGCAATACATAAAAACAAATATCAAATGCAAAGCATTGATCACCTAATAGACGAAGTAGCAAATTACATCTCCGAAAGGAAACAAAACCCAGGTCAATTCTACTTCAGCAAAATCGATCTGAAATATGCATATAGCCAAATCCCACTTGACCCAAACATCCAAAAACATTGCAACTTCAGTCTCCTAGGGGGGAAAGCAACAGGAACCTACCGGTTTATAAACGGCTTTTAAGGCCTAACAGACATGCCCGCAACATTTCAAAAAACGATCGACAAAACACTGGAGGGCATACATTCGAAATTTGCATTTTTGGACGATATACTCATTATCACTAAAGGCTCCCTAAATGATCACGAGAACGAAATAGACAAAATTCTAAACCTCCTAGACAAGGAAAACCTTGCAATAAAGCTACAAAAATGCGAATTCGCTAAGACAAACTTAGTTTGGCTGGGATTCAAAATACATCCAAATGGAATAATCCCAACTGACAAAAAATGCGAATCAATAGTTAAATTAGATACACCGAAAACACTCAAGCAACTACGCTCGTTCATGGGGTGCATACATCACCTCATTAAGTTCACACCAAACCTCGCAACCCTCAGTGAGCCGCTCCGTCCATTACTCTCAAAAAGCAACTTAAAATCGCATAATAAACTGGACTGGAAAACGCTCCATACGGAGGCATTCAATAAAATAAAAGAAGCAATAAAATCAATAACAGAAAACAGATTATTCGACGTTAAATGCCCAACCAGAGTCCGATGTGACGCAAGTAAAAAAGGCCTTGGGGCATGCTTAGAACAATTCGTAAACTCAACATGGTACCCAATCGCATACGCGAGCAGGTTTCTAAACAATTTGGAACAACGATATAGCACTAACGAACTAGAATTACTAGCAGTCGTCTGGGCTTTAGAACATTTCAAATATTACCTCTACGGCTCACAGTTCACACTCCAAACGGACCACCAAGCATTGTTAAGCGCACTAAAAGAAAACAGAGGCAACAAAACATATCAAAGTCGCCTTACAAGATGGGTAGATAGATTACTACCTTTCCATTTTTCAGTAGAACATATACCAGGAAAAAATATGGGATTTGCTGATTACCTAAGCAGAAACCCATCATCTGACGCACCTTCCCCCTCAGACAGAGACAAAAACTTTGTCATTAACACTATCGAAGAAATAAAACACGCGTTACTGCGAGCGAATATTGCTCCAAATGGAGCGACCAATAAGAATACAGAACAAAAACAATCATATGACGTCACGAGTACTAAACACGCACACTCAAATAAAACCACCGCTTTTCGCCAATTACCTCACACAAAACAGTCGCTATCTCCTTTACGCAAATTAAATTACAACGACCAAATTAAACACACAAAAAGTATTCAAAACCTAGTAGCAATTACAACACGCGCTAACCCCACAAAAGAAACATTTAAAATCCCCATTCAAAGAAGATTCAGAGCCCCCAACAAAAACAAAATCCATATGGAGCAACAACCACCTAATCTAATCTCCGTATCCACCCAAACAGACTCTACATCAAATAAAGGTAGAGGTTTAGACCCCCTAGACCCGACAAGACATGAAGCCCTATTCACTGTTTACGACCAAACCCCCACCCCACTTTATCGGGAAAACCTTAATCGTGTATTCAACGAAGAATTTATCGCGCAAGCCTCGAAGAAAGAACTAAGCCCCATTATTGAATTCGTAAAAAACTCCGAATGGGAAAAACTTAAACAATTAATTCTACTTATTATCGTATCCGAAGAGACCTTTCTGTGTCCCCTTCAGGATGTTTAATTTATGACAACAAACTTGTAATCCCCAACAAGCTGAAAGGGATGGTACTTGAAACAATCCACAACAAGCACCCGGGCCAAGCTGGTATGCTTGCCTTAGCCCAACTTATTTGGTATCCGCATATCCATTCAGACATTGTTGCCCAAGCCCAAGCATGCCGCCACTGCACCGAAAAAGGTAAAAACCTAAAACCATTAATCCCCAAAACACAAGTGGGAAATTTACCACCACTCTCCGAACCTAACGAAGAAGTCCAAATGGACATCGCGGGCCCAATACCATTTAAGGATAACGCCCTCTCCAATTACATTTTAGTAACAGTAGATAGGTTATCTAGATACCCGCACGCAGAAGTTTTCAATAACTGTGACTCAAAAACCGCAATTGAGTATCTCGATAGCTACTGCAAAGTACATGGAATCCCTAGGTCAATACTGTGTGATCAAGCACAAGCTTTCAAAGCCCGAGAATTCGAAACATACTGCAAAAATAAAAATATCAAACTAATTCTCGCTCCAGCTGGAGACCACAGGGGAACCGGAATGGTAGAAAGGCTAATACAAACAATAAAACGTAGGCTCGCGGTTTTAGACATCGATTCCAAATGGACACAAACAACATTAAGCCAGAGAATAGCTAATATAATTGAAAACATCAGACTAATCCCTAACGCCACCACCAAAACAAGCCCATTTGAGGCACACTTCGGACGCAAACCCAACACAGAAATTTCTAACCTAGTCACCAAACCGTCACACAAAAACTTAACATACAAAAAATTACGTTCGAACTGTTTAGACAAGAAAATCCTGAAACATGACGTACTCACCAACGAAGAGATGTGGCGCTACGACGGACTATTGGAAGACAATCTGGACATAGCTTACAAGGAACCAGAAAACCCAACCCCCATCAGCATTGACAGCGACGAGTCCGACAACATGCCACTCCGCCCTCGCTCCCCACGTAAGATAACACCATCTGAAATTCACTTCACCATAGGTGACAAAACTAGTAGCAAACAAACGCAATGTAGCAAAGAAAACAATCACACGAAAAACAAAAGAACCAAGACCAACACTCGCACCGCAATGGAACATAATTCCAGATGGAACAATAACAAATTACACACCGCACACAATCACAGTTGACACGCCCTTAAGAAAAAACACAGTCATTAGAAAAAGTGACATTGCTATAGCAACAGAAACTAAACCACGACTAATACACATGGTAGCTTGCAAAACTGTAGGTGAATATAAACGCAACCAAGAAAAAATAAGAAAATTCTGTTTAGAAGAAGCACGCAACAACACA
This sequence comes from Convolutriloba macropyga, assembly GCF_964194025.1. Lineage (NCBI taxonomy): Eukaryota > Metazoa > Xenacoelomorpha > Acoela > Convolutidae > Convolutriloba > Convolutriloba macropyga. The sequence continues at coordinate 18,213,142 of NC_134480.1, forward strand.
TCAAGGAACCAACAACAGAACCAAGGACCATCAGCCGAATCCATCTGGACCAAGGAAAAAGTCAAGAAATTAGCGCAGACCAATCAACAACAACAACAAAGAACACAAAAAAGAAAAGCAGCAACGAAGCCAACACCTCCACGCACGCCCAAAACAAACAAAAGAAAATTATCCGCATCGAAATCACCAGCACAAGTCTCATTCAACATGAGAGCACAACAAGCAGCACTAAACTACGAATCAGAGTCACCAAAGAAAACACATCCGTTGAGTAACAAAGTAGTACAATTCACCGACAACACAAACGATAACCCAGAAACTGTAATCTACAACATACAACAGGATGCAGACGTACATACACCATTCCGAATAGTAACATCATCAAATCCAAGCATTTTATCTCACCCTGCCTTCACAAACAGCCAAGATCGTCAACTCATATCATCGGAAAAAGACCTACAGGAAGAATGCCCGATCTCAATAATACCGGCACCCTCCAAGAGCACAACCAAAACAACGGTACAAGTCCAAATGGATACTACAGCAAACACAGCAACCGAATTTGAGTCCATCCACATGGACCAAAACATAGACGAGAGCACAACAGTGAAAGAACAACTCAAACCACCATCGGTGATCTTCCTCGATTCTCCTAATGGAGATCCAGAAGGAACAAATAACAACCACAACCAGTTACCCCACTCAACAAATGAACTCGAAAACGAGGAGAACCAGGCAATCTCAACATCGTGCGATCCTCCAAGTGGAACGTCAAGTGTTTATGCTACTCCCCCCATGTCACCCTACAAAAGAGAGAAATCTGACAGCTGTACTTCTGATATATAAACTTAGAAACTCACAAATGAACTGCTAGAAATAGCACCTCGTTTGCCCCAGCGGGGGGTATGTGATACTCCATGTGGAGTCGTAACCAAGTATTTCAAGTATTATGTATAAACACTTTAAACTTCATATGTTATATAATAACCTCTTGTAAATAAGTTCACTTTGAGTTATGTAAACGCTATAGTTCTGGTTGACTAGACCGGTACTTAGCTGGTTCGTCTGACAAGAGAGGCAAACTTGCAGACGTAAAATAAGCAAGCTGAAAAACAGTTAGTGAAACGTGGCCTTAATTCAACTTTAAACGTTGTTCTTTTATCCGCCAAAATTGAACTGTCATATAGAGTGAGACCTACTCTCACGCCCGAGCGAAGCCCGAGACTTAGAGCAGAACGTCCGGCTATAGTCCAATCGGACCAATCCATAATAGACAATAGTCGCATACACACTAGACCCACTACACTCCACACGGAGAATCAAAAGGTTCTTCATCACAATAATAATAGTAATAATAATAAAAATAATAATAATAATAATGTTAATAATAATAATAAAAATAATAATAGTAATAATAATTATAATAATAATACTATAATAAAAAAAATAATAATAATTAAATTAATAATAATAATGTTAATAACAATAATAAGAGTAATAATAAAAATAATAATAATAATGTTAATAATAATAATAAAAATAATAATAGTAATAATAATGATAATAAAAATAATAATAATAATAATAATAATAATAATAATAATAATAATAATAACAAAATTTTTTATAGTCATAGGGATGTTCATAATATTAGTAAGAGTAATAGTAATGCTAATTGTTTTTATGGCAATTATAATTAAAAAATTAAATGGTTGCCGCAAATAGTTGCTCGTTATCGATTGGCAGTGCTCATAAATATGAAAAACTGTTTTTACAAGAACAAATCGTAATCTTTTTTTCCGGAATGCATAAGCAACTGGCAAAATAACTTGTTCAATTATTTTTATTTTCAATTTTTTGTGGCCCTCAGATAACTTGTGTCCATACTGGATTTGATAAAGTAGCGACTGCTCAATTCTGGCTTGGTAAAGTGAGTTTTGTACCGCCCATTTTGTTAACGAGATTCTATTTGCGGCAGATTATTTTTTGTTCAATCTGGTTTTTCGAAATTAGAGTCGCATTTCGCCTTTAGACTGTACTCTCCTTGACTAATAATCACCAAGGTTGGTTAATAATTAATTTGAAAGCTCCCAAGACATTTTTTTTGAAATTTTTTAATGTGCTTCGTTTTTGGCAATAAAACTGAATAAAATCTAAAAGCCTAATTTTCCAAATTCACTGTGGTTTTCTTTGATCTTCTACAAATTTGTGGAAGTCTTGTAACAAATTTGTAAAACTCAAGGTTAAACAAAAATTAAGAGATTTTCTACTTGCCAATGAAATATTTTGTAAATTTATCGGTTTGGTGGCTGTCAAACGGCTGGACGTAGAATTTCTAGACTTCCTACGTTTTCAATCGAAATTTTCTTAATTTTACAGCTTCGATTCGTTCTATACTTATTAAGTAGAGTTTTAACACTACTGAGATTACAATTCGAAATCTATTTTACAAGAGTTAAAGATTTCAAAACGCCTATAATGCGCTAACGGTCACTTAATCTGAAACTTTGTTCTGCAGAAAAGCTGTGAGAGATTCAATTTCCTTTCTTTATTTACCAATTGAGAGCATCTGATTTTGAGCAATCCAATATGTTCCAAACTTTACTTCATCCAAACTATTACATCAAATTTTAGGATAAATATGGACTTAGCAGAATACGTAAATTTTTACAGGAAGTTCAACAAAACTTTTAATTTTTGCCTTTGTTCGTTTGGTTTGCCCAAGATTGGCAAGATGATGACCATTTACTGTGTGGTAGCAAAAGGACACAAGCTTACTTGAGTAAGATGCATCTATCTATAGCCACAAATGAACCGTTTTGAACTTTGCATAGCACAAACCATTATAAAAGATTACAATAAAGATTTAATAGTCCTAAAATGGCATGAGAGGTTAAAGCTCTGCTCCAACAGATAAGATTAGATTCGATTTTAAAAACACTGCTTAAACAGTATTTTGCATTAGTACGTACAGCGCTTGAGAGGCTTTCACATACCCTAGTCGAGGAATGATCGAAAAAAAATGCAAGAAATGAGAGGAATTTGAGCGGAATATTAGCAAAATCCGCTCAAAGCCTTTACATTTTTATCAGGATTAGCGGATTTTCAGCGGAATAAAAAAACCAGGAATGAGCGGAGTTTGAGCGGAATAAAAAGTGCAAGAAATGTGCGGAATTTGAGCGGAGTAAAAACTCTAAGGAATGAGCGGAATTTGAGCAGGAAAAAAATGCAAGAAATGATCGAAATGGTCGGATTGAGCGAAATTTTTAAAACTTGGCTGCAGGTGGGCCAGATATCCAGCTGAAATAGGAAGTTTAAGTAGCTGATACCATCGGGAAACTGTCCCAGGTCTAGTTCTTCCTGGAAAACATACTGCTGTGCTTCTAAGACTGTAGCCAGCGCACGATGACTGGTCATTTATACGTTCCATCTTTTGTTTGCACAGTTGCAAACTGTACAACACTATCTACTCCAGAAATAGTTTGTGAAATCTGGCCCAGATTGTAGTGACCTCGTTGATCAGTATCTCCAACGAGCCATACCAAGTCTCCTTCCATGAGACTGTCATTTTTCTCAGATTGCCATTTGCTTTGTCTGTTTAGTGTAGGCACATATTGTTTCTAGAACCTGTTCCAAATTTGATCATCTGAGGCTTGAAATTGCCGGAACAATTTCCAGTGATCAACGTAGTTTTCAGCGTATGGAAATTATGGTTTGGAGTGAGAGCCTCTAAGTTACTTATATCAGAGCAGACTGGTGTGAGTTGTCTTCCGTTCAAAGTCTGCTCCACCAGACATATTTTAGTAGCAAGAACAACTTCTGTCACTGACTGTGAGCCTAGAATGGCATACACGGCCTTCTTGCTACTTCTCACCAATTTTTCCCAAACACCTTCAAAGCGTGGTGCGGAGGGTGGATTGATTTTCCAAACTATTCTCTTCTGTGTGAGATATTGTGCAATCTTTTTTTTGTTCCATTCCTATATGTAGGCCTGAAACTCTCGTTAAGCTGCGACAAAGTTTGTCCCGTTTTCGCAAACAATTATCTTTGGCTTGCTTGTCCTAGCAATAAACCTCAATTTTGCGTTAAAGTACCTCAAATGTCAGTATCCAAATTTGGAGCAATTTCATTATGAACTGCCCGTATAACTAAACACGCGAATTGGCAGCACCAGAGTTTCTCTGCGCGTTGCCCCTTTTTCACAATGACTGCATCACAATAATCAACTCCAATGTATTGGAAAGCTAACGATGCTTCCAATCGTTCCTGTGACAAGTCTAACATCTTCGGTTTTGTCGTTTGGGAGTTGCCTTTTCCACATGTCACGCATTTTGCTTTGATTGATCTCAGAGCATTTCGTATGCAAAGAATCAAATAGTTGTACTGTACTATGTTTCTGACATGCCCTGTGCCCTCGTGATTGCTTCTTTGTGCACGTTTCTTAGGAAAAAAATCTACTGCACAATGTTTTCAGTGTACCAAAACAGGATGCTTTGATTCTAAATTGATATTGCCTCTGCTCAATCTGCCTTTGGCTCAGATCACTCCATTTTTGTTGAGAAAAAGGCTAAAAGAGCCATAGTTTGCTGTTCTTGGGGACTTCATTCCCGTTTTTAGGGCTTTGATTTGTTCGGGCAATTGTTCCTGCTGAATTTCTTTGAAGATGATTATTTGAGTGCTTTTTTCCCCTCAACACTGATCAGCTTTGTCATTGCTTTAGCTTGCTTGGTAAGCGTAAAACATATGCCACACAATTCGACAACCTATTAAAATTGCTGAATCAGTCCGAAATAACTATCGGTTGCTTTTCACTTGCGTTCTTGCGTTTGTTGTAAAGTTTGAAGCAAGAATATTATCTTCATCGCAGGCGAACGTAAGCGCTATTTGTTCTGGCCATTTTGCTTCTGTTTCATTGAGCCATGCCGGCCCACTTTGTCCTCCTCACATTCAATTGTCCTATACTCATTTTTCTGGTTCCCTGGTCTGCCGGATTGTTTAGACTACTCCTATGTCTCCATTGTGAGGCATCTGTTGTTTCAAGAATCTCAGCGATCCTGTTTGCAACGAACACTTGTTGTATCCACTGCAACACTGTTGTAGAGCATGTCTAAGATCGAAACAACAGATTTTGTGTTCCTGTTCTTTTGCAAATTATTCCTTCAATCGTACTGCCATTACCACAGCCTGTAATTCTAACCGGGGTATCAGCAAATTTCTCTTCGGCGCTACTCTATATTGCCAATTACAAACGCTAAGTCTGTTAAATTTGCCGCTAATGGGAAGTGACTTTCATTGTCCATTTCAACGCGGTTGAGGATGTAATTAGCACATGTTAGCGAACATTTCGCTCCAAACACATGTCTTAGATATTTGTACATTATCGTTTGTTGTAGAACACCATAGGATCTGTCAGCACTTTTGATCGCATTCTTGTACTTGAACTTGCAGGAAAATTGATTCTATGTGGGCAGTTAAAGCTATGGGCCGTTCACGAAATCTAAAGATTGTTCCAATCAATCCGTGAATTATGTCAGGACCAGCCAATAGTTTATCATTCAGACAAACTTCTTTGTACCTCAACGCCGTATTGCAGACACGGCGAACTTTTCTTGGTTTGTTTGTGTTAAGAACAGGATGGTGTGGCAAGTACCATCCTTTCCCATAACTTCCTTTCAATTCTGTTTTGCTCAGGACCTTTACTTTTTGTTTACATTTACGTTTCGTTGGAGTCTTCTTTCTGAAAAGAACAATTGTGCCAAAGCAGAATTATAGTTGTTCGGGAGTTGCCTCGGTTCTGCGTCACTTCGCAGCAGTCTCACCTCGTAGCGCTCTCCCGTGAAGTTCGTAGTTCTTTCACATGCCTGTTGAGCTTGCTGCTTTTTCTTTGACTGGCTAATAGCATTGAATCAAGAAGCTTACGTTTCAATATCCAACCACTTTTGAATACTTTTGGCTTGCTCCTCTTCTGTTGTGGCAAAGTGACAAATTCTGCTATCAATTCGATTCGTCTTTGGCCCGCTCACAAGCCAAGCCAACTGAGTAAGTACCGCGAAAGGTTCATCCATTCTCTCACATCTATAATCACTTGGTCGCTGCAATTCATAGGCGTGTTGCCCCGCATCCATCAGATAAAATCTTGTCTTTGGAAGGACGGACAAGTGATTGACTTGTTGTTTCAACTAGTCATTTTCATAGATAGTGTTTCTTAATGAAATTGAAGGATGTACAAACGCTTCAACCGTGTACACTTTACTGTGTGTGCTTTTCAAGTAATAGAAATTCTTTGAATTTGTAAGTCTTTTGTACCGTGAATCCATGCTACATTCAGCGTGATTTCAGTTCCTTGGGTTTAAAAAATTGTTTGCAAACAATTGTCTTTGAAAGAAACGTTTGAACCGTTGTCCATGAATGCATATGTGGTTAGCCTTTTGTTATCGCTTTGAATTGACACTGGTTTTGTTTGTAGAAAACATGTATCCTGGTTCCATTTGCTGATTGTTGGTGCACTAATATTTGAAGCTTGGTTGTGTTTTAATTGAGTTTCCGAATCAAGCTTTCTGTTATGCCTCTTAGTGCTTCCATTTATGCCGCAAGCGTGAACTTTGCAGTCTTTGATTTCATGTCCCTTCCCCAGGCAAACATAACACTTGTTTCTTTGTTTCTTTATTGCACCGTAATGATCTGTAACACTCACGTTTTTGAAATGCGGACAATTCCAAATCTTATCAGAACAATCAGCTAATGGCCTCCTATCATTCCTAGTAGCTTCCTTCTCCTTTGATTCTGCCCTGAAGTTAGATCATTTAGAGAATTTTTATCTCTGCTTGACATTTTCTTTTCTTCAGTTCATCGGTCTGGCCTATGATACGAGAAACTTTGATGAACAAATGCCATCCTGGCTGACCATTTTTCAAATAATGACAAGTCAGGCCAGTCTTCATCCTTATCATCGACTTAAAACCACCGCTTTTCTCTGAGGTTGTGCGGTAGTTTATCTACGGCCATACAAAGTAATGTATTTAATCGTAAATCGTCAAGTTGTTTGTACTCTTCGAGTACGTTCACAAAGTTCGAAACAATTACTGAAATTGATCAGACTTGCAGAGTCATGCGCTTTGACTGGTTGTGCATTTCTTAGACTCTATAGCTTTGCATCAATCACATGAGGTCGGCCAAATTTTCTTTCAAGAGTTTTCCACACAACGTCATTAAATTGCCCTGAACAACCGATTCACGATATAGCCGCATTTGCTCTGCCGCTCAACAGAATTTTTATATTTGACCACTCGGGCCATTCTAATGAATTTCCATCGAAATGTCTCAATTTATGTTTGGGCAATTGACTGCTACTCCCATGCAAAGAGGTATGATTGCAACCTCTTACGGTTTCAGTATTATTATCTTCACTGCTGGATGAGCGGTATCGCATACGTGTCTTCAGAAAATCATGACTCTCTTGATGTCTACTGGACTCTATATAATCCCTTGGCGAAAGAGGTGTATTTAAAAGTATCAAAATTCTGAGTTGCGAGCCGATGAAGAGACCTTGGCTGGATGGTTGTCTGTTCAGCTGAGCGGCAACAATTCTGTTCTACTGTTTGGAGCTTTGTTGTGTAACTCCTTCTCTCATTATGGCTGTGCACTTCACTTCGCGCTCAAGCTCTTATGTTCCTCGAAGTGTTTTTTCTGGCTTTTGAGCTCTTTCCTCTGACTTTCAAAATCTCCCTCCTTTCGTTCGAATCGCAGGCGCTCTAACCGAATCTTCAGTTCTAATTTGGATATCATTTCCTTCATACTCTGTTCCATTTTTCCTTTTCGCGAAGAAGAGCCAGGCAATTTTTCTAGTTGATCTCCACTAGTGGAACCTTTTTCAGCATCGAGCTCTACATTTGAATCGTTTAAATCTTTGGCTGGGATTTCTACCTGCTCGGCTTTGTAATTGTTTGATTGTACCAGACAAATTGACTGGCGCTGTGTCAAACTCATTTTTGTTTCTGCCTGGAGAAAAGATGATTTTGTTTACGGATTGTATAATCAAGCCAAACTGTATCAACGTGACTCTTACCATCATCAAAGTCTCTTCGTAATTGGACCAAAGATTCTCCGGGAACTTTTTCTTGCCTGCTCGTTGCTCTACGCGTTTTGGAATTTTATGCTCTAGAAGATTGTTATTTATCTTATAGATGATCATTAATTTGCTTGGTCGATCGTTATCTTCTATTAAATTGCAGCCTTCTTTGATCTTATTGTTCCTCTCGTCGACAAGCTCGTTGTATCGCCTATCGTTTTTTGATGCAACAGCGGTCTGCCTTTCTGGGCCAATTTTGCTTAGCTTAAAATTTCCTTTAACGATATGTAATTGCTGAAAAGTCTTCGCCCAATGAACTTTTCGGGTGGTCGGAGTTGGATTAGATTGTTTTGGTGGTTGCGTCTGTGCCGTTGGCTCTATTTTCCGTTGGTTAGACAGCAGTTTAACTACCACTGTACGGGTCGGTGGACCAATTAGCTGCTCACTTGTTGCGTTGCTGAAGTGAGTTTTGTACCGCCTAGTTCGTTAAGCGGTTAAATTTTTTGATCAATCTGTTGTCTCGAATTTACTGTTGCAATTCACTTTTAGACTTTATATCTCCTTCACTACTTATCACCCAAGGGTGGTTAATAGCTCTTTCGAAAACTCCCAAGACAAGCTTTTTTTTGCTTTTAGATGTTAGTTTCAATGTGCTTCGCTTTTGGCAATAAACTGAATAAAATCTAAATGCGTAAAATTCCAGTTCACTGTGGTTTTCGTTGTTTTTTTTCAAGACTAGTGACTAATTTGTAAAACTCAAGACTGAACAAAAATCAAGAGATCTTCTACTTGCCATTAAAATAATTTGCTTTTTATTTGGTTTGGTGGTTGTCAAACGGGTGGACGTAGAATTGTTTGACTTTTTCCACTTTGTTCTTCAAATTTCGTTTGAATCGAGAATTTGCTCACTTTACAGCTTTGCTGCGTGCTCTACTTATTCAGTTGAAATATAACACAACGGAAGTTACAATTTTAACTCGTTCTAACTCTGTTCTATACGATAGTAAGGTTTCAATAACGCCTATAGTGCGCTAACTTTCCCTTAATCTGAAATTTTTTCTGTAGAAAATTTTGTCAGAATTTCAATTTATTCTTTTTTTGAACAAAAGAGAGCAACTGATTTTCAGCAATTCAAATTGTTTTGAACTTCACTTCATCATGCTTATTACATCAACTTTTAGCTTAAATATTGACTTAGCAGATACATTAATTTTACAGGAAGTTCAACAAAACTTTTAAAATTTTTGCCTTTGTTTGTTTGGTTTGCCCAAGTTTGGCAAGATGATGACCATTTACTGTGTGGTTGCAAAAGGACACAAGCTTACTTGAGTATGATAAATCTATCTATAGCCACAAATGAACCGCTTTGAACTTTGCATAGCACAAATCATTATAATAGTTTACAATAAATGTTTAAGAGTCCTTAAATGGCATGAAAGGTTAAACAGCGCTTGAGAGGCTTTCACTTACCCTGGTGCAAGAATGAGCGGGAAGAAATGCAAAAAATGAGCGGAATTTGAGCGGACATATTAGCAATATCCACTCAAAGCCCTTACATTTTTTAACCAGAATGAGCGGAATTTCAGCGGAATAAAAATGCAAGAAATGAGCGGAATTTGAGCGGAATGAAAAATGAAGGTAATGAGAGGAATTCGAGCGCAATGCAAAGTGCGAGAAATGAGCAGAGTTTGAGCGGAATAAAAACTGCAAGAAATGAGTGGAATTTGAGCGGGAAAAAAATGCAAGAAATGAGCGGATTGGTCGGAATGAGCGGATTTTCTTAATACCTGATTTTAGGGGGGGGGGGGGGCACATGTACAGCTAAAACAGGAAAATTAAGTGGCTGATACTGTCGGAGAATTGTTTTAAGTCCACTGTGTTCTGGTTTTTGTACTCTCCTTTTTTTCCCTGGCTTGGGACAGGCAGTGGCGGAGTTACTTTTAAAATAGCTATAGGAGAATTGAGCAGAGCACTAGGTACAAAGCCTAGGCTAAATACTCGATCTCCAAAACAAACAAACAAAATAAAATAAAACAAAGCAAACATTATGATATCGCTAAAAAATGTCGGAAAAATTTCCCAAGTACGGTTAAAAATCCGATTTAGATATTTTTAGCACTCTTAAGCCGCAGCAGGTAAAAGACTTGTCGATTGATGTCTTTCGAAAAGAACATTTAACAAAAGGAGAATCAACCTAAGTGATTTTTTATCCTGCCAAAGCTGATGAGGAATTAATGATAAAACTATACGTAGTTATCCCTAGACTCAAGTAAGTATGTTTTTAGTTATGATTCACTCAGTGTATTTACCTTCACTCAGTGTATTTACCTTCAATTTACACGTCTTGCATGGTTTATTTTAAATAGAATATACATAATATATAATTGAATTAATCGATATTATGATACCGCTTAAGTGGAGTCATCACTGGCTGTTATTTATTATTAAACTGGTCGAAGAATGCCAAAAAATGAAACAAGCAGACAGACACAAACGTGTTCAACAACTAGCTTTGTGGCTCAGTCATAACATTCATGTTTGTTGCTCGTACGAACAATTTTTATTAATACTGTCTGAGCAGAAAACAATATAACAATGAATCATTTCCACTGACTTTCATCTGGCAAAGAGTAGTATATTTTAAACCAATACTTGGAGCCAGGATTGCCAGCCGAATGGGCGTGTAGAAGAAGGAGAAATTAAAGAAAAAAAATGATGAATCCGAATATTTCCCGCTATCCCATTGGTCAGATTCATATGCATATAGTCAAAACGCAATTTTTAGCATTGTTATATTAAACTGTTAAGCGTAACGAAGGTCTGGCAATTTTTCCATTTTCTATTTATCTATTCAGTGTTCTGTCTGTTAAGCCGTGATCTTACCCCACTCCCTATAATTTTAGAAGACTGGTCATCTAGCAGAATGAGAAAAAACATTATACCCATTTTGAAAACAATTCTGCTAGACGCCCATTCGGAAATATTGACGTCAAACTGTACATCTGGAAATCTTTTGTAGAAACGAAGAATTATTCCCCTTCTCTCTGATTGGTCATTTTTTGCTAATGTTTTATTGAAGAACATCAATCCTTCACATTAAATTCGGCTAGTAAATATTCGGATTCTAAATAAAAAATTGTCTTTCATATATTATTCATCGGCTTTTCACTATTCGATTTAATTAAACGTCGTTGAATAGTCAAATGTTCTTATTTATTATTCTGATAGGTCTGCGCTACACAAAACTGTCATCAATTATATCCGAAAAAAGTGAAGTTCTACTGAGATGAATAGTCATCCCTTATCACGATTGTTAACCAATACTTTGCTTATAATAATAATGATAATGCATTCAACCAAACATAGTTACCAGCTTGGTAGTCGTCTCCAGATTAGGGGAAAATCAATTAAGTTTCAATAATTAGAAATTTATCGAAAACTTTCCATTATAAATTATACTGTCCAAGATTTATTCCCCTAAAATTAGTGGAAGTTATCATTACGTTTATTATTTCCCAGTAAATCTGCTAAACTTTGTTGCTTCAGCAAATTTTCGACCGCATATCTCATGAAATTTACGTGAATTCTGGTATTTTGCCACAAAAACTTCCCGATGAGTGTTGATAGTACTGACAAAGCGCTTCATATTGTTCCAGACCTTGGAACTTACTTACGGGACGAACCTTTTTTGAAATACCATCTGGGAAATGGCAACCTCATCAAGATTTTAGAGACAACCGAACCGGATGGCTACTTTATTAGATCCAGACATATGGACGTCGATGCTTCCAAGAATTCGAGCCGACAGTCATCGCTGGTATTTGAGCCAAAATCGCGATCGCAGAGCCTTGAAGCACAAACAGAGGGTGACAATAAAGCGCACAGCTTTCCAGGGTTGACAATTACTTGATTTCGTATGCAACGCTTGTTCATGTTATCACACAAAATAGGACATGCCCTGGGAGGATTATTGTTAAGTGGGTTGAGGGGAGGGGTCAACTAATCAACAAATCTGAATGGGGTAGGACTCAGCATCTTTCAACTAAATCTTGTGCCAGAACTGGGATCTTTTGCGTCCATTTTTTTGTTTTTTTGGGGGGGGGGGGGTGGGGGTTAACAAGGATTACTTTTCAAATGGATAATACCTAAATTCTGCATCAAATGGGAGACAAATAATATAACTCAACGCAAAAACCTCAATATGTGCTGATAATTCAGTCCTAGCTAGTTGACGGGCCGCTTGGTGCGCATCGCGCGTGATGCAACTTTGCCGCGATAACCGGCCTATTGTTTCCGCTTTACATCCCAGGGTGGATGAGGAACATGACCATGATCAGCGCTCTGCAACTTCTGCGTACGTTTTTTCAAAATTATTTCTCGTTAATTGAGGGCCATATGGATGCCAGCGACTACATTGTGAAAAAAATATAGTCCGTCTCATAAAAGTGAAATAAGCGAACATTCGAAAAACGCCAATAACGTGCAATTGAGCATCAATGTGCTCATTTGAATGTCAACGTTTTCTCCGTTAGGTTTTCATTAGTCAAGTTTTTCGACATGTTTTAAATTTGAACTCTGACCTTTAAACTCTAATCCGTGATTTTTGAAACGGTCGCTTATTTCATCTTTATGGGACAATCTATAGTCAAAATACAAAGTTTAACTAGGATTCACATTGAGAGTACATGCAAGTGTGGTCAAACTGAAACAGAGTTCACAGGCGCCCATTTTATTTGTTGTTTTCTTGACCCCTACCTGTTTTTTTTAATATTGTCTTCTTCTTCCTTTTTGGCTTTCAAATTTAAATTGCCACAGTAGAACACAAAAACAATGTCAGGTCAGTCAAGCAATATCAAGTAATCGTTTAATGCAACTTTTCACTCGGTCCATTTTTGGTCTGTCACTTTTAACTTTACATTCTCCTCGAAAACGGGATACAGGTGAAGTCCCCAGGGCATTTAGTCACAGCTGGGCTCTTAGAGTTCTACTATTTTCTGAGGAGACATCAGATCATGGTGAAATATCCAGTTTTTTTTCAGCGGGTTGTACCCCTTCAAGCCCATGCAAGCCCACAATCCCGCTTCCCGCTACCCATTAACCCTCTGCTCCAAAAAACTCAGCAATTGTGCCGACATTAGTTGACTATGTCCAAATGGTTGTTTTTCATGGAAAATTTATGTAAGCTCTTTTTGCTCTTAGCTTCAGATAAGAATCACATAGCTTCATTCATAGCGACAGTTTTATATTGTTAAAGGCAACAACAACAAGATAATGCGGTTATCAGATTTGCAAAAAAATCTTTCCATTCTCACGGCAACTTCATTCGGCTCAGTACTGACAATGTAACAAAATTTCTGTGCAAAAAGTAAAAATTTCAGGTGTATCTCTAAACTTCAGGTGTAGAGTCAAGTCTGCTTCATGCAGCCAATGTCTTTTACTGCACTTTTTGATGCAAAATACTTTGTTCAGTTTCTGAAATACTATTGACTTACTTTTTTTCCTCTAGCTTTGTTTAAAAAGATCAAGCTCTACTCCCAGACTTGAGTCATAGTTGAGTGTGCTTGTTTACAGTTCTTTCTTAATTAAAAAATTTGATTCGAATTTTAATTTTTGATGCTCTTTCTTTAGCACCTTCATTGGCGTTTTTTGTCAAATTTCCATAAACTTGGCATTCCTATAGATTGGTTTCTTTAGCTCCTCTCTTGTCCTTTTCTCCAAGTTTCCAGAATCGTTTTACTCCTATAGATTGCTGTCGTTCTTTCTTGTAAGTAAGTTCCAGTCTCTCCTCACGTTTACACCATTTTATTTCCTTGCCAGCTCATCTCCTAATTTATTTTAACCCTTTGAACGAATTACCCCCCTCACTCTTACACCGTTTTACCGCCCTTTGCAGCTCAACTCTTAATTCATTTTGCGCCCTCTGAACAAATTAACCCCTCAAGCATTCACCATTTTACCTTTTTTCTCCCATTGCAGCCCATTGCAGCCCACTCCTACATGAAAGTTTTAGCCAGGGGATATAAATCCTCAAAAGTCCTTCCATTGCAGCTCTCTCTTACATGGTAATTATAGTCCATGGGAGTAATTCCCGAAAAATCCTATCAGTGCTGGACATTGCAGCTCACTCTTACTTGGCAATTTTAGTCAGGGGAGGTAATTCCTGAAAATGCCTCCCATTGCAGCCCATTGCAGCTCAGCCTTACATGGCAAATTTAGTCAGGGGAAGTAATTCCTCAAAAGTACTCGCCTTGCAGCCCATTGCAGCCCACTCTTACTCGGCAATTTCAGTCAGGGGGGTAATTCCTCAAAATCATTCCATTGCAGCCCACTTTTACATAGCAATTTAAGTCCGCGGGGAGTAATTCCTCAAAAGTCTTCCCATTTCAGCCCAACTCTTACATCATTTTACCCACTCTGAACAAATCATTCGGAGACTTCTACATCAGTTTACCCCCATAGACAAATTACCCCCACCCTTACAACAAAATGAGAGGTTTTTAGGGAGGACGTTCGACCCGAGAAAGGATTACGTTTCTAATGGATAACACCTAAATTCTGCATCAAATGGGAGACAAGTAATAATAATGAACGCAAGAACTTAATATGTGCTGATAGTCCAGTCCTAGCTAGTTGACGGGCCGGTTGGTGCGCATCGCGCGTGATGCAACTTTGCCGCGATAATCGGCCGATATTTTCCGGTTTACAATATATTTATATATAATAATATTTATATATAATATATTTACGATATTTTCGGCCGATAAGTAGAAGTTATCATTACTTTATTATTTCCCAGTTAATCTGCTAACCTTTGTCTCTGCAGCAAATTTTCGACCGCATATCTCATGAAATTTACTTAGTGAATTCTGGTATTTTGCCACAAAAACTTTCCAATGAGTGTTGATAGTAGTGACAAAGCGCTTCTTATTGTTCCAGACCTTGGAACTTACTTACGAGACGAACCTTTTTCAAAATACCATCTTGGAAATGGCAACCTCATCAAAATTCTAGAGACAGTCGAAACGGATGGCTACTTTATTAGACCCAGACATATGCACGTCGATGCGTCCAAGAATCCGAGCCGACTGTCATCACTGGTATTTGAGCCAGAATCGCGATCGCAGAGCCCTGAAGCAAAAACAGAGGGTGACAATAAAGCGCACAGCTTTCCAGGGTTGACAATTACTTGCTTTCGTATGCAACGCTTGTTTATGTTATCACACAAAGTTGATGGGGAGGGATCAACTAATCAAAAAAAAAGAAATGGTGTAGTGCTCAGCATCTTTTAACTACATCTTTTGTCACAAAACTGGGATCTTTTGCGTTTTTTTGTGGTGGGGGGTAACATGGATTACGTTTCGAAATGAATAACACCTAAATTCTGCATCAAATGGGAGACATGTAATATAACGCAACGCAAAATCTCTATATGTGCTGATAATTCAGTCTTAGCTAGTTGACGGGCATGGCGCGCGATGCAACATTGCCGCGATAACCGGCCTAATGTTTCTGCTTTAAATCTCACGGTGGATGAGGAGCATGACCATGATCAGCGCTCTGCAACTTCTGCGTACGTTTTTTCAAAATTATTTCTCGTTAGTTGAGGGCCATATGGATGCCAGCGACTACATTGTGAAAAAAATATAGTCCATCTCATAAAAGTGAAATAAGCGAACATTCGAAAAACGCCAAAAACGTGCAATTGAGCATCAATGTGCTCACTTGAATGTCAACGTTTTCTCCGTTAGGTTTTCATTAGGCAAGTTTTTCGACATGTTTTAAATTTGAACTCTGACCTTTAAACTCTAATCCGTGACTTTTGAAACGGTCGCTTATTTCATCTTTATGGGACAATCTATAGTCAAAATACAAAGTTTAACTAGGTTTCACATTGAGAGTACATGCAAGTGTGGTCAAACTAAACCAGTTCACAGGCGCCCATTTTATTTGTTGTTTTCTTGACCCCTACCTGTTTTTTTTAATATTGTCTTCTTCTTCCTTTTTGGCTTTCAAATTTAAATTGCCACAGTAGAACACAAAAACAATGTCAGGTCAGTCAAGCAATATCAAGTAATCGTTTAATGCAACTTTTCACTCGGTCCATTTTTGGTCTGTCACTTTTAACTTTACATTCTCCTCGAAAACGGGATACAGGTGAAGTCCCCAGGGCATTTAGTCACAGCTGGGCTCTTAGAGTTCTACTATTTTCTGAGGAGACATCAGATCATGGTGAAATATCCAGTTTTTTTCGGCGGGTTGTACCCCTTCAAGCCCATGCAAGCCCACAATCCCGCTTCCCGCTACCCATTAACCCTCTGCTCTAAAAAACTCAGCAATTGTGCCGACATTAGTTGACTATGTTTCAGTGCTTTCAGAGAATCATTTTAAATTCAATCTTTTCAAATTTTGGCTAATTTTAGTTTTTTTCTCTGATTTTTGCTTTAAAAAAGGGAACATCTCCAAATGGTTGTTTTTCATGGAAAATTTATGTAAGCCCTTTTTGCTCTTAGCTTCAGATAAGAATCACATAGCTTCATTCATAGCTACAGCTTTATATTGTTTCAGGCAAGAATGAAAAGATAATGCGTTTATCAGATTTGCAAAAAAATCTTTCCATTCTCACGGCAACTTCATTCGGCTCAGTACTGACAATGTAACAAAATTTCTGTGCAAAAAGTAAAAATTTCAGGTGTATCTTTAAATTTCGGGTGTAGAGTCAAATTGCTTCATGCAGCCAATGTCTTTTACTGCACTTTTTGATGCAAAATACTTTGTTCAGTTTCTGAAATACTATTGACTTATTTTTTTCCTCTTGCTTTGTTTGAAAAGATCAAGCTCTACTCCCGGACTTGAGTCACAGTTAAATGTGCTTGTTTACAGTTCTATCTTAATTAAAAACTTTGATTCGAATTTTAATTTTTGATGCTCTTTCTTTAGCACCTTCATTGGCGTTTTTTTCAAATTTCCATAAACTTGGCATTCCTATAGATTGGTTTCTTTAGCTCCTCTCTTGTCCTTTTCTCCAAGTTTCCAGAATCGTTTTACTCCTATAGATTGCTGTGCTCGTTCTTGTAAGTAAGTTCCAGTCGCTCCTCACGTTTACACCATTTTATTTCCTTGCCAGCTCATCTCCTAATTTATTTTAACCCTCTGAACGAATTACCCCCTCACTCTTACACCCTTTTACCCCCTTTCCGCCCAACCCTTGCAACATTTTACCCCCCTGAAAAAACTTCACCCTCACTCTTACATCATATTCTCCACTTTGGCAGATCAACTGTTACATCCTTTTACTCCCTCTGAACACCTTACCCCCATTGATACACCACTTTACCCTCTTGACAGCTCAACTCTCAGCTCATTTTACTCCTCTGAACAAACGACCCCATCAATCTTACACCAGTTTTGCCCCCTTGGCAGCCCAGCTCCTATCTTATTTTACCCCTTCTGATTAAGTACCTCCTGACTCTCACACCATTTTCTCCCCCTTGGCAGCCCAACTCTTACATCATTTTACCTCGTCTTAACTAATTATCCCTCACTCTTACATCAGTTTTTCCCCTTCGGCAGATCAACCCTTACATCATTTTACTTCCTCTTAACAAGTTACGCTCCACTCTTACACCCGTTACCCCCCTGGCAGTTCATCTCCTATCTCATTTTTCCTCCCTCTGAATAAGTACCCCCTCACTCATACACCATTTTACCTCCTTGGCAATTGAACTCTCACATCATTTTACTCCCTCTTGACAAGTTACCCCTCACTCTTACACCGTTTTACCCCCCTTTGCAGCTCAACTTTTAATTCATTTTGCCCCCTCTGAACAAATTACCCCCTCAAGCATTCATCATTTTACTTTTTTTCTCCCATTGCAGCCGATTGCAGCCCACTCTTACAAGAAAATTTTTGCCAGGGGATATAAATCCCCAAAAGTCTTTCCATTGCAGCTCTCTCTTACATGGCAATTATAATCCAGGGGAGTAATTCCCGAAAAGTCCTGTCATTGCTGGACATTGCAGCTCACTCTTACTTGGCAATTTTAGTCAGTGGAGGTAATTCCTGAAAATGCCTCCCATTGCAGCCCATTGCAGCTCAGCCTTACATGGCAATTTTAGTCAGGGGAAGTTATTCCTCAAAAGTACTCGCCTTGCAGCCCATTGCAGCCCACTCTTACTTGGCAATTTCAGTCAGGGGGGTAACTCCTCAAAATCATCCCATTGCAGCCCACTTTTACATAGCAAATTTTCAACCGCATATCTCATGAAATTTACTTAGTGAATTCTGGTATTTTGCCACAAAAACTTTCCAATGAGTGTTGATAGTAGTGACAAAGCGCTTCTTATTGTTCCAGACCTTGGAACTTACTTACGAGACGAACCTTTTTCAATATACCATCTTGGAAATGGCAACCTCATCAAAATTCTAGAGACAGTCGAAACGGATGGCTACTTTATTAGATCCAGACATATGGACGTCGATGCGTCCAAGAATCCGAGCCGACAGTCATCGCTGGTATTTGAGCCAAAATCGCGATCGCAGAGCCCTGAAGCACAAACAGAGGGTGACAATAAAGCGCACAGCTTTCCAGGGTTGACAATTACTTGCTTTCGTATGCAACGCTTGTTTATGTTATCACACAAAGTTGATGGGGAGGGATCAACTAATCAAAAAAAAAGAAATGGTGTAGTGCTCAGCATCTTTTAACTACATCTTTTGTCACAAAACTGGGATCTTTTGCGTTTTTTTGTGGTGGGGGGTAACATGGATTACGTTTCGAAATGAATAACACCTAAATTCTGCATCAAATGGGAGACATGTAATATAACGCAACGCAAAATCTCTATATGTGCTGATAATTCAGTCTTAGCTAGTTGACGGGCATGGCGCGCGATGCAACATTGCCGCGATAACCGGCCTATTGTTTCTGCTTTAAATCTCACGGTGGATGAGGAGCATGACCATGATCAGCGCTCTGCAACTTCTGCGTACGTTTTTTCAAAATTATTTCTCGTTAGTTGAGGGCCATATGGATGCCAGCGACTACATTGTGAAAAAAATATAGTCCGTCTCATAAAAGTGAAATAAGCGAACATTCGAAAAACGCCAATAACGTGCAATTGAGCATCAATGTGCTCATTTGAATGTCAACGTTTTCTCCGTTAGGTTTTCATTAGTCAAGTTTTTCGACATGTTTTAAATTTGAACTCTGACCTTTAAACTCTAATCCGTGACTTTTGAAACGGTCGCTTATTTCATCTTTATGGGACAATCTATAGTCAAAATGCAAAGTTTAACTAGGATTCACATTGAGAGTACATGCAAGTGTGGTCAAACTGAAACAGAGTTCACAGGCGCCCATTTTATTTGTTGTTTTCTTGACCCCTACCTGTTTTTTTTAATATTGTCTTCTTCTTCCTTTTTGGCTTTCAAATTTAAATTGCCACAGTAGAACACAAAAACAATGTCAGGTCAGTCAAGCAATATCAAGTAATCGTTTAATGCAACTTTTCACTCGGTCCATTTTTGGTCTGTCACTTTTAACTTTACATTCTCCTCGAAAACGGGATACAGGTGAAGTCCCCAGGGCATTTAGTCACAGCTGGGCTCTTAGAGTTCTACTATTTTCTGAGGAGACATCAGATCATGGTGAAATATCCAGTTTTTTTCGGCGGGTTGTACCCCTTCAAGCCCATGCAAGCCCACAATCCCGCTTCCCGCTACCCATTAACCCTCTGCTCTAAAAAACTCAGCAATTGTGCCGACATTAGTTGACTATGTTTCAGTGCTTTCAGAGAATCATTTTAAATTCAATCTTTTCAAATTTTGGCTAATTTTAGTTTTTTTCTCTGATTTTTGCTTTAAAAAAGGGAACATCTCCAAATGGTTGTTTTTCATGGAAAATTTATGTAAGCTCTTTTTGCTCTTAGCTTCAGATAAGAATCACATAGCTTCATTCATAGCTACAGCTTTATATTGTTTCAGGCAAGAATGAAAAGATAATGCGTTTATCAGATTTGCAAAAAAATCTTTCCATTCTCACGGCAACTTCATTCGGCTCAGTACTGACAATGTAACAAAAATTTCTGTGCAAAAAGTAAAAATTTCAGGTGTATCTTTAAATTTCGGGTGTAGAGTCAAATTGCTTCATGCAGCCAATGTCTTTTACTGCACTTTTTGATGCAAAATACTTTGTTCAGTTTCTGAAATACTTTTGACTTATTTTTTTTCCTCTTGCTTTGTTTGAAAAGATCAAGCTCTACTCCCAGACTTGAGTCACAGTTAAATGTGCTTGTTTACAGTTCTTTCTTAATTAAAAACTTTGATTCGAATTTTAATTTTTGATGCTCTTTCTTTAGCACCTTCATTGGCGTTTTTTTTCAAATTTCCATAAACTTGGCATTCCTATAGATTCGTTTCTTTAGCTCCTCTCTTGTCCTTTTCTCCAAGTTTCCAGAATCGTTTTACTCCTATAGATTGCTGTCGCTCGTTCTTGTAAGTAAGTTCCAGTCTCTCCTCACGTTTACACCATTTTATTTCCTTGCCAGCTCATCTCCTAATTTATTTTAACCCTCTGAACGAATTACCCCCTCACTCTTACACCCTTTTACCCCCTTGCCGCCCAACCCTTGCAACATTTTACCCCACTGTAAAAACTGCACCCTCACTCTTACATCATATTCTCCACTTTGGCAGATCAACTGTTACATCCTTTTACTCCCTCTGAACACCTTACCCCCATTGATACACCACTTTACCCTCTTGACAGCTCAACTCTCAGCTCATTTTACTCCTCTGAACAAACGACCCCATCAATCTTACACCAGTTTTGCCCCCTTGGCAGCCCAGCTCCTACCTTATTTTACCCCTTCTGATTAAGTACCTCCTGACTCTCACACCATTTTCTCCCCCTTGGCAGCCCAACTCTTACATCATTTTACCTCGTCTTAACTAATTATCCCTCACTCTTACATCAATTTTTCCCCTTCGGCAGATCAACCCTTACATCATTTTACTTCCTCTTAACAAGTTACGCTCCACTCTTACACCCGTTACCCCCCTGGCAGTTCATCTCCTATCTCATTTTTCCTCCCTCTGAATAAGTACCCCCTCACTCATACACCATTTTACCTCCTTGGCAATTGAACTCTCACATCATTTTACTCCCTCTTGTCAAGTTACCCCTCACTCTTACACCGTTTTACCCCCCTTTGCAGCTCAACTTTTAATTCATTTTGCCCCCTCTGAACAAATTACCCCCTCAAGCATTCATCATTTTACTTTTTTTCTCCCATTGCAGCCGATTGCAGCCCACTCTTACAAGAAAATTTTTGCCAGGGGATATAAATCCCCAAAAGTCCTTCCATTGCAGCTCTCTCTTACATGGCAATTATAGTCCAGGGGAGTAATTCCCGAAAAGTCCTGTCATTGCTGGACATTGCAGCTCACTCTTACTTGGCAATTTTAGTCAGTGGAAGTAATTCCTGAAAATGCCTCCCATTGCAGCCCATTGCAGCTCAGCCTTACATGGCAATTTTAGTCAGGGGAAGTTATTCCTCAAAAGTACTCGCCTTGCAGCCCATTGCAGCCCACTCTTACTTGGCAATTTCAGTCAGGGGGGTAACTCCTCAAAATCATCCCGTTGCAGCCCACTTTTACATAGCAAATTTTCGACCGCATATCTCATGAAATTTACTTAGTGAATTCTGGTATTTTGCCACAAAACTTTCCAATGAGTGTTGATAGTAGTGACAAAGCGCTTCTTATTGTTCCAGAACTTGGAACTTACTTACGAGACGAACCTTTTTCAAAATACCATCTTGGAAATGGCAACCTCATCAAAATTCTAGAGACAGTCGAAACGGATGGCTACTTTATAAGATCCAGACATATGGACGTCGATGCGTCCAAGAATCCGAGCCGACAGTCATCGCTGGTATTTGAGCCAAAATCGCGATCGCAGAGCCCTGAAGCACAAACAGAGGGTGACAATAAAGCGCACAGCTTTCCAGGGTTGACAATTACTTGCTTTCGTATGCAACGCTTGTTTATGTTATCACACAAAGTTGATGGGGAGGGATCAACTAATCAAAAAAAAAGAAATGGTGTAGTGCTCAGCATCTTTTAACTACATCTTTTGTCACAAAACTGGGATCTTTTGCGTTTTTTTGTGGTGGGGGGTAACATGGATTACGTTTCGAAATGAATAACACCTAAATTCTGCATCAAATGGGAGACATGTAATATAACGCAACGCAAAATCTCAATATGTGCTGATAATTCAGTCTTAGCTAGTTGACGGGCATGGCGCGCGATGCAACATTGCCGCGATAACCGGCCTATTGTTTCTGCTTTAAATCTCACGGTGGATGAGGAGCATGACCATGATCAGCGCTCTGCAACTTCTGCGTACGTTTTTTCAAAATTATTTCTCGTTAGTTGAGGGCCATATGGATGCCAGCGACTACATTGTGAAAAAAATATAGTCCGTCTCATAAAAGTGAAATAAGCGAACATTCGAAAAACGCCAATAACGTGCAATTGAGCATCAATGTGCTCATTTGAATGTCAACGTTTTCTCCGTTAGGTTTTCATTAGTCAAGTTTTTCGACATGTTTTAAATTTGAACTCTGACCTTTAAACTCTAATCCGTGACTTTTGAAACGGTCGCTTATTTCATCTTTATGGGACAATCTATAGTCAAAATACAAAGTTTAACTAGGATTCACATTGAGAGTACATGCAAGTGTGGTCAAACTGAAACAGAGTTCACAGGCGCCCATTTTATTTGTTGTTTTCTTGACCCCTACCTGTTTTTTTTAATATTGTCTTCTTCTTCCTTTTTGGCTTTCAAATTTAAATTGCCACAGTAGAACACAAAAACAATGTCAGGTCAGTCAAGCAATATCAAGTAATCGTTTAATGCAACTTTTCACTCGGTCCATTTTTGGTCTGTCACTTTTAACTTTACATTCTCCTCGAAAACCGGATACAGGTGAAGTCCCCAGGGCATTTAGTCACAGCTGGGCTCTTAGAGTTCTACTATTTTCTGAGGAGACATCAGATCATGGTGAAATATCCAGTTTTTTTCGGCGGGTTGTACCCCTTCAAGCCCATGCAAGCCCACAATCCCGCTTCCCGCTACCCATTAACCCTCTGCTCTAAAAAACTCAGCAATTGTGCCGACATTAGTTGACTATGTTTCAGTGCTTTCAGAGAATCATTTTAAATTCAATCTTTTCAAATTTTGGCTAATTTTAGTTTTTTTCTCTGATTTTTGCTTTAAAAAAGGGAACATCTCCAAATGGTTGTTTTTCATGGAAAATTTATGTAAGCTCTTTTTGCTCTTAGCTTCAGATAAGAATCACATAGCTTCATTCATAGCTACAGCTTTATTTTGTTTCAGGCAAGAATGAAAAGATAATGCGTTTATCAGATTTGCAAAAAAAATCTTTCCATTCTCACGGCAACTTCATTTGGCTCAGTACTGACAATGTAACAAAATTTCTGTGCAAAAAGTAAGAATTTCGGGTGTATCTTTAAATTTCGGGTGTAGAGTCAAATTGCTTCATGCAGCCAATGTCTTTTACTGCACTTTTTGATGCAAAATACTTTGTTCAGTTTCTGAAATACTATTGACTTATTTTTTTCCTCTTGCTTTGTTTGAAAAGATCAAGCTCTACTCCCGGACTTGAGTCACAGTTAAATGTGCTTGTTTACAGTTCTTTCTTAATTAAAAACTTTGATTCGAATTTTAATTTTTGATGCTCTTTCTTTAGCACCTTCATTGGCGTTTTTTTCAAATTTCCATAAACTTGGCATTCCTATAGATTGGTTTCTTTAGCTCCTCTCTTGTCCTTTTCTCCAAGTTTCCAGAATCGTTTTACTCCTATAGATTGCTGTCGCTCGTTCTTGTAAGTAAGTTCCAGTCTCTCCTCACGTTTACACCATTTTATTTCCTTGCCAGCTCATCTCCTAATTTATTTTAACCCTCTGAACGAATTACCCCCTCACTCTTACACCCTTTTACCCCCTTGCCGCCCAACCCTTGCAACATTTTACCCCCCTGTAAAAACTGCACCCTCACTCTTACATCATATTCTCCACTTTGGCAGATCAACTGTTACATCCATTTACTCCCTCTGAACACCTTACCCCCATTGATACACCACTTTACCCTCTTGACAGCTCAACTCTCAGCTCATTTTACTCCTCTGAACAAACGACCCCATCAATCTTACACCAGTTTTGCCCCCTTGGCAGCCCAGCTCCTACCTTATTTTACCCCTTCTGATTAAGTACCTCCTGACTCTCACACCATTTTCTCCCCCTTGGCAGCCCAACTCTTACATCATTTTACCTCGTCTTAACTAATTATCCCTCACTCTTACATCAATTTTTCCCCTTCGGCAGATCAACCCTTACATCATTTTACTTCCTCTTAACAAGTTACGCTCCACTCTTACGCCCGTTACCCCCCTGGCAGTTCATCTCCTATCTCATTTTTCCTCCCTCTGAATAAGTACCCCCTCACTCATACACCATTTTACCTCCTTGGCAATTGAACTCTCACATCATTTTACTCCCTCTTGACAAGTTACCCCTCACTCTTACACCGTTTTACCCCCCTTTGCAGCTCAACTTTTAATTCATTTTGCCCCCTCTGAACAAATTACCCCCTCAAGCATTCATCATTTTACTTTTTTTCTCCCATTGCAGCCGATTGCAGCCCACTCTTACAAGAAAATTTTTGCCAGGGGATATAAATCCCCAAAAGTCCTTCCATTGCAGCTCTCTCTTACATGGCAATTATAGTCCAGGGGGAGTAATTCCCGAAAAGTCCTGTCATTGCTGGACATTGCAGCTCACTCTTACTTGGCAATTTTAGTCAGTGGAGGTAATTCCTGAAAATGCCTCCCATTGCAGCCCATTGCAGCTCAGCCTTACATGGCAATTTTAGTCAGGGGAAGTTATTCCTCAAAAGTACTCGCCTTGCAGCCCATTGCAGCCCACTCTTACTTGGCAATTTCAGTCAGGGGGGTAACTCCTCAAAATCATCCCATTGCAGCCCACTCTTACATAGCAATTTAAGTCCGCGGGGAGTAATTCCTCAAAAGTCTTCCCATTTCAGCCCAACTCTTACATCATTTTACCCCCTCTGAACAAAATATTCGGAGACTTCTACATCAGTTTACCCCCATAGACAAATTACCCCCACCCTTACAACAAAATGAGAGGATTTTAGGGAGGACGTTCGACCCGGGAAAGGATTACGTTTCTAATGGATAACACCTAAATTCTGCATCAAATGGGAGACAAGTAATAATAATGAACGCAAGATCTTAATATGTGCTGATAGTTCAGTCCTAGCTAGTTGACGGGCCGGTTGGTGCGCATCGCGCGTGATGCAACTTTGCCGCGATCATCGGCCGATATTTTCCGGTTTACATCCCACGGTGGATGAGGAACATGGCCGTGGTCAGCGCACTGCAAATTTTGCACTGCAAATTTTGCGTACGTTTTTGAAATTTTGTTTCTATAGTTAAGGGCCATATTGATGCCTGCCACTTTATTGTGAACAAAATAGTCAAAATACAAAATTTAGCTAGGGTTCACTTTGAGAATACATGCTATTGAGGCCAAACTGAAACAAATTTTACAGGCATCCATTTGATTTGCTGTCTTCTTGACCCCCTGTTTTTTTTGGTATTGACTTTTTCTTTTGGGCTTTCAAAATTAAATTGCCACAGTAGATCACAAAAACAATATCAGGTCAATCAAGCATTATCAAGTAATCGTTAAATGCAATTTTTTTCCATCCAATTTTTTTCGGTCATTTTCAATTTTTCATTCTCCACGAAAACGGGATAAACAGGTGAAATTCGGCGGGCATTCAGTAACAGCTGGGCTCTTAAGAGTTCTACTATTCTCTGAGGAGACATCAGCTCATGGTGAATTGCCGGTTTTTTCGTCAGTTTGGACCCCTTCAACCACCTCCAAGCCCACAATCCCGCTGCTCGTTAACCCTCCCCCGCTCCAAGAACCTCAGCAATTTGGCCAACATTAGATGGCTATATTTTAGTGCTTTGAAAGAATCATTTGAAAATCAATTCTTTGAATTTTTTTGCCCATTTTTAAATTGTTTTCTCTGACTTTTGCTTTAAAAAAGGGAACAGCTCCAAAGGTTGCTTTTTCATAGAAAATTTATTTGAGCTCTTTTTACTCTTAGCTTCAGATAAGAATCATATAGCTTCATTCACAACAACACCTCAAAATTGTTTAAGGCTACAATAACAAGATGCGGTTATTGCATTTGCAAAAATCTTTCCATTCTCATGGCAACTTTATTCGGCTCAGTACTGACAACGTAACCAAATTTTTGTTCAATTTGTAAAAAAAATTCAGGTGCACCTTCGGACATCATTTCATTAAGAGTCAACATTGCTTCATTGTTTTTACTGCAAAATAGTTTGTTTAGTTTCTGAAATAATATTAACAAAAAATTTTTTCCTCTAGCTTTTTTGTTAAAGGATCAAGCTATACCCCCGGACTTGAGTCATAGTTGAATGTGCTTGTTTACAATTCTTTTTTAATAAAATGTCTTGATTCGAATTTTATTTTTTGATGCTCTTTCTTTAGCTCCTTCCTTGTCGCTTTTTTTCATTTTTCCATAAACTTGGTATTCCTATGGATTGGTTTTTTTAGCTCCTTCCTTGTCGATCTTTTTCAAATTTCCATAAACTTGGTATTACTATAGATTGCTGTCGCTCCTTCTTGTGAAAGAGTTCCAGTCTCTCCTCCTCTCCTCACGATTTTATCGAACTGCAAGGTGAGGTGTTCAACCTATGCTCCAAAAAACGTTATTGTGTGATCGAGAAACAATGTTTTTCCTGCTGCTTTTTACGTAAAATGAAACAGTGTTGGAATCTATTTAGAAGAGTTGCAGTAATGTGTTTCCCTCGCCCTTCAAATCCTCCCTGATATCTAATGCAGCCTCTCAGCATTTTTCGCTGCAAGCAATATTTTGGTAAAAATGAAAATGGAGGAGTCTTTTCTGGACTCCTTCTTTTTAAAACCAAAAAAAAACACAAACTTGATCTCTGTTTTCTTAGAGTATATTAATATGAACAATAATGGCTGAAAGTTACCTGTACAAGGTATATTTTACTGCTTAGAGCAGTGACGACAAGTCCCAATAGTCACGACAAATCTAAAAAACAAGAGATCAACTAATAGTCAATGAGTTAGTAGCTGTCAGTAATTGTAGAATATAGACTTGTAGTTGAGAATAAGATCAAACTGGAACAAATTACAAAATAAACAACAAGATGTTCAAATGGAAAGCCATTTGTTAGGAAAATGGAAGCCATATTCAAATACTGTAGGGTGAAATTTTACCAGTGCATTTGCGGTTCTCAGAACTTTGACTGGATTCAGACAACATACTCTCAATTTGAAAAACTTATTTCAATAAAACTCCATCGCAATCTAATATAAAGCCCCAATAACAGCTCAAAACCCTACAGACTGTGTTGTTTAATATCTTTTGACAGTGGTTAATTCGTTTCAGAAAAAAATTCCCTCAACCCCCCGCGCTTTTTCACGTAACAGTTGTTTTGGTTTTTCCAAAAAAAATTAATTAAGTTTGCCTGTGTAGAATCTGACCTTGCGGAGCACGCAGTCGCGGAGTTTGCGGGGCAATTAGAAGCACAAAACTGAGAAGGGGAAACTCTTTTGTATTAGCTGGTCATATTTATCCACTTTCTATTTTCATAGGAACATTTTAGTCATAGTCACAGTTTAAGTTATATATACTGATACATTTATAGTCAAGTGATAAAAGGAATAAGGGGGAAAATATTAATAGCAACCCATAAGGACTCATCTAAAGGAGCCACAAAAAAG
The DNA here is from genome assembly GCF_964194025.1 of Convolutriloba macropyga. Taxonomy (NCBI): domain Eukaryota; kingdom Metazoa; phylum Xenacoelomorpha; order Acoela; family Convolutidae; genus Convolutriloba; species Convolutriloba macropyga. Next base: position 18,241,113 of record NC_134480.1, read on the forward strand.
TTCTTCCTATAAATCCGCAAAATGTTGCCAACTAAACTGACTTGAGCAGTATTTAACGTGTTACTGTGTCCTGCATTTTAAATATTCTTGAGCAGTAAATTGTTAATGTATCTTGTTAATGAATCTTTCACAGTAAATTGTTTGTTACTGTGTCCTGTATCTAGGAATTATTTGAGCTGCAGTTCAATTGTTACGAATCACAGCTTTTGGTATTTCAACTAGTGAGTACACAATACATAACCAATTAAATTTTAAAATTAAACATTTTTACGTAAACAAGTTTTAGACATATATCTTTGTCCTTGATTTGTTTCCCTATCTGACTGAACTGGTTTACATACTAAAAAATTCCCTACTGTGTGATTCGTCACAAACCCAGTCAGCGGATATACAATTACAAAAGTGAACTGCAAAAACAAAATATCCAGAACTGCAACCACTAAAACGAATTGGGTGGGGTAAAGCTGTCCTTGTGAATTGTGGGAGAGCAGCCGTTACAACGTGACCTAGGTTAACAAATATTGATCCATGAGACCTGTAACCCTGCGCAAAAATTGTTTTGAAAAATTTTAACCCATAAATATTTCAAAGTATTACTTTTTCTTGCAATGATGAGTCTCACAAGGCCAGCTGATGTATGTCAGCTGACCTATGTCAACAGAAAACCCAAGTTTTTCTGAAACTCAAAACCCAATCCAACTTGCATTTTACACTAATTCAGCACTTCATTGATATTTTGTTTTAAAAATTTTGAATGTTTTACTGATTGTACTCGGCATTAGGCTCACCTAAATGAGAATATACAATCGCATTCCAACAACCCTCTTTTCAACCAGGAATCATTCCAAAACGACCATTTTCCAGAAAAGTTATGACAATAATTTTTTTTGAATCTGACGAAAAATTGTGGAAAAGCATGATCGAATCTTTTTCTCTTTTTTTAATTGTAAATAAAATAAACGAGCCATAGCTTCCCTTCTTTAAATACCAGAAATCTTGTATCAACGTCAAGCCCGGAGCATAGCACGCGTGCAAGTCAAAATTCAAACTGCTCAACTGAGAGTAATGTCAGTTTAACTCACAAACGGTGGGCTCCAATTTTCATCCCTAAACCAATTTCCGACTACTTAGTTCTGTTCAAAACTATCACAAAACGAAACAGCAATGATGTGTTCGATGAAATCTGTTCACAATTAATTGGTCAGTTGATGGAACTGTCAGAAGAACTTGGTTCACCTTCAGAAGAGGAAATGGAGCACGATGGAGCCCCAATGAATTCAGGGATCTGTTTCATTTCTCCATTATAAGTCCTATAATTGATTTTTGGATCTTTTCCGTTTGTTCCCATCGTGTGTCAAAGCCCCCTCCCAAGAAATTATAGCCCCCCCCCCCAAAGAAATTATCCCGGGTTGCAGCCCACTCTTACATGGCAATTTTAGTCAGGGGGTAACTTCTCAAAAGTCCTCCGATTGCAGCCCACTCTTACATCATTTTACCCCCTCTGAACAAATTACTCCCACACTCTTACATCAATTTACCCCCTATAGACGAATTACCCCCCCCCCCCCACTCTTACAACAAAATGGGAGGATTTTAGGGAGGACATTCGACCTCGACCCGAGATAGTCACCAATATAGTTTAGCTACTGTGATCGGGGTATACGTTAATATGACCACTAAGCTGAGCGGCTTTAATTGGAAGACCCGGTAATGCAAACCATTATCAACTGAGAAACTAGCTCAATTTTGCTTGTATGCTTATGAAAAATTATTGCTTACGGAGTAATGAAACAGATCAATTTCCAGGATTGAAGGTCAAAGTGCAGGTCGTATTTTTGATAGCAACATCTTTGCAAAGTCTTTCCGAAACAATCACGGCAAAATTTAAAAACTTAATTGATACAGTGGGCAGTTGGAAAATATCAGTTGAAACTACTGTGGTTTTCACAAACAAAGATGCATCCACGCTTCATGATGACGAAAAAACAGACTGTGAACGTGCAAAATTGCGGCACGTGATCAAATATACCAGTTCAACTTGTTTCTACAAAACAAATATTGCAAAAATAATTTCTGACAAGCAGAACTTGTCTCAAGTATTAGTTCACGTGAATGAGGCATCTTTTGTTGTACGAGGTAGTGGAATAAGCAAAATGGCAAGTGGTAATCAAGACTTTGGAGTTCTGGAAACGTTTCGATCTTATTTCCCTACCTGCGGAAGTGAGTTGATCACACTTCCCTGTTTGGACAGGTGTCTGAGCAACACTCTTTTTTCTACAAATGAAAAAGGTACGCTTGAATATTAATAGTTATGACTAGCAAAAGGTCAATATTTTAACCTTGTTGAAGTCCCTACTCGAGAAATTGTCAATTTCAATCGTGGAAAATTATGTCCAGTTTTAGAAAAAAATCGACTGATGCGCTTCAATTTTTTTCCTATTGTTTGATGATATCATGATGGTTGATATGTTCGGTTCTGAGACGTGTAGGAAAATGTCAGCATGTTCCGTTCTTCAACCCTACGAAATTGTCTGTACTTTAATGTTCCCAACACAAAAAGCATACGAGGTATTTTCCGCGTGTTCATATTAAAAATATTGATAGGCTGATTCTCTATCAACAATCATATTATGATGTACAATTGAAGCTAAATATAGTTTTAAAATTTGTTCAAAAAGGCCTGACACAAGCTAAGCAGGAGATTTCAAAAAGAGTTCTCGGTCTTTTTGAGCAATTTTTTCTACAAATCACAATTGATTGAAGTTGGTGATTTGAATTCCAATCCTTAGTTTTGACTACTTTATAAACAAAAAACTGAAACTCTTCTGCAGAAAAAAATGACATCTTTAAAACTGAATATATAGACAATTTCATGCATTTAAAACCGAAGATACTGGCTTTTTGGACGTTCTAAAACCGGTATAACGAAACAAAAATTACCTCCAAAAATGATGCTAATAAAAATAAACATTCCCAATCTTTCTTAAAATCTAAGAAATCGATGTTTTAATATAATTTTTGGGTCTTCTGAACTAAGTGCATGAAATGATATAATTGTATGAAATGATGTTCTTTTTCAAATGTTTGTCCTGTGAAAACAATCACTTCTTTCGACAAAATATCTATCAGACCAATTATGACATTTTCGCCAAGCCGAACAAATTTTTCAAGAATCTGAAGGCCATCCGTGTAAGCTCAATTAGAATCCAATATTTTTGTCTTTTTCAAAAAAATCATTTTTCAAAAGAACAGTTTACAGTTTTTTTAAAGATTATTGGATGCAGTTGAGCATCCATGTGGTCATTTGAATGTCACTGTTTTATCGATTGGTCTCCAACTTTTTGTAACAGTTTTGAATTTGAACTTTGACTTTTGAACTACGGACAGTGGTGTTTGAAAAAGACGATTATTTCAACTTTATGAGACACGATATAATGAAATGTCATATTGACGACGCGAATTTGGATGTTTTCAGTCATAAGGAAAATTGGACAATTGTTGTTTTGAGCAGCTGAGGTTATTTGATCACACTAATTGTTGGCATTTGATAAGTTTGTCATGCAGCTTTGTTAGAAAATGGACAATTTAAGTATCTTATTTTTTTTAATTTTTGAAATTAGTACATTGAATTTCATCCTAATTTCTAGTTCATTGCTGGCTTTTGCTGAATTTGTTTTGAGACACGCAGAATCTCTGCTTGTCTCATATTTTAGGTTCTTTAAACTGGCAGCAAAATTCATGCATGTTTTGATAAGCAGTTATTTCCTGTCTTCTTCAAGAGCTTTGTCAGATATTTTGGATTTCTAACTTTGAATTTGAATCAAATCTCCTGAATTGGTATTTTCTTAAAAATCTTCTGAAATCTAAAACACTAGTTTATAGTGTCTTAGATTTGAGAATATTTTAAGAAAAGATACAATTTCAGGAGATTTGATTCAAATTCAAAGTTAGAAATTCAAAACCACTTTGAGACTAACCAGAAAGTAAATAAGTTGATTTTGCTGTTTTGAAAGTCGGTTTCTGAAAGGAAAACTTTCTAAGTGTTTCGTCAAGGTGGAATGTTCTCAGAGGTATCAAATTAACAAGACTGCTCGTGCGACATTGTGCGCAATCTAGAAAGTTTCAACATACCTATCAAATTCGTCAAAATTTCTCTTCGTTTTGAGAGAAAAAATTTTTTAAACTATCGGCTTTTCAAAATCAAATTTAAGCAAATATTTTGCAGTAAAGTTATAAAACCACATGCCGGAGAAATAACCAGAGAGTTACACAAAATTTTCTTCGATTTTCTTTTCATTTTCTCTAGAAAAATTGTTGAATGTGGTTTTCTTGTTTATAATTTGTATCCCATTTTTTTTTATTTAAATGCAGCTTCTGGGAAAAAATTCAGATGAACTTAAAAAAAAGTTGATTTTGCAACAAATTGATTGGGCAAAAAATTGATTGAAGAATTTAGTCAAAATTTAAAAGAAAAATAAAGTTAAAGTTTCTTTTTTTTGAATTTTTATAAAATTTGACAAAATCTGTTGGAAAGTCTCCTTAAATTTCAATCCCCATGCTCTATGAAGTTTTTGTTTTTGTTATGGAATTTTTCTCGATTAACAAAGAATTGAAAACCTAAAATGGGTACAAAGAAGAAGAGAAAGAGCTCGAAAAAAAAACAAAATTAAATTGTAGTTTTTCGTTTTTTGTCCTTTAACTACTTAATTTTTGTATGGAAATTTTTGCTTTTCTTTGGTTTTCAAACAAATTTGTATAATCAAAAATAATTGTTCCGACCTTACTTGTGGGGGAGGAACTATATACTTAATTGGGTTTTTTTGCTCAGATAGTTTTGGCCGATCGATATATTCATCGTAGAGAAATGTGAGTGGCACCATTAAAAAGCTCGTGCAGCGTAGAGTTAGGAATTAAAAAGATTTTTTTGAATTTCATTTTTTCCGAGAAGTTGAATTTTAATTTTTGTGTGAACACAGAACATTTAGCATAATTTTGTTCACTTTTAGCATAATTTTCGTTCAAATTAAGATTTTTTTCCTATAAAAAAATAAATTCAAGTCTACATTTCACGCTAATGAAAAATTCTTAGAATTTGTCAAAACTCAAAAATGGTCAGAACTGAAAATTTTTACAAGTTCTGTACACACCCCCCCCCCCCCGGATTTTTGGAAGGGAAAATCTGAGCAACCCCAGGTTATGGCACACTGTTAGGATTACCTCTAAGCTACTCATGGACCCAACGAACGTTATTGAATCAGACCTACAAGTGTGACTATAAGAACTTATATGATGCAAAATTGGCGTTTTTTGATATTTTGTTAATTATTGTTAAATTTCTTCAGTTGTTTATTTTATGATACTTTAGGTGACCTTTAAAAGTCAAACACCGTACATTCAAGGCATTCACAACTACGTAATAACCATCCGTGCTTATGTCAACAAATGTAAATATTGCAGTAATTTGGCATTTACTATGTAAACAATGACCTATATCATTTTCTTGATTAACCAATCAGAGACCAGTAGTGATGATGTTATAAATGACAAATATTTGATTATTTACATTAACCCAATTGCTTGATTAGTGAAACCGAATTGTATTTAGAACCATTAGAAACTGTTATACAGAACAGTTTTCTCTCAGATTGACAAAAATTTGATTCTTTAACAAATTTAGTCTTTTTTGCTAAGTTTTGCTAGGTCTTAAGATCTTGCGATTTTTAAGTCAGTTGAACTTACTTGACGAGAAGTTAGCAGCATTACTAGCTACTGGCTGAAGCCTTAAAAACTTCAACAGGAGATTGAACATAGATTATCACTAAGGATTTTCTTAAGTTTAATCAACAAAAATTAAAGTTACAGTCCTCTAATACGTCCGAGCGACTAATTAAATCTGCGAGATCATTAGACAATTGGATTCAGTAAAAAAACAGGCCGGCGGAAAACTCGAGAACCAGGCTATGATATATCGGCTCCGCTAAGATCTTTGAGCAGCCGCAACATTTGGTCCGCCGACCCGGACATCAACAATAACACGAACAGCAACGAATCTTCGATTCAATTCGGTGGACCAGAACGAAATTTTTACGATGGCTGGAAAGAGCCCCGATAGACATTGGAAAACGACTGACTACAAGATGTCAGGCCGACTCAAGAAGCTAGAAAACGAGCAAGCCGACTTGCTCAAAACATTTGACAGACACCTTGCTGATGTGAAAATTCACTTGGCTGAGAAGAAACCAATACCTGTAAAAAAGCATATCAATGTTTCTTCGAGACTTACGATGATCTTATGGAAAACAGAAAGCAGCAGAGGCAACTCCTGAAGCCAAAGTACTTGGAAAGTTTCGATAGCGACAGCGAACGAAATTCGGCGAAAAGAAGCAGACACTCAAATGGTTGGTTGAACAAACACCAAAATTTAGAAAGATAGAAGACTAAGGCAACTGCGTTTTCAACCCTCGGAAAGACACCTTGCGGCTGTACACAGTGGCGGAAAAATGTGAATTGTTTTATAGAGAAGCAGAGAAAGTGGAAGAGGAGTTGGGATCAGAAAATTTAGACGACTCCCGCAAGCAAGCTTTGTGCAGTAAACTGGAACAATTAGTAACGAGATTAGATTTAAGTCACGCAGAAATTATACAAATTGTGAAGTCAGATATTGCTACGAATTTGTTGACAAGTTTAAGCGAGAATAAAAATTATTTTCAAGGCCTACTAAAACAATATCAGCAAACCTCAGAGAGCGGATATCAAACATCGTTAGTTTCATCCACATCTGCTGGTGATAATGACCCAAAACAAAACTGTAATTGATACAAGAAATGGAGCGATAGAAAACGCCGATGGGAACGCGGAGGTCTCTTTCATGCATTCTGCTACACAGGGAAGCAGAAAACAACCCAGTATCGCGAACTCGCGATCATTGAGAAGGCGACAAATAGATGAAATGGAGCTAGAAAACCAAAGAGTTAAAAAAGAAACAGAGCAGCGACTGCGAGAGCGGCAGTTGGAGTGAGAGCAGGAGCGTGACGAAAGAATTACAATTACAACAGCAGCAGCGAGAACAAGAGTTACAACAACAGCAACAGGAGTTACGTCTAAAGATGCAACAACAATAAGAGGAACTGCGTCTTCGACAGCATGAGCGAGCCCCAGAAAACGAAAGAAACAAAGCAGAGGCCGGCGAAGAACAAAGACGTCTGAAACTTGAGCTTACCAAAGGAAACTCAGGAGCATCCGGATCAGTGGCAGATTAAATAGAAAGTGTTGGATCAAGACGCAATCATGAAAGAACAACCGGGTGGGCAGAATTATTGGCTCAACAGTCTGTCCCAAGACGGCCACTATCTCCAAACGTTGTTATCGACCCTCCAACGAATGTCACACAGGACAGAGTTGACAAACGTTTCCGTAGCTACCCGAAAAGTACCCCGCTGTTCCAACCGGGGGAAGCACTTTTCTCAACGCAACTGACAGAACCGAGCATTCTCAAGAAACCGGAAATCCGTAAATCAATTAGTTTTACGACGTTTCAGCAGCAGGGAACGTCAGCAACTCAATACAGAAACAGGAGTCAGAGTCCCATTAACAACTCTCGAAACAAGTATGCCCAGAGGAGAAACAGGAGCACAATGAATCAAACCACTCCCCAAGTCATTTACCAACCAGTATCAAGCAGTGGTGCACGTGGCTTGCCAAAACTAAAACTGACTGAGTTTTCAGGAGACCCACTGGAGTGGCCATAGTGTTCAGATCTTTTTGATGTTGTTGTTCATCAAAAACCAATCAGCGATAAGGAAAAGATGCAATACCTGAATACCAGTCTAACGGGTCAAGCAAAAGCAGCAATATCGGAAATGGGATTCAGCTCACAATCATACTATCATGCTTGGGATATACTATGTGAGAAGTATGGCAGATCAGATGTCATAGTCAACGCGCAATTCAAGAAAATACATACTCATCTTCCAATTCGGCACGACGGTTCTAAGAGCATCGTCAAGTTTGCAAATGTGGTTACAAATGTGGTGAACACCTTAACTTAACTTGGATGCACATCGGACCTAGAACCAGAAGGAGGGCTAAATTCAACAACGGAAAAGTTTTCTTGAACTGAGAGAACAGTGGTTGCAGTATGTGCAAGATCATCGACTACTGAGAGGCGACCCGATTACTTTCAAAGAGTGGCTCGTCTCCAAACCAGTAATTCATGAGAACTTGTTAGCACAGACAAGCTCGTCGTTTGACTGAAATAGGTTTCAAAGCCGTGATAAACCGAAGACGAGTACATTTGCTTCAAACGCTGAAGAGACAAGCAAACCCAAGAATTTCGAATGTTCCTTCAAAGATGGACAACACCCTATTTGGACGTGTGAAAAATTCAAGTCGCTGAAAGTAAGTGAACGACGAAAGCATGTCCAGAAGTTCCGAATGTGTTTCAATTGTTTGAGACCAGGTCACATGTCGAAGGACTGCAAAGGCAGGACATGCAGTGTACCCAACTGCAGAAGGCGAGACAACAAAATGTTGCACAGCGACTTACCGAAGAAGGATACTAAAAAGAATATCCCAGATGCTACAATGGCAGTAGCAACTAACATCAACAAAGGAGGACTCCCAGTGGTGCGAATCAAGCTGACAAACGGATACTAAAGCCGAAATGTACTAGCAATGTGTGATTCATGATCCTCGATTTCATTTGTAGACAAGTCAGGGGTGTCTTAGCTTCAACTTCAAGGCCGAAAAGCGTCCTTATCAGTAGCAAGGATCCATGGCTCACAAGATGTCAAGACTGAAATTGTGCCGATTGCTGTTTCAGCGCTTGAGAAGTCTCGACCTTTGACAACAGTGCAATTCTATGTGCACGAGAAACTGAAGTTGGGTGACCAGATTGAGGAGCTGCAAGAATTGAAGGACCGTTACCCACATCTTATGAACTTGCCAAATCAGAGCTACAATCTAAGCGATGTACAAGTGATTCTCGGACAAGACTGTTACGACATTCATCACCCTTTCGAATTCAAGAAGTCAGAAGACAAAGCTGGACCATGGGCAGTGAAATCAAATATCGGCTGGGCCTTATGTGGTCCGCTACCAGCGAAGCAGGCAGCAACTCTTGCCACAACAGCAACATCAATTGCAGATGATAAACTAGCAAACCAGTTGAGTAAGGGGTGGGATATCAAGTCCTAGGCTTCAAACTGCGATGCCACCGGTCATTCAAAAGCGAAACAACAATCAATCAAGACGCTGGAGCAAACAACGCGATTCAACGGTGAAAGATATGAAGTAGGACTTCTGTGGCGAGAGGACGAAGTAAAGTTACTGAACAAATTCTACTCTGCAATGGCGCAACTCAAGTCCCTAGAACAACGCCTGCAGAAAGACGAAACGCTAAAGAAGCGCTACCAAGAAACCATTGACACGGATGTCAATGCTGGTTATGTTCGGAAAGTTGATCAAACCGAACTGAATGAAACCAAAGACAAACTGCAGTGGTATTTACCACATTATCCTGTCATAAACCCGCATATACCTGAAAAAGTCAGAAGGGTATGCAACGCAGCAGCAAAATATCAAGGTCTAGCCCTAAACGACAAACTTTTCTTTGGACCAGACCTGCTGCAGAGTCTGATCGGAATTATTTTTTGCTTCCGAGAACACCCAATAGTTTTATCAGCAGACATAGAAGCGATGTTTCTTCAAGTCCCTTTCCAAAACGATTACAGCCGATGCTTACGATTTCTCTTTCGAGAAGATTCACATCAGAGAATAGAAATTTACGAGTACACACGACACGTTTTGGGGCGAAAAGCTCGCCGACTTGTGCAAATTACGCTTTGCACCAAGTGGCGAAAGATAATGCAGTCAACGACGAAAATCTCGTCAGGACGGTTAAGCAAAACTTCTACATGGACCACTTCCTAAAGTCAATCAAAACCCCTCAAGAAGCAATCGAAATCTACCAGAAAGTCAGAGACATCCTCATCAAAGGTGGATTCAATTTGTCGAAAAGGATAACAAGTGATGATGAAGTCGAGTCACAGATCCCAGAGACAGACAGGTCAACGAAAGTTGTGAAAATTTTCGAAGCAGAACCACAAACATCTTCAATCCTTGGACTCAACTGGGATGTGTATACATTCACATGGTCAGCAGAACAATGTTGTCTGCAGAACAATCAAAACTGTTCGCTGATTGGTGCTCTGAGTTGAGACAAATAAGGACGATGTCAATAAATCGACTTTTCGAAAACGGATGTTCACACTTGAGACTACACAATTTCACAGACGCGTCAGAAGAAGCGATGTGCATCGTGGCATATCTGCAAGATGAGGCGACGTTGAAATTCACTTATGTGATAGGCAAATGTCGTGTGGCACCCATTGAACACATGACAATACCGAAGTTAGAACTCCAACCGGCAGTTTACGGAGTTCGTCTCAGAGAGCATATACTCAGCGAACAAGATGTCAGAATTGACAAAATCCGTCTTTGGACCAACTCATCAACAGTGTTACAGTGGCTACAAGCAGCGCACAAGAAACAACAAGTGTTCGTTGCGAACAGAGCAGCGGAAATACTGGAAAACTCCTCGGTGGATCAATGCAGACACGTCAAAGGTTTCGAAAACCCTGCCGACATCGGAACCCGAGGAATGTCCAGCGAAGGCCTCAAGGAATCCGTATGGTTAAACGGGCCGGCAGGGCTACAACGGAGCGACAATAACTGGCCAAAGCCGTGGTGCCAAGTGAACGAACTCGAACCCGAGCAAGTTACGAGTATTGTAGCCACAGAAACAAAACTAGACCAACTATTTGACTGGAGACGATACAGTACCTTCAACCGAAATAAAAACTTCCTTGCCTAATTTGTGAGGTTCAAGACAAAGCAGAGGGTTACCCTCAAAGCAGACGAAACTCATCAAGCAGAACAAATACTGTTTCGATTTGTTCAAAACGAAAGCTTCCCGAAAGTTTCAAAGTCGATAGCAAACAGCAAAGAAATCTCCAAAACATTAAACAATGCCAAACTGTCCCCGTTTATAGAGGGAGATAGAACAATTAGAGTGAAAGGCCGACTGAAGCATTCAAACCTTGACTACAATGCCAAACAAGCAATATTGCTAACCGCGAAACTTCCAGTTGTACAACTTCTGTTGGAGAAAGCACATCGAGACAACCTACATGAGGGCACAAAATACGTGAGAAACATGCTTCAACAAGAATACTGGATCAACGGATTAAGAAATGCATTAAGGAAAATCAAGTTTAGATGTTTCAAATGCAGAAACAGAAACGTCAACCCAATCCACCCACCAATGGCCGACCTACCCCGAGAACGACTTGATGAACATGTGTTCCCATTCACCCATACCGGAGTCGATTGTTTTGGACCCTTTGAAGTGAAATTTCTACGATGTACCTTGAAAAGATGGCGCTGCCTCTTCACTTGCCTGACAACGAGAGCAGTGCACATCGAAGTTGCACAGTCATTGGACACCGAGTCATGTCTAGCTGCAGTGACAAGATTCATTGCAAGACTTGGCTACCCGAAAACCATCATCAGTGACAACGGAACAAACCTCTTTGGAGCAGCCAATGAGCTGAAAGCATTCATGAACGAGTGGGACAAAGCTAAAATTGAAAGTGACTTAGCACAGAAAAAGATTGTTTGGAAACTCAATCCTCCCGGAGCTCTTCACTTTGGTGGAATCTGGGAAAAACTGGTTCAAAGTTGCAAGAAGGTCATGATTGCAATCTTGGACAACCGAGGCCTCAACGACGAGGTACTCAGCACAACAATGTGTCTTGTGGAACAAACACTCAACGCAAGACCCCTGACAGCAGTAAGTGACGACCCTGAAGATTTGACAGCACTCACAACTAATCATTTCTTGCTAGGACGAGAAAACGCAAGTGCACCATTCATGCCTTCCAGTGAGCGCTACAATGATTTGAGAAAATCATTCAAAACGGCTCAAGCATATGCCGACATGATCTGGAAAAGATGGACTCGCAAATATGTTCCACAATGGAACCAGAGATTGAAGTGGTCAAAAGAACATGTGCGAAACCTGAGAGAAGGCGAGTTAGTATGGCTAATAGTTGACTCTGTGAAGCAATGTGATTACAAACTGGGACGAATCTTTGAGATCTTCACTGGCAATGACGGTGTAGTGCGATCAGCGAGAGTCAAAATGGCACATGGAGAGCTAAACCGGCCAGTCGTTAAGTTAGCCTCAAGATTCTACGATGGTCTTTCCAAGATCAAAAACAGGTGGGGCTTTTCAAATCAGCTACAAAATTCATCAAATAGCAAGAAATAACGTTTGAAACTGAAAAAAACTTAGAATTTGTCAAAACTCAAAAATGGTCAAAACTGATAATGTTTACAAGTTGGGACCGAAAATCTGTACACCCCCCGATTTAAGAGAAAACCTGAGCAAACCGAGGTTATGGCACACGGTTAGGGTTACATCTAAGCTACTCATGGACCCAACGACCGTTATTGCATCAGACCTACAAGTGTGACTATAAGCACTTATATGATGCAAAATTAGCATTTTTTGATATTTTGTTAATGATTGTTAAATTTCTTCAGTTGTTTATTTTATGATACTTTAGGTGATCATTAAAGGTCAAAAGCCGTACATTCGAGGCATTTACAGCCACGTAATAACCATCCGTGCTTATGTCAATAAAAGTAAATATTGCAGTAATTTTGCGTTTTCTATGTAAACAATGACCTACATCATTTTCTTGATTAACCAATCAGAGACCAGTAGTGATGATGTTATAAATGACAAATACTTGATTATTTACATTAACCCAATTGTTTGATTAGTGAAACCGAATTGTATTTAGAACCATTAGAAACTGTTATACAGAGCAGTTGGCTCTCAGAGTGACAAAAAATTGATTCTTTAGCATTTTTAGACTTTTTTGCTAAGTTTTGCTAGATTTTAAGATCTTGCAAGTTTTAAGTCAGTTGAGCCTTCTTGACGAGAACTTAGCAACAATACTAGCTACTGGCTGAAACCTTACAAACTTCAGCATGAGATTGAGCATAGATTCTGCCTAAGGATTTTATTAATCAATCAACAAAAATTAAACTTACAGTCCTTTAATACGTCCGAGTGACTAATTAATTCTGCGAGATCATTAGACAATTGGATTCAGTGAAAAACCAGGCCGGCGTAAAACTCGAGAACCAGGCTGTGATAAATCGGTTCCGCTGAGATTTTTGAGCAGCCGCAACAACTAGTCTTTTTCCATATCAAGATTCCTTTAATGTCGAACCTCACTTACAGTCGAATGAAGCCCAATGAACAAAAAAATAGTTTTCGAGGGATTGCACTTGTTTTCTATTGGCTTCACTTCTACTCTGCATATTCGTAAATTTTAATGAATTTTTGATGTTCTTTTTGAGATTTTACTAATTTTTTGAAGATCTATAGCATAGACCCTTTGACTAAAAGTGCAATAGGCTCGTGCTAATTGAGCATCAAGTGAACCTATCTAGTGCTTTGAGTGGACAGCTTCTGACTGTTGAGACGTTAAAAATAATTTTTTGAGTTTTTTTTGAAAATTAACCAAATTTTAACCTATGAACTCCATGCCATTTTCACTAATGACAGGAACTCTTTTTTTCAACTGCAACCAAATTTAATCTGGATAGCGATTCTGACTTTTAACTTTTGGTTTTATGACTTCGATGTCACGAGTTCTTATATTGTTTTTTTTTGGATATTTTTTTCTCAATACTTTGTTTCCTTTTGAAATCTTTAACATTATCATAATACTGATAGCTCTCATTTGCTTAAAAAATTTCAATGGATCATAGAGAAGTTTTCAATGAAAAGCTTACGGTTTAAATGTCATAGAAAGTTTCTTCTTGCAACTTTCGATTGAATTTTTGGTTTTTGCCTGTTTTTGTTGTTGTTGTTTTCATAACCTTAAAACTTTTTTTGATGCATTTTTGATGACCTATGAATGACAAACATCATAGTCCTCTCATCGAAGCATAAGTTAGTGTTTTTATTGATTTCCTTTGAAAGCTATTGATTTTAATGACGTTGATAATACGTGTTTTTCGTAAAAGTTTCGTGGTTTTGATATGCTTGTTCATATATGTTGATTTCTTGAAGTCATTTTGAATAAAAGAAGAAGCATACCATTTCTGTTTTAAAATAATTGAAGAGAGAACATTTTAACCGAAAAGTTTACTTTTTAATGGCTTCGACACTTTTTTCTTTCTTTTTTTTTACTTTGCTGTTTTTGACTGTTTTTCTCAATCTTTTTGCATTCGTAAAAAGCTGAGAGGTCTCATAAGCTGCTAACTGAAAATTGGATGATTGATCTGACTCATTGCAGTCAGTGTATAGCGAGAAACCTTAAAGTTTTTGATGTTATTCGTTTTGGAAAATTTTTTAAGACTGCTGTTATTTTCTATATTGATCTTTTTAGCATATTAGCGTAATAACAGATCCCAATCTTTTTCAAATAAGGACCGATTGAACTGATTTAATCCTTCAGCATAATTTTATTTGAATTAGTACAGATAATATTTGAAATAAGAGAAACAATATTCAGATATAGCTAATGATTTTAATGGCTTCAGTTATTTGTGTTTTCGCAATTTGTTTGTTTTTTTTTAGTTTTTCTACAACTTTAGTTCGTTTCTTTGGCTTAGTCTAAACAAATACAGGTCCTATTGGTTTCGTAATGACTTCCTTGTAACTTTATCAAGAATTATTTTGTTAAAGGCTAAGGGTTTTTGAGGCGTATGAAGTTAAGAAACGTTTTTAAAAATATTGATTGATTTTTGAATTTTACCTCATTATTCCTCTTTGTCGACTAGTTACCTAGTCCCATTAAGGCAGAATCCCATCTGCTGTGTAGTTAAGAAAGAGTAAATTGGTGAAACTAAGTAGCTAAGGTTTTATCTGATTGCATTTCGACGTTGTTACAAGGTGCTTTTAAATTTAGTTATTGAATTTTTTGCCGTGAATTTTTGTTTTTGCTGATCTGTTGTTTGTTTTTTTCTCGTAGTCTTTTTAATGGAAGATCCTGTGAGCGCTTTAATGAGGCATGGTATTATGTAATTCAATCAGTACTTTTGGGTGTGTCAAGATTTTTTTAAGTCAGACATATATTTTTGATTATCTCTTCATTTGGTTGAATCTTACGTCAAAAATGTAGATGAGCTCGGGTCGGAACATCATGTGCGAGCGCACATTGAAGAGGCTCCTTGTATTGTTATATGGTTTTATGAAAATTTTTCTAGCGAACATATTAACATAATTTAATTATTTAATATCCTCCCCACCGCCTTTTTTCCTTTTCCGATTTTCCTTTCAATTTATTAAAAAGATCCATTTCCCCCGTGCAATAAAATTTGCAATTTTCAACAAAGGTCAAGACTGGACTCTAAGGGTTAAGAAATTAAACTTCTTTTTCTCTCAACAATGCGTCAACGAACTGTTAAATATTGACTGAAGAAGTAAAACCGGCCTCGCATATATATATATAATATATATATATATATATATATATATATATATATTCCCCCATTTTAAAAAATGTTGGAACAGCAAGTAAACGTATTTTAATACATATTAATGCAAACTTAACAAGTAAACAAATATGTTAACGAACAAGTTATTACTCTTTTTACCAGCGTTAACGTGCAAATCAAATGTCAGTAACTTAAGTCAGTTTCGATTATGGAGTTTTTGCTGGAGATAAAAGTTGGGTTTTTGTAACAATGTTGTCCAAGTTTCAGTTTTTTATCACTTTTTAGCATTGCAGAGCCAAACTTATGATTTGTCACTAACATAAATTCAACATGACGAATCAATCGCGTGTGATGTCTTTGCCAAGAAAAATAACGCACAAATTAAACTTACACAAAAACAGTTGCAGTCACAAAACCATTCCATACACTCAAACTTCAAATTAATCGTCAACATTTTTCCCAAGATGGTTTTAAACATAAACCCGACCTAAGTAATAGATAGATTCTATCACATCTCTAACTGCTTATGAAGGAACAACGCTGCCTTGTTTTATTTTAGGAGAAAGAGAACGCAATGAATCCCATTTAGGGGAACTGTGCAAGTTTCCCAAAGAAGTTTTGAGCAAACTTGACAAACCTGCTGGAATCTTAATGTCGAGATACGAAGCAGAGCATGTCAAAAACATACTGCATCTTTCGGACCAATTCAACCTCCAATTCGAGCTCGATTGGCTACTTTGTGGGAATCTGTTTATTGTACCATTTGAGGTATCAGTCGCTACTAAAGTTGAAAATGTGGCAACGGTTTTAGATAATAAACTTAGACAAGTTATTGAGAAAATTGTGCCCAAAATGAAACTGATTCTGTTCACAATTTTCAAGCACAGATTCTCAGCAGAAAACAGTCAAAACGATGACTCGAATTTGGGAATCATGTTTGAAGAGTTTCTTAGAAACCGATTTAGAGCAGTTATATACATACCTGATTGTTGCTCTGAAGATATACAAGAAGCCCTACATTCGAAAGTTTCCAAATCAAAAAACAGGAAAAGAAATCAATGCCTTCAAGATATTATGGAGAAAGCAGAAAAATGTGGAACTTTGAATTTGATCGAAATCTTGACGCATGAAAAATCTGATGTGTCGCAATTACACCTTTACAGCTTAGATAGCAATTTGAATTTGCACAAATCGGAGTTGGCGATGGAACAAATTTTCAGTCCAGATAGCCGGACCGCAATGTCATCTGAAAACGAAGAAGCAGCGATATTCAACTACATGTCGGCTATTCTCTGTTTGAGCTTTTTAATGATTGGCAACCCTCTTATGAGCGATCCTTTGGACATTGACACGCGGTATCAGTGTACTAAGTTGAGTTCG
>NC_134480.1:18258214-18568214 GCF_964194025.1 Convolutriloba macropyga
CGGAAATATTTGTAACCAGTTAATTGATTGGTTTTTTGCAGAATTCGTAAACATTTTTAGATATTTTGGTTAACCATTTACCAATTTAACTTTTTGCCATTTATGTCATTATTTCAAGATTGAATTGTCCTGTTTCAGTTCTTTAAATCTATCGTAGTGTAGTTTTCTTTTTTTAAAGTTTCTGTTTTTACTTCAGAACCATTAAAAAATGATTCCTGATTAATGTTGTGGCGTTTTACTATATACAGTCTTTTTTCAGAGATATGAAATCAATTTTATAGAAACTATTTATGCTTTGCTGCGATATAAAAGAACGAGCAAATCCTCATCCTGGTCTTTCATAGAACTTTATGTTCAAGCATATTCTTTTTGAAGTATCTGTTCTGCTGCCGTCTATCTTAAATGTCAAACTTTGGGTCCAATATTTTCTGGTAACACTTCCTAGTTTAGTGGCTTTAGATTCGACTATCTTTTCTATCTTCGATTTTCGCATGTAAGTGAATCAGACACAAGTTTTGTTTATCAAAATGCAAAGAAAATGAATACAGCTGGACAAAATTATAACTCTAACTTGCAATTTTAATACCATGGATCTCTCGACTATAAGGGACACACCTAAACAGTTCTATAAAATCTTGTTTCATGAAAATTTAAGAACAACTATAACAGGCACTTCCTAGTTTAAGTGGCTTTAGCTTCTACTATTATCTTCTCTATCTTCGATTTTCGCATGTAAGTGAATCAGACACAAAATTTGTTTTCTATTTTTTTTCCTCCTAAACTGTTCGTCCTAAAGTTTTACTCCTACCACGCGTAAAATTGATTTATCCTAAAGTTCTGTTTCAGAAATAGAGAAGAAGTGCTTAACTTACGGAACAGTTGATAGGTTTGAATGGCTGCTTCAACTTATCGGAGTCAAACGAAGCGCACAATGGGCGCACATATCGAACAAATGGCTTGTAACAGCTTGCATGAACTTGAGACGAAACATTATCACCCGGGTTGCCAATATTTTACAAAAACTGGACCCCAAGTTACTAGATAGCCAAATTTCTGTCTTTTATAAGGAAGATTTTGGATACCAAATTACGGAAAAGAGTGATTTTGAGCCAGTAACGTTGCTGCTAATTTTGTGTTCTCAGAATGCAAGTTGTGATTATTTAGAAAGTTTGTTGAGCTGTGGTTTCCCAAATTCGCTACTTTCGTTTCGATTGGATGGAAAGAACGCGTATCAGTGGAGCCAATTGTATAATAACAGTGAAAATTTGAAACTTCTAGAACCATATTACAAGTTGTAAACTTTTATGCTAAACAATTTTCACAGAAAAAATATCTAGCGAATATCTCCGGCAAATAAAGGCTGAATTAAATGTTTATCTGCAAATAAAGGTATATAAATAAATAAATGTGTTTCTGCGTAATCGCAGCGGAGCAGCATTAGGCTTTCAGTCTGCAGTGTATTAACAGTAGCCTGTTCTCAGCTTTTTTTTTCAATTATTCCCCGTATCTCAGACTGTACATTTGGTGAGCATGAATGCTCTTTTTGGTCACTATGGCCACTTTTTTTGCGTCTGAGACTTTCACGTGGTATAAAGGCTGAATTATCTTTTGGTGTGTTCCCAGCTTCGTTTCAAGAGTAACATGCCAACTCAGTTTTTTATCAAAATGCAAAGAAAATGAATACCAGCAGGTCAAATTGATAGCTCTAACTTGATGTTGCAAATTTAATACCATGGATCTCTCGAATATAAGGGACAAACCTAAGCAGTGCAATAAAACTTTTTCATAAAAATTTAAGAACAACTATAACAGGCACTTCACCAATAGACTACATTATGTCCTAGATCTATGGTCTCCGAGAAAATCATCCAGATTAAACTGAGAAATGAAGTCAATTATCAGTCGTTTTGCTTTACTTGTTTTTACTGACCAATTCTTGTATCTATTTGAAGGTTGAACACAGTCTCCAATAATATATATACTTGGTAACAAATTCTTTGCAGAAAAGTAGTGAGTACTCATTTTTGCGGGCTCTCAAATATATTTAAACAAAGCAGATCTGCTTATATATATATATATATATATATAAAGTGCATTTTTGTAAAATTTTCCTACATGCAATTTGCACAAACATTTTTCTTTTATATCAAAGAATGCAATTTGTGTCATTACTCGTGATTTACTCGTGTTTATTACCAGACTTCAGTTTTTCTATGTAAATACATTGTGCGTGTGAATCTTACTTTCGAACTTCGCGGACCAAAAGGTGGCGCCCTATTTCTTTGCTCACAAGAACCGGCAAGTCTATAAATTGGGTTTCAATTAATGTTTTATTGCATTCGAGCAATGAGGTCTTGCGTCTCAAAAACCGTCACATGTTTTAATGTAGCATGTTTTCATGTGGCTATTAATGTAAGCATTTTTTCATTGTGAATAACAACATTGGACCCTCCAAAACATACTTCGATGGGAAAAATAACTTAAAACACTCACGTGCACATTTTAAAATTCCAAAAGACTGCAGTGCCAGAAGTCAAAATGCCAGAAGTTGCTACTTAGCCAGAAGTTGAATATCGATAACTTCCGTCATTTTAAAACTTGGGCGTTTCTTGTTTTAAGCATGTAAGTGACTCTGCAGAAGGCACATCGATATTCTGACTTAAAATCTCAAATCGCTTCGCCGTTCTGGATGAACGCCGGAAGTTCTCAGTGATTTCAAGCAGAGTCAATTAACCATTACATAGAAGTTGCCCAATGTTCTGTAATCAGCGATGAATTGAGTTCACCGTGAAATTTCAAGCTGATCTTCAAGCAAAAATTAGCATTGTGAAATAGACAACTTAATGGTAACGTTGAACAGATTTCGGCGGGAATTCAACTCACTTCTGATTACAGAAAACTGGGCTACTTCTATCTCGATTTTTTCTGTAAGTGGGCCTGTCATTTTTTCTGAATTTAGATCTACTAAACTTCTGATGATTATGCGTTGATTGGTAAAGAAATCAAAAGAAACCACCAATATAATAAAATTGACTAAAAATGGCTTCAAAATTAAGCACTTTACCATGTAAAATTGCATTGTGCGATTACTTTTGTCAACGAGTGTAGAAGTCGAGTGTATCCCTTATTTAAACAATTGAAATCCGCAAGTTCTCAATTGTCTAAATAGGGGATATTAAAATTGCGCCGTTGTAACCTAACGCGGTGTAAACTGGATTTGCTTTTCAGGGCGCTTGAGCGTCTCTCTCAGCTCTATTTCACCGATGATCGATGTCATATAAAAGAAATACGCAAGTCGTTACAAAAAATTTTAAAAATCCAGATTTCACGAGGCGTTTATGCTTTATCTGAATAGTAATTTATAAGTCTAGTAATCAATCAATTTCTTCTACAAGAGCCAAATAATTTTTTATTCACGAGAATTTTTATGACGGTTTTTTTTTGACCCCAATCAAAAAATTAAGAAAATAGTAAAATTTTTTGGGCAAATTATATCAGATATATCTTTAGATAGTCCCGTTGATAATTTTTACTGCCACACTTTAATGTTTGTTACTTCTAAAGTAATTGTGTCGTCGTTTTTTGCGTTTTTCCAGATATATGAAAACTAATGAGGTTGTTAAAATACGCGAGTTTTCGAAAAAATTTCTAATTTGTTGCATATTTTCATTGTAGCCCTGATTGAAGAAACAGGGATCTTTTTAGAATTTCTCAACTTCGTTCTTTCAAATTTTAACAATTGAAAGTTCGTCTTACTGACCTCATTTTATGAGTGTATTACTGATTAGAAATCAGAATTTGGCATTTCAAAGGTTCCAAAGAGAAAAACTTCCACTTTTGCTTTGTCATTTGAGAGAAAAACATTGAAAAATAACGACATCGAAATTCAAAAACTTTTTTGAAAAACAATTTTGAAAAACAATTTTCACTTGAATCGTATTTTCATTGTAGAAAAAAAAGAGAGTTCTGTATAAATGGCGCAAATCTTGTTACGTTATCTAATGTTACGTTATTACTCAAAAAGCGAAAATTAATTCTCTTCAATTCAAAATCTTGAAATTTCTCTGAGAGCTTCAACACTATCTTCAAACGTTTTTCGCCTCTGCCTACATTTTTACTTTAATTGACGAAAACGATTTCATGGATCAAATATAATTTCGTTAACATTTATCCTGTTTATTAATTTGGTTCCAAATAGGGAGAGAACGCTAAGGAAAATACTTGTCCAAATTAAACAGTAGAAACTCAGAGAAATGAAACTTGAATCACCTTGATAAGAAATTTATTATTGGTAAGATTCTTGGTAAGATGACGTCAAGCTAGATACGGACATGCATGATGTTTACAAGAAATTCAAAATAAATTGTGATAAGATAAACAAGAAAGAACTTTTTTGACATTTTGATTTTCTAACACCTGTTGTTAAAAAAAGATATTGCAATCATTAGCCCATTAGCTCAAAAAAATCTACCCGCATAGAAACTGGCGGAGTTTTCAGATTTTGACTGCCGATCAATGCGGAAAACACTTAAATTTTGTAAAAAAAAATGATTTCCGCAATGTCTTAAAAAGAAAAATAGGAGTAAATAAAGGTGCAAAGTACTTACCTTTGGTTTCTAGGGCGTTTCAAAAACCTTTCCCCCTTTTAAACTTTTTGCCGCTTAATTTTACGATTTAATGTTTTATGATTACTAAATTGAGGGATTGAACTGCAATTAGTCTGCCGCACTATTCTTTATGGAACGCGCTTCTGTAAAACATATTTTGCTGTGCGAAGCAATTTTCACTTTTCAATTTCCAGTTTTAAAAAAAAGCACTGATTGGCACAGTTAAATCCAGTAATAAAAAGCTAGTCAGTTTACTCAAAAGTTTGGGACCGGTGGACGTCCGTAATGCGCTGGAAGTCATTCAGAATTTCTCGCGTTTAAAGAGAATCACGTGAGAATCTCAAGATGACTTCTGCGGAGTCACGAAACCATGCTTAAAACACAATAGGGCACATTTAAAAATGACGGAAGTGAACAGAAGTCAACATCTGGCTAAGTAGAAACTTCTGGCATTTTAAGATGGCACTGTAGACTTTCGCAATTATACAAGGTGTACGTGAGACTTTTAAGTAATTGTTAAGTGACTCTGCTTGAAGTCACTGAGAGCTTCTGGCATTTATCCAGAACGGCAAAAATTCGAGATATTAAGTCAGATTTTCGAGGTGACTTCTGCAGATTCACTTGACCATGCTTAAAACAAGAAACGCGAAAGTTTTAAAATGACGGAAGTCAACGATATTCAACTTCTGCTTAAAACACAATAGGGCACATTTAAAAATGACGGAAGTGAACAGAACTCAACATCTGGCTAAGTAGCAATTTCTGGAATTTTAACTTCTGGCACCGCAGACTTTCGGCATTTTAAAATGTGCACGTGCTTTAACTGGATTTTCGCTGTAAGTGGGGATGTCACTTTTTCTAAATTTAGGTCTACTAAACTTCAATAATGTGCAGCGATTGGTAAAGAAATCAAACGAAACCACCAATATAATGTTGACTAAAAATGGCTTCAAAATTAAGCACTTTACCATTCAAAATTTCATTGTGCGCTTACTTTTGTCAACGAGTGTAGAAGTCGAGTGTATCCTTTATTTAGACAATTGAAAGCCGCAAGTTTTCAATTGTCTAAATAGGGGATATTAAAATTGCGCCGTTGTAACTTAACGCGGTGTAAACTGGATTTGCTTTTCAGGGCGCTTGAGCGTCTCTCTGAGCTTTATTTCACCGATGATCGATGTCATATAGAAGAAATACGCAAGTCGTTACAAAATGTTTTGTCAAAAGTAAGCTTTATAGTTCCCCTAAATCCTTTTGTCCTCAATTAGGTAGGTAGAAGTTCCTTCTGATTAATTGAATGAACCGATGTGTCATTTGTCTATTGGGTTAAAGACTGTAATCCTTTGTTAATTGCGTTCAAAAGAATTCATAACATTTATACAAGTCCAGTATGTCTTTTCTCGTGCTTAAAACTTTTTGTCTGTTAGTTCAATTGACTTTTTGTCATCCACGGCGGGCGCTTTTTATCTGCGGTAGCCACAAGATAATTGGGTGAAAAATCGTTAACCTTTAAGAGGAATATTTTTGAAATAATCAATTAGATGATAGTGGATGATAATTATAATTTTTTTGTAAATAAAATACTATGAGTGTGTTTGTTTTTGAACCATGATAGAAATTGTCGTATTTCTCATCCAGCACCTTAATTTAACTAAAAGTTGATAAATTTCGCAGAAATTGATTTTTACATCTTATCTATAAAATAAACAATTTTTCGAAAGAAACGTTTTCAATAATTAGGTGACAGCCTTTTCCCTTTTTAACCCCTTTACCAGCCGAAATATTGCCACTATTATCATATATTAAATGTAATTGACTAGAATGATAGTTGTAGAACTGTTGACAACTATAATAAGAAAGAACTTAAATTAACACGTGTATGCTGTGCGTCGATAACTACTCTCTTTGAAAAAAGTAAAAGCACATAACGCAATTTTACATAGTGAAGTGCTTATTTGAAGCCATTTTTAGTCACCATTGTGTTAGTGGTTTCTTTTGATTTCTTTACCGATCGCTGCATATTATTGAAGTTTAGTAGATGTAAATTTAGAAAAAGTGACATCCCCACTTACAGCGAAGATCCAATTAAAACCTGTGCACATTTTAAAATGCCGAAAGTCTGCAGTGCCAGAAGTTAAAATGCCAGAAGTTGCTACTTAGCCAGAAGTTGACTTTCGTCATTTTAAAACGTGCGCGTTTGGTGTTTTAAGCATGGTTAAGCGACTCTGCAGAAGTGACTTCGAAATTCTGGTTTAATATCTCGAATCGCTTCGCCGTTCTGGATAAACGCCAAAAGTTCTCAGTGACTTCAAGCAGAGTCACTAAACAATTACTTAAAACACTCATGTACACCTTGTATAATGCCGAAAGTCTACAGTGCCATCTTAAAATGCAAGTTGGTACTTGGCCAGAAGTTGACTTCTGTTCACTTCCGTCATTTTTAAATGTGCCCTTTTGTGTTTTGAGCATGGTTACGTGACTCCTTAGAAGTCATTTCGAGATTCTCGCGTGATATCTTGAACGCTTCGCGGCTCTCTTTAAACGCGAGAAATTCTGAATGACTTCCAGTGCATTACGGACGTCCACCGGTCCCAATTTTTTGAGTAAACTGACTAGCTTTTTATTACTTGAATTAACTGTGCTAACACATTGT
This sequence comes from Convolutriloba macropyga, assembly GCF_964194025.1. Taxonomy (NCBI): domain Eukaryota; kingdom Metazoa; phylum Xenacoelomorpha; order Acoela; family Convolutidae; genus Convolutriloba; species Convolutriloba macropyga. Next base: position 18,265,472 of record NC_134480.1, read on the forward strand.
GCGTGTTGAAACTCCAATCAGTGCTTTTAATTTTAAACTGGAAGTTGAAAAGTGAAAATTGCTCTGCACAGCAAAATTTGTTTTACAGAAGCGCGTTACCTAAAGAATTGTGCGGCAGATTAATTGCAGTTCAATCCCTCAATTTAGTAATCATTAAACATTAAATCGTAAAATTAAGCAGCAAAAAGTTTAAAAGGATTAAGATTTTTGAAATGCCCTAACAACCAAAGTTAAGTACTTTGCACATTTATTTACTCCTATTTTTCTTTTTAAGACTTTGCGGAAATCATTTTTTTTTTTACAAAATTTAAGTGTTTTCCGCATTGATCGGCAGTCAAAATCTGAAAACTCCGCCAGTTTCTATGCGGGTAGATTTTTTTGAGCTAATGTGCTAATGATTGCGATATCTTTTTTTAACAACAGGTGTTAGAAAATCAAAATGTCAAAAAAGTTCTTTCTTGTTTATCTTATCACAATTTATTTTGAATTTCTTGTAAACATCATGCATGTCCGTATCTAGCTTGACGTCATCTTACCAAGAATCTTACCAATAATAAATTTCTTATCAAGATGATTCAAGTTTCATTTCTCTGAGTTTCTACTGTTTAATTTGGTCAAGTATTTTCCTTTGCGTTCTCTCCTTATTTGGAACCAAATTAATAAACAGGATAAATGTTAATGAAATTATTTTTGATCCATGAAATCCTCTTCGTCAATTAAAGTAAAAAAGTAGGCAGAGGCGAAAAACGTGTGAAGATAGCGTTGAAGCTCTTTGAGAATTTTTTTTTTGCTTTGTGAGTAATAACGTAACATTATAACAGTTTTTAAACATGGAATAAAAGATTTGCGCCATTTATACAGAACCCGTTTTTTTCTAAAGTGAAAAAACGATTCAAGTGAAAATTGTTTTTCAAAAAGAAGAGCTCCAAGTTTTTGAATTTCGATGCCGTTATTTTTCAATGTTTTTCTCTCAAATGACAAAGCAAAAATGGAAGTTTTTTTCTTCGGAACCTTTGAACTGCCAAATTCTGATTTCTAATCAGTAATACACTCATAAAATGAGGTCACTAAGTCGAACTTTCAATTGTTTTAAAGTTGGAAGAACGAAGTTGAGAAATTCTGAAAAGATCCCTGTTTCCTAAATCAGGGCTAAAATGATAACATGCAACAAACTTAGAAATTTTTTCGAAAACTCGCGTATTTTAACAACCTCATTAGTTTTCATATATCTGGAAAAACGCAAAAAACGACGACACAATTACTTTAGAAGTAACAAACATTGAAGTGTGGCAGTAAAATTTATCAACGGACTATCTAAAGATTTATCTGATATAATTCGCCCAAAAAATTTTACTGCTTTACTGCTTTCTTAATTTTTTGATTGGGGTAAAAAATAAACCTTCATAAAAATTCTCGTGAATAAAAAATTATTTGGCTCTTGAAGAAGGAATTGATTGATAATTAGCCTCAGAAATTACTATTCAGATAAAGCATAAAGGCCTCGTGAAATCTGGATTTTTAAAATTTTTTGTCGTTTTTCCCTAGATAATTATTTTTCGTCAAAAGTCTACCATTTCCAAGGACAACTTCAAAATTTCGCAGCGGCATGATAGTAATCAGAGTCACTGGAAGAGAAAAGTAATTGACAAAAAAACTTTGGATTATCTGTTGAAATTTTCTCAACTCTTATTTAAAAGTTCGAGTCTTAGGTATAGTAATAACTTAGCTTTTTTTTTTGCTGCAGGTTATTTTTTAATTATGGTTTAGTTTTGATTGGAAAAAAAACATACTCATTTTGTTAAAATGATCATTCATAAGTCATTGATATGTAAAGAAAAAAGAAACGTGAAACGTGTTTTCGTGACATCTTCTCTGTCTTTTTCAGCAGAAAGTAAATTTGCGCCTAATTGGGTCAACAAAAAAATCCATTTAAGAATTCTAACAATAGGCTCTCGCTTCCCCTGTAGTTTCCAGGTTATGATTGAATTTAAAGAGGCGTCAGCTCTGCAATGAAATGAAGCTTAGAAATCACAAGTTAGATTCAACTACAAGCTATTACTCCCCTCGTTTTGAAACCGTTATAATCCTAATTTTTCTGTACACACACAAACACACATATATATATATATATATATATATATATATATATATATGTATATATGGGTACATATGATCACGACGTTGTCTATCCTTCGTTCTTTGTCGTATCATGTCTCTTTCGTTCCCATTATTGTAATTTTCAATTGTTTGGTTTACTTGTTTGGTTTCATGACATCAAAAGTTACAACTCATTTTCCTTTTACATGACCTTTCAAAACCTTATAACATAACAAAGTGATTCAGAATCAACAAAACAGGGCTTGCACTTTACACAAATAAATGGAGAAGTTAATACTGGGCATTAAAATCCTCGGGGCCCAAAAACCTAACCCTAACCTTACGAAAGTTTGAGTACACATGTTGCAGCTTAACGGCTGGTCTGGTTAAAGAACCTAAAGCTGTTTTTAATTCGCAAGACCTAGTGGTTTTGTCGGGTCCTGTGAAAATCCTGGTGACACGTCCTAGTGGCCAGATTCCCCTGGGAGTCCACTCTCCAGCAGCCAAACCACATCGTCCACTTCCAGGGCAGCTTCTTTTGAAGTCCACTTTCGCCTCTGATTCAACGTGGGGACGTACTCTTGAAGCAGTCGTTTCCAGATCTGTTGCAGGCGCTGTTTGACTTGGGTCCATGATGTCGACTTGAGACTTGCTGACTCTTGAAATAGAAGTGTTGGCACATTCGCAAAGGGTCGTCCCAAGAGGAAATGATTGGGCGTTAGAGGATCGTTGTCCTTGTTATCGCTCCTCATGTGAGTCAAGGGCCTGGAATTGACAAAACATTCTGCTTCCGTGACAATGGTTGAAAATACATCAGGTGTCAATTTTGCGGAGCCAAGATTGATGAGGAGAACTCTTTTAACTATTTGGACAAGTCTCTCCCAGACGCCACCGAAGTGAGGTGCAGAAGGTGGGTTAAGTCTCCATTCTATGGACTGGTTGAGAAGATTGCTTCTGATGAAATCGTGGTCCAGTTGAAGCGGCTTTCGTCGTAATTGCTTACGGGATCCCAAAAAGTTTGTCGCATTGTCAGACATCAAAACCCGTGGCTGGCCACGTCTTGAGATAAATCGTCTGGTTGCTGTGATGCATTTGTCGGTTGACAAGTCTTCTGCTATTTCCAGATGAATAGCTCGCGTGACGAGGCACGTAAAGAGGCAGATGTATGTCTTTACTTCTTTGCCCCTATGCATTACTGCAAATGGTCCAAGATAATCCAATCCAACGTTTGTGAAGACTGCAGGCAATAAACTGTCTTCAAACCTAACTTCTGGGAGGTCAGCCATTGGTGACTGGAGGCCTACTGCTCGAAACCGTCGACACTCGAAGCATTTGAAAGCAAGACTTCTAAGGCTTTCGCGAACTCCAATGATGTGACATCTTTGTTGGATGTAGTTCCTGGTATATTCTACGCCGAGATGCATGCAAATGTCGTGACACTTCTGAATAAAGAGTTTTACAATTGCCCCATTTGAGTCCAGGTGCTTTGCTTCGGGTGCTTTGCTTCGAAGGGCAAAGAGCTTCTTTTTGTCCTTCCACCGACGCGTAATATGCCATCTTTCACAAAAGGTGATAAGGAAAACAGTCGGTCTTTCTTCTGCAGATCTTTTCCGTTTATCAGATCCTTAACAGTTTCAGAAAACGAGTTGAGCTGTGAAACTTGAAAGAGATGACTTCTGGTTTTATCATTATCTTCCAAGGCTAGTGCTCTGCGTTCTTTTGTCTTTAGGTTATCCATGAACAAGAAAACTCGGGCTGTTGCTCTCAAAAGTCTGGTTCATTTTGAAAATTTCTCAATGTTCAAGACAGGTTCCAGTGCTGAAGTCTGTTGCATCGAATGCGTTGCTTCATGAGGAGCAAAAAAAGAATTCCAATTTGTCTCAGGGTGCTTCAGAAACTCTGGCGGCGACAACCACAAGGAGTTAACGTCTTCTGGTAAAATTCCTCTAGATATGTGATCGGCAGGATTTATTTTACAAATTAAATGTCGCCAACAGCTTGTGCCCGTAAGGTTTCTAATCTCCTGAACGCGGTTGGCGATGAGTGTCTTGAGTTTTTCTTTTGAGTTTATGCAGCCCAAAACGGCAGTAGTATCACTCCAGAAGATTGTCTCTTTGATTGGAACAGATAAGTGCTGAGTGACGAATTGCCAAAGACGACACCCTAAGACAGCTGCTTGTAATTCAAACTTTGGAATGCTTATTTGCTTTAGGGGTGCGACTTTAGCGCGCCCAATGACAAAGTTGGAGGAAGTTTCTTTGTCATCCGACGTTTTAATGTATATAACGGCACCGTATGCTAACTGTGATGCGTCACAAAACACATGTAGTTGATTGCTGCCACTACTGATGTCCAAATGTGAGAAGCTGCGTGGCATTTGAATCTGTGGTGACTCGAGATATTTGTCAATCCAGTCCTGGATTTGTTGCCGTTTTGACGAAGAAAGCAAGTCGTCCCATGTTAGGCCTTCTTTCCAGGTATCTTGCAAGATTATTTTCAGTGTGATTACTATGGGAGCTCTTATCCCCAGTGGGTCGAACAGGCAAGCGATTAAGGACAACAGTTTGCGCAATGTGTACTGGGAAGCGTCTTGATCTATCTTTGACAATTTTTTAAGAAAAATTTTATCACTTGAGGAGTTCCACAGCAGTCCAAGAACTCGGTGGTCTTCAGTTTCACTTTCGATGTGTTCAGATTCTAGCATTTCCAAAGCATTCGGCTCGTTGGTTACAAACTTTGTTAAATTGAAGCCACCCTTCTGGAGAGTCGACTTTAGATCAGAGACACACAACTGAGCTTCTTCCGTGCTTTGGAAGGAATGAACGAAATCATCCATATAAAAACTTTTGTTGACAAGATCAATATTTTCCTGGCTTGGGGCGAAGTCTTGAGCAGTGCGTTGTAAGACAAATATTGCAGTTGCTGGTGAACAACGTGCACCGAATATAAGCCTTGTGTACTGATATTGCCTGATAGTTTGATCAATTGGCCACAAGAAACGGAGACAAGATTGATCTTCAGGGATTATGGCAATTTGCATAAACATAGCCTCTATATCAGCCATTACGTCTATTGGTTTTTCGCGGAGACGAAGTAAGATACCAATCAAATTGTTTATCAGATCGGGCCCAGACAATAGATTTGTGTTTAGCGATTGGCCTTTGAAATTTGAGGCGGCATTGGCTACTCGTCTTACTTTTCCTGGTTTGTTGGGTTACTAACCGGATGGTGAGGGAGGTACCATATTCATTCAGGCTGCGGATTCTCAAAGACCACTGGCTTTACGTAACCTTTCTCGATGTCCGTTTGCAGGGTTGCATCGTATAGAACACTCAACTGATGATCTTTGGAGAGCCGACGTTGCAGGCTGCTTAGTTGGGCTTTCGCTACTGGATAATTGTTTTGTAATTGGACGTTATTCTTCCACAAAAGACCAATTTCATATCTGGTACCGTTGTGACGAATTGTCGTCTCGAAAATGTCCAGAGCTAATTCGCTGTCTTTTGAAAAGTTTTTGGGTTCTTCTGGTTCAGTGACGGCGTTGTCTATTTTCCAAAAACTGGTTACATAGTCGTACAGCGGTTTCTCGCCATGAAAAGTGGAGCATGTCAGAACCTTATCGAATGGTCTGTAGCTATGTGACAGAAGGTTTGTTTCCGCGTGATATGATTCCTCTGCTTTGCGTTTCATTGGTCTCGTTATTGTCCAAAGGTTTCTGATAGCAAAAGGAGTTCCGGTCGGTCCTTGAAGAAATTCTTTTTCGAGAATGAACTGTGTCGCATCAACTCCTAACAAAAGCTGAATTTTGTTGTTGCCCAGATTTGGAAATTTGATATGTTGCAAATGAGAGTAGGTTGCGCAAGTCTCACTTAATTCTTGCACTGGTGCGTCGCTAAATTTTCAGTTGTTAATTGAATGCACATAGTTCAATCTGAAGAGTGGTTCATCATCATTATACCTACCAATATCAAGGCGGACCAAATTCGCATTGATAACTGACTGGTCAAAGGCGTGCATGACTTTCAAATCAAACTGAATTGCCTTTGGGGCTTTGATACCGTTTGCAGTTGTATCAAGTAAATAAGAGATTGTACTACCGTTGTCCAGTATGGCGTAGCATTCCACTTTTTCCTTGTTCTCGCCAAAAAGTGTAACCGGAATGACTTGCAGCTGATTGCGAGTTTTTGCTGGAAAGCCAGGGTTGTAGGTTGGTGTATCAACTGTACTATTCATTTTTCTGTTCAACGGTTTGCACAGCGGGAGTTCGACATCTGCCAGGTTTGTTGTCTCGGTTCTCTTCTTTTGTTTATCGGGGTCATGCAACAAACTATGATGCTTTCCATTACAATGACGACAAACGACTTTTGATGCGCATTCTTTAGCAGAGTGGCTTGGCCTCAAGCAGTTAAAGCAGAGTGAGTGTTTTTTGACTTCCAAGTTTTGTCTAGCTACATCAAATTTGTTGAACTTTTGGCATCGACCTATATAATGCTCTTGTTGATCAAAGGGGCATTTCGTTTTGACATTTTTTGTGACAATTGATGCGTTTTTCCCTGCATTTAGGTTGTGATTCCCTGAAAAACCAGGTTGTTGATTGTTAATGTTTTGTTTTCTGCTGAAGTTATTGCTTGTCTGAAATGAATTTTGATTATTCCTTCGATCATTGGGTCTTTGTTGATTGTTGGAGTTGCTGTACACGTTAGCTGAGAACTGATTCCTTTGTGAGCTGTTAGAAACCGTAGAATTGTTTCTTCGAATGTTTCCTTGAAATCCATTGTTGTTGCTGTTTTGAGGACTGGTTTCTTGCAATTGTTCACAGGCGCGAGGGTGTCGGTCAATTCATTCCGATAACTCCAAAATTCCTGGATTTTGATTAGTGTTGTCAATGGTGTGCTCACTCCATTTCATTTTGAGCGAGTTTGGAAGTTTATCATGTGCTAATTTTAGTAGATATGTAGCACTCAAGTCAGCGTTGAAGCCATGAGCTAGAAATGTTTGAACTATTTTCCGCAGGAGTGCTGCATAGCTAATTAGAGCTCTATGATCATTGGATTGGGGACGCTGCCAGGCTTCTAGTTCTTGAGTAAGTGCAGAAACCACGTTTTGGGGATTCCCAAAGCGTATATTTACCTCGTTTAGCGCATCTTTGTAAAAATTTTGATTGCACAGAAAACCTGATATACATTCCTTGGCAGGCCCGATGACAAAGGATTGCAGGTAGCTCATTCTTTCAGTATTTGTTATATCAGGGTTATTATGTATTGTAGATGTGAACATGCTGCTCCATTCGTTCCACTTTAAAGGATCACCATCATAATTTTGTATGCGAATGTCAGGCAGCTTTACAGACAGATGCGGATTTCGAAACCGGTAATTAAACTGACCCTGATCTGTGTTAGAATTCCAACTTAATGTAGTTGGTAATTGATTTGCAAAGACTGGATCGTTTTGCTGAGACACAGAAACTGGTATTCCGTAGTTAGCAGGTGCTTGATCATATTCATTGCTGATTGCCGAGGAGGCGAATGCTGTAGGCCATTGATTACATGATGATGACATTGACCATGGTGTAGGGTTGTAGTAAGGTCTCGACGAACAAGCAACTGAACCTTGTTGGGGGAGTAGCATAGTAGTTCGAACTGTGTCAGGCCATGAACAAAACTTGTAATGCATGTTAGTTAATTGTGGATATTCGTCGTATTTTCAGAAAAGAAATATGTTCCATTCTCAAGAGATCTTCGTAATGTTGAGTCCTGATTGACAATTGTACTGGTCATTACAGTTTGTTGTGAAGCAGGGCTCTGTAGGACCACATTTGGAGTTACATTTTGTTCGTGTAGTCTACTACTGAAGACCGCTTCAGAATTTTCCTGCTGATTTGGAGCTGTTATTGAAATTTGATCTGTAGAAGTTTCGGAACTTTCAGCCAAAATATGATTCAGTATTTGAAGGTTCGTCATCAATTGGCTCACTGATGTGAATTCTAGTTCTGTCGGTATTGGTGAGCTCCCCTGAATTTCTTGCGTTTGTCTCAACTACTGTGGAGGCTGTTGTTCGATTGCTTTGAGTAGAGGCTGCACTGTTTGGACGAGAAGTAAGAGTTCGGCGGAGCATTTCGTGTTGCTTCACTTTTTGGGCTACTTCCATCTTCAATCGAATGAGTTGATCAGCTTCTGCCAAAGGGCCTTCAGCGCCCTGATTGTCTTATTCCGTTAACTCATCAACTATATTTTCGATTTCTCCCATAAGACGTTTAAACTCTTCATGCGTTAAAGAAACAATTTCTGTTTCAGTGTTATTACTTACCTGAGCCTCTATCTCATTTTTCAATTCCTCGATCGTATTTAGCCTTCTATAGAAGAGCCATACAGTGCCGGCGATTGACTGTTTTCGTCCTTTCATTTTCCTGTTGAACGCTTTTGACTTTCGAGCTAATTGACGGTAAGTAGCTATAGGAACACGCACTTACAGATGATGTGTTTGAGTGCAAGGATTGTGAGCAGTGGTACGTCTAAGTGTGAAAAAGTATGGTACGAGGTACCTACTGGGGCTGGCGAGGGCAGCAATGGTGTGGGAGTGCGATGGCGCACGGCTGATGGAGCTATAACACAACTAAGTGTCAACAAAGTCAGTAGGAGGCGCCCAATGGAGCTGGCGATGGCAGCTGGGGTGATGGAAGGCGTTGGCGCACGGCTGATGGAGCTATGACACGACTAAGTGTGAATGAAGTTAGTAGGAGGCGCCTACTGGAGCTGGCGATGGCAGCTGGTGTGGGAGTGCGTTGGGGCACGGCTGATGGAGCTATGACACGACTAAGAGTCAATAAAGTCAGTAGGAGGCATCCAATGGAGCTGGCGATGGCAGCTGGGGTGATGGAGTGCGTTGGTGCACGGCTGATGGAGCTATGACATGACTAAGTGTCAATGAAGTCAGTAGAAGGCGCCCAATGGAGCTGGCGATGGCAGCTGGGGCGATGGAGTGCGTTGGCGCACGGCTGATGGAGCTATGACACAACTAAGTGTCAATAAAGTTGGTAGGAGGCGCCCAATGGAGCTGGCGAGGGCAGCTGGGGTGATGGAAGGCGTTGGCGCACGGCTAATGGAGCTATGACACGACTAAGTGTCAATAAAGTCAGTAGGAGGCGCCCAATGGAGCTGACGATGGCAGCTGGGGTGATGAAGTGTGTTGACCCACGGCGGATGGATCTATGACACAACTAAGTGTCAATAAAGCTTGTAGGAGGCGCCTAATGGAGCTGGCGATGGCAGCTGGGGTGTGGGAGTGCGTTGGCGCACGGTTGATGGAGCTATGTCACGAGTAAGTGTCAATGATGTCAGTAGGAGGCACCTACTAGAGTTGGCGACGGCAGCTGGGGTGTGTGAGTGCGTTGGCTCACGGCTGATGGAGCTTTGACACGACTAAGTGTCAATAAAGTTGGTAGGAGGCGCCTACTGGAGCTGGCGATGGCAGCTGGGGTGATGGAGTGCGTTGTGCCACGGCTGATGGAGCTATGACACGACTAAGTGTCAATGAAGTCAGTAGGAGGCGCCTACTGGAGCTGGCGATGGCAGCTGGGGTGATGGATAGCGTTGGCGCACGGCTGACGGAGCTGTGACACGACTATGAGTCAATGAAGTTAGTAGGAGGCGCCCAATGGAGCTGGCGATGGCAGCTGGGGTGGGAGTGCGTTGGGGCACGGCTGATGGAGCTCTGACACGACTAAGAGTCAATAAAGTCAGTAGGAGGCATCCAATGGAGCTGGCGATGGCAGCTGGGGTGATGGAGAGCGTTGGTGCACGGCTGATGGAGCTATGACATGACTAAGTGTCATTGAATCAGTAGGAGGCGCCCAATGGAGCTGGCGATGGCAGCTGGGGTGATGGAAGGCGTTGGCGCACGGCTAATGGAGCTATGACACGACTAAGTGTCAATGAAGTCAGTAGGAGGCGCCCAATGGAGCTGGCGATGGCAGCTGGGGTGATGGAGTGCGTTGACCCACGGCTGATGGATCTATGACACGACTAAGTGTCAATGAAGCTTGTAGGAGGCGCCTACTGGAGCTGGCGATGGCAGCTGGGGTGTGGGAGTGCGTTGGCGCACGGTTGATGGAGCTATGTCACGAGTAAGTGTCAATGATGTCAGTAGGAGGCACCTACTAGAGTTGGCGACGGCAGCTGGGGTGTGTGAGTGCGTTGGCTTACGGCTGATGGAGCTTTGACACGACTAAGTGCCAATAAAGTTGGTAGGAGGCGCCTACTGGAGCTGGCAATGGCAGCTGGGGTGATGGAGTGCGTTGTGGAACGGCTGATGGAGCTATGACACGACTAAGTGTCAATGAAGTCAGTAGGAGGCGCCTACTGGAGCTGGCGATGGCAGCTGGGGTGATGGAGTGCGTTGGCGCACGGCTGATGGAGCTATGACACGACTATGAGTCAATAAAGTTGGTAGGAGGCGCCTACTGGAGCTGGCGATGGCAGCTGGGGTGATGGAGTGCGTTGTGGCACGGCTGATGGAGCTATGACACGACTAAGTGTCAATGAAGTCAGTAGGAGGCGCCTACCGGAGCTGGCGATGGCAGCTGGGGTGATTGAGTGCGTTGGCGCAGGGCTGGTGGAGCAATGACACGACTATGAGTCAATGAAGTCAGTAGGAGGCGCCCAATGGAGCTGGCGATGGCAGCTGGGGTGATGGAGTGCGTTGGCGCACGGCTGATGGAGCTATGACACGACTAAGTGTCAATAAAGTCGGTATGAGGCGCCCAATGGAGCTGGCGATGGCAGCTGGGGTGATGGAAGGCGTTGGCGCACGGCTAATGGAGCTATGACACGACTAGGTGTCAATGAAGTCAGTAGGAGGCGCCCAATGGAGCTGGCAATGGCAGCTGGGGTAATGGAGTGCGTTGACTCACGGCTGATGGATCTATGACACGACTAAGTGTGAATGAAGTCAGTAGGAGGCGCCTACTGGAGCTGGCGATGGCAGTTGGGGTGTGGGAGTGCGTTGGCGCACGGTTGATGGAGCTATGTCACGAGTAAGTGTCAATGATGTCAGTAGGAGGCACCTACTAGAGTTGGCGACGGCAGCGGGTGTGTGAGTGCGTTGGCGCACGGCTGATGGAGCTTTGACACGACTAAGTGTCAATAAAGTTGGTAGGAGGCGCCTACTGGAGCTGGCGATGGCAGCTGGGGTGATGGAGTGCGTTGGCGCACGGCTGATGGAGCAATGACACGACTAAGTGTCAATGAAGTCAGTAGGAGGCGCCTACTGGAGCTGGCGATGGCAGCTGGGGTGATGGAGTGCGTTGGCGCACGGCTGATGGAGCAATGACACGACTATGGGTCAATGAAGTCAGTAGGAGGCGCCCAATGGAGCTGGCGATGGCAGCTGGGGTGATGGAGTGCGTTGGCGCACGGCTGATGGAGCTATGACACGACTAAGTGTCAATGAAGCTTGTAGGAGGCGCCTACTGGAGCTGGCGATGGCAGCTGGGGTGTGGGAGTGCGTTGGCGCACATTTGATGGAGCTATGTCACGAGTAAGTGTCAATGATGTCAGTAGGAGGCACCTACTAGGGTTGGCGACGGCAGCGGGTGTGTGAGTGCGTTGGCGCACGGCTGATGGAGCTTTAACACGACTAAGTGTCAATAAAGTTGGTAGGAGGCGCCTACTGGAGCTGGCGATGGCAGCTGGGGTGATGGAGTGCGTTGTGGCACGGCTGATGGAGCTATGACACGACTAAGTGTCAATGAAGTCAGTAGGAGGCGCCTACTGGAGCTGGCGATGGCAGCTGGGGTGATGGAGTGCGTTGGCGCACGGCTGATGGAGCAATGACACGACTATGAGTCAATGAAGTCAGTAGGAGGCGCCCAATGGAGCTGGCGATGGCAGCTGGGGTGATGGAGTGCGTTGGCGCACGGCTGATGGAGCTATGACACGACTAAGTGTCAATAAAGTCGGTATGAGGCGCCCAATGGAGCTGGCGATGGCAGCTGGGGTGATGGAAGGCGTTGGCGCACGGCTAATAGAGCTATGACACGACTAAGTGTCAATGAAGTCAGTAGGAGGCGCCCAATGGAGCTGGCGATGGCAGCTGGGGTGATGGAGTGCGTTGAACCACGGCTGATGGACCTATGACACGACTAAATGTCAATGAAACTTGTAGGAGGCGTCTACTGGAGCTGGCGATGGCAGCTGGGGTGTGGGAGTGCGTTGGCGCACGGTTGATGGAGCTATGTCACGAGTAAGTGTCAATGCTGTCAGTAGGAGGCACCTCCTAGAGTTGGCGACGGCAGCGGGTGTGTGAGTGCGTTGGCGCACGGCTGATGGAGCTTTGACACGACTAAGTGTCAATAAAGTTGGTAGGAGGCGCCTACTGGAGCTGGCGATGGCAGCTGGGGTGATGGAGTGCGTTGGCGCACGGCTGATGGAGCAATGAAACGACTATGAGTCAATGAAGTCAGTAGGAGGCGCCTACTGGAGCTGGAGATGGCAGCTGGGGTGATGGAGTGCGTTGTGGCACGACTGATGGAGCTATGACACGACTAAGTGTCAATGAAGTCAGTAGGAGGCGCCTACTGGAGCTGGCGATGGCAGCTGGGGTGATGGAGTGCGTTGGCGCACGGCTGATGGAGCAATGACACGACTATGAGTCAATGAAGTCAGTAGGAGGCGCCTACTGGAGCTGGAGATGGCAGCTGGGGTGATGGAAGGCGTTGGCGCACGGCTAATGGAGCTATGACACGACTAAGTGTCAATGAAGTCAGTAGGAGGCGCCCAATGGAGCTGGCGATGGCAGCTGGGGTGATGGAGTGCGTTGACCCACGGCTGATGGATCTATGACACGACTAAGTGTCAATGAAGCTTGTAGGAGGAGCCTACTGGAGCTGGCGATGGCAGCTGGGGTGTGGGAGTGCGTTGGCGCACGGTTGATGGAGCTATGTCACGAGTAAGTGTCAATGATGTCAGTAGGAGGCACCTACTAGAGTTGGCGACGGCAGCGGGTGTGTGAGTGCGTTGGCGCACGGCTGATGGAGCTTTGACACGACTAAGTGTCAATAAAGTTGGTAGGAGGCGCCTACTGGAGCTGGCGATGGCAGCTGGGGTGATGGAGTGCGTTGTGGCACGGCTGATGGAGCTATGACACGACTAAGTGTCAATGAAGTCAGTAGGAGGCGCGTACTGGAGCTGGCGATGGCAGCTGGGGTGATGGAGTGCGTTGGCGCACGGCTGATGGAGCTATGACACGACTAAGTGTCAATGAAGTCAGTAGGAGCGCCTACTGGAGCTGGCGATGGCAGCTGGGGTGATGGAGTGCGTTGGCGCACGGCTGATGGAGCTCTGACACGACTAAGTGTCAATGAAGTCAGTAGGAGGCGCCCAATGGAGCTGGCGATGGCAGCTGGGGTGATGGAGTGCGTTGACCCACGGCTGATGGATCTATGACACGACTAAGTGTCAATGAAGCTTGTAGGAGGCGCCTACTGGAGCTGGCGATGGCAGCTGGGGTGTGGGAGTGCGTTGGCGTACGGTTGATGGAGCTATGTCACGAGTAAGTGTCAATGATGTCAGTAGGAGGCACCTACTAGAGTTGGCGACGGCAGCTGGGGTGTGTGAGTGCGTTGGCTCACGGCTGATGGAGCTTTGACACTACTAAGCGTCAATAAAGTCAGTAGGAGGCGCCTACTGGAGCTGGCGATTGCAGCTAGGGTGATGGAGTGCGTTGGCGCACGGCTGATGGAGCTATGACATGACTAAGTGTCAATAAAGTCAGTAGGAGGCGCCTACTGGAGCTGGCGATGGCAGCTGGGGTGATGGAAGGCGTTGGCGCACGGCTAATGGAGCTATGACACGACTAAGTGTCAATGAAGTCAGTAGGAGGCGCCCAATGGAGCTGGCGATGGCAGCTGGGGTGATGGAGTGCGTTGACCCACGGCTGATGGATCTATGACACGACTAAGTGTCAATGAAGCTTGTAGGAGGCGCCTACTGGAGCTGGCGATGGCAGCTGGGGTGATGGAGTGCGTTGGCGCACGGCTGATGGAGCAATGACACGACTATGAGTCAATGAAGTCAGTAGGAGGCACCTACTAGAGTTGGCGACGGCAGCGGGTGTGTGAGTGCGTTGGCGCACGGCTGATGGAGCTTTGACACGACTAAGTATCAGTAAAGTTGGTAGGAGGCGCCTACTGGAGCTGGCGATGGCAGCTGGGGTGATGGAGTGCGTTGTGGCACGGCTGATGGAGCTATGACACGACTAAGTGTCAATGAAGTCAGTAGGAGGCGCCTACTGGAGCTGGCGATGGCAGCTGGGGTGATGGAGTGCGTTGGCGCACGGCTGATGGAGCAATGACACGACTATGAGTCAATGAAGTCAGTAGGAGGCGCCTACTGGAGCTGGCGATGACAGCTTGGGTGATGGAGTGCGTTGGCGCACGGCTGATGGAGCTATGACACGACTAAGTCTCAATGAAGTCAGTAGGAGCGCCTACTGGAGCTGGCGATGGCAGCTGGGGTGATGGAGTGCGTTGGCGCACGGCTGATGGAGCTATGACGTGACTAAGTGCCAATGAAGTCAGTAGGAGGTGCCTACTGGAGCTGGCGATGGCAGCTGGGGTGATGGAGTGCGTTGGCGCACGGCTGATGCAGCTATGACACAACTAAGTGTCAATGAAATCAGTAGGAGGCGCCTACTGGAGCTGGCGATGGCAGCTTGTGTGATGGAGTGCGTTTGCGCACGGCTGATGGAGCTATGACACGACTAAGTGTCAATGAAGTCAGTAGGAGGCGCCTACTGGAGCTGGCGATAGCAGCTTGGGTGATGGAGTGCGTTGGCGCACGGCTGATGGAGCTATGACACGACTAAGTGTCAATGAAGTCAGTAGGAGCACCTACTGGAGCTGGCGATGGCAGCTGGGGTGATGGAGAGCGTTGGCGCACGGCTGATGGAGCTATGACACGACTAAGAGACAATTATGTCAGTAGGAGGCGCCTACTGGAGCTGGCGATGGCAGCTGGGGGGTGGGAGTACGTTGGCGCACGGCTAATGGAGCTATGACACGACTGAGTGTCAACGAAGTTAGTAGGAGGCACCTACTGGAGCTGGCGATGGCAGCTTGTGTGATGGAGTGCGTTTGCGCACGGCTGATGGAGCAATGACACGACTAAGTGTCAATGAAGTCAGTAGGAGGCGCCTACTGGAGCTGGCGATAGCAGCTGGGGTGATGGAGTGCGTTGGCGCACGGCTGATGGAGCTATGACACGACTAAGTGTCAATGATGTCAATAGGAGGCGCCTACTGGAGCTGGCGATGGCAGCTGGGGTGATGGAGTGCGTTGGCGCACGGCTGATGGAGCTATGACACAACTAAGTGTCAATGATGTCAGTAGGAGGCGCCTACTGGAGCTGGCGATGGCAGCTGGGGTGTGGGAGTGCGTTGGCGCACGGCTGATGGAGCTATGACACGGTTAAGTGTCAATGAAATCAGTAGGAAGTGCCTAATAGAGCTGGCGATGGCAGGTGGGGTGATGGAGTGCGTTGGCGCACAGCTGATGGAACTATGACGTGACTAAGTGCCAATGATGTCAGTAGGAGGCGCCTACTGGAGCTGGCGATAGCAACTGGGGTGTGGGAGTGCGTTGGCGCACGGCTGATGGAGCTATGACACGACTAAGTGTCAATGATGTCAGTAGGAGGCGCCTACTGGAGCTGGCGATGGCAGCTGGGGTGTGGGAGTTCGTTGACGCACGGCTGATGGAGCTATGACACGATTAAGTGTCAATGAAATCAGTAGGAAGTGCCTACTGGAGCTCGCGATGGCAGCTGGGGTGATGGAGTGCGTTGGCGCACGGCTGATGGAGCTATGACACGACTAAGTGTCAATGAAATCAGTAGGAGGCGCCTACTGGAGCTGGCGATGGGAGCTGGGGTGACGGAGTGCGTTGGCGCACTGCTGATGGAGCTATGACAAGACTAAGTGTCAATAAAGTCAGCAGGAGGCGCCTATTGGTGCTGGCGAGGGCAGCTGGGGTGTGGGAGTGCGTTGGCGCACGGCTGATGGAGCTATGACAAAACTAAGTGTCAATGAAGTCAGTAGGAGGCGCCTACTGGAGCTTGCGTTGGCAGCTGGGGTGATGGAGTGCGTTGGCGCACGGCTGATGGAGCTATGACACGACTAAGAGTCAATTATGTCAGTAGGAGGCGCCTACTGGAGCTGGCGATGGCAGCTGTGGGGTGGGAGTGCGTTGGCGCACGGCTAATGGAGCTATGACACGACTAAGTGTCAATGATGTCAGTAGGAGGCGCCTACTGGAGCTGGCGATGGCAGCTGGGGTGATGGAGTGCGTTGGCGCACGGCTGATGGAGCTATGACACGATTAAGTGTCAATGAAATCAGTAGGAAGTGCCTACTGGAGCTGGCGATGGCAGCTGGCGTGATGGAGTGCGTTGGCGCACGGCTGATGGAGCTATGACACGACTAAGTGCCAATGATGTCAGTAGGAGGCGCCTACTGGAGCTGGCGATGGCAACTGGGGTGTGGGAGTGCGTTGGCGCACGGCTGATGGAGCTATGACACGACTAAGTGTCAATGATGTCAGTAGGAGGCGCCTACTGGAGCTGGCGATGGCAGCTGGGGTCTGGGAGTTCGTTGGCGCACGACTGATGGAGCTATGACACGATTAAGTGTCAATGAAATCAGTAGGAAGTGCCTACTGGAGCTCGCGATGGCAGCTGGGGTGATGGAGTGCGTTGGCGCATGGCTGATGGAGCTATGACACGACTAAGTGTCATTGAAATCAGTAGGAGGCGCCTACTGGAGCTGGCGATGGGAGCTGGGGTGATGGAGTGCGTTGGCGCACTGCTGATGGAGCTATGACAAGACTAAGTGTCAATAAAGTCAGTAGGAGGCGCCTATTGGTGCTGGCGAGGGCAGTTGGGGTGTGGGAGTGCGTTGGCGCACGGCTGATGGAGCTATGACAAAACTAAGTGTCAATGAAGTCAAAAGGAGGCGCCTACTGGAGCTGGCGTTGGCAGCTGGGGTGATGGAGTGCGTTGGCGCACGGCTGATGGAGCTATGACACGACTGAGTGTCAATGAAGTTAGTAGGAGGCGCCTACTGGAGCTGGCGATGGCAGCTGGGGTGTGGGAGTGCGTTGGCGCACGGCTAATGGAGCTATGACACGACTGGGTCTCAATGAAGTTAGTAGGAGGCGGCTACTGGAGCTGGCGATGGCAGCTGGGGTGATGGAGTGCGTTGGCGCACGGCTGATGGAGCTATGACACGATTAAGTGTCAATGAAATCAGTAGGAAGTGCCTACTGGAGCTGGCGATGGCAGCTGGGGTGATGGAGTGCGTTGGCGCACGGCTGAAGGAGCTATGACACGACTAAGTGTCAATGAAATCAGTAGGAGGCGCCTACTGGAGCTGGCGTTGGCAGCTGGGGTGATGGAGTGCGTTGGCGCACGGCTGATGGAGCTATGACACGACTAAGAGTCAATTATGTCAGTAGGAGGCGCCTACTGGAGCTGGCGATGGCAGCTGGGGGTGGGAGTGCGTTGGCGCACGGCTAATGGAGCTATGACACGACTGAGTCACAATGAAGTTAGTAGGAGGCGCCTACTGGAGCTGGCGATGGCAGCTTGTGTGATGGAGTGCGTTTGCGCACGGCTGATGGAGCTATGACACGACTAAGTGTCAATGAAGTCAGTAGGAGGCGCCTACTGGAGCTGGCGATAGCAGCCGGGGTGATGGAGTGAGTTGGCGCACGGCTGATGGAGCTATGACACGACTAAATGTCAATGATGTCAGTAGGAGGCGCCTACAGGAGCTGGCGATGGCAGCTGTGGTGTGGGAGTGCGTTGGCGCACGGCTGATGGAGCTATGACACGATTAAGTGTCAATGAATTCAGTAGGAAGTGCCTACTGGAGCTGGCGATGGCAGCTGGGGTGATGGAGTGCGTTGGCGCACGGCTGATGGAGCTATGACACGATTAAGTGTCAATGAAATCAGTAGGAAGTGCCTACTGGAGCTGGCGATGGCAGCTGGGGTGATGGAGTGCGTTGGCGCACGGCTGAAGGAGCTATGACACGACTAAGTGTCAATGAAATCAGTAGGAGGCGCCTACTGGAGCTGGCGTTGGCAGCTGGGGTGATGGAGTGCGTTGGCGCACGGCTGATGGAGCTATGACACGACTAAGAGTCAATTATGTCAGTAGGAGGCGCCTACTGGAGCTGGCGATGGCAGCTGGGGGTGGGAGTGCGTTGGCGCACGGCTAATGGAGCTATGACACGACTGAGTCACAATGAAGTTAGTAGGAGGCGCCTACTGGAGCTGGCGATGGCAGCTTGTGTGATGGAGTGCGTTTGCGCACGGCTGATGGAGCTATGACACGACTAAGTGTCAATGAAGTCAGTAGGAGGCGCCTACTGGAGCTGGCGATAGCAGCCGGGGTGATGGAGTGAGTTGGCGCACGACTGATGGAGCTATGACACGACTAAATGTCAATGATGTCAGTAGGAGGCGCCTACAGGAGCTGGCGATGGCAGCTGTGGTGTGGGAGTGCGTTGGCGCACGGCTGATGGAGCTATGACACGATTAAGTGTCAATGAATTCAGTAGGAAGTGCCTACTGGAGCTGGCGATGGCAGCTGGGGTGATGGAGTGCGTTGGCGCACGGCTGATGGAGCTATGAGAAAACTAAGTGTCAATGAAGTCAGTAGGAGGCGCCTACTGGAGCTGGCGTTGGCAGCTGGGTTGATGGAGTGCGTTGGCGCACGGCTGATGGAGATATGACACGACTAAGAGTCAATTATGTCAGTAGGAGGCGCCTACTGGAGCTGGCGATGGCAGCTGGGCGGTGGGAGTGCGTTGGCGCACGGCTAATGGAGCTATGACACGACTGAGTGTCAATGAAGTTAGTAGGAGGCGCCTACTGGGGCTGGCGATGGCAGCTTGTGTGATGGAGTGCGTTTGCGCCCGGCTGATGGAGCTATGACACGACAAAGTGTCAATAAAGTCAGTAGGAGGCGCCTACTGGAGCTGGCGATGGCAGCTGGGGTGATGGAGTACGTTGGCGCACGGCTGATGGAGCTATGACACGACTAAAAGTCAATGATGTCAGTAGGAGGCGCCTACTGGAGCTGGCGATGGCAGCTGGGTTGTGGGAGTGCGTTGGCGCACGGCTGATGGAGCTATGACACGATTAAGTGTCAATGAAATCAGTAGGAAATGCCTACTGGAGCTGGCGATGGCAGCTGGGGTGATGGAGTGCGTTGGGGCACGGCTGATGGAGCTATGACACGACTAAGTGTCAATGAAGTCAGTAGGAAGTGCCTACTGGAGCTGGCGATGGCAGCTGGCGTGATGGAGTGCGTTGGCGCACGGCTGATGGAGCTATGACACGACTAAGTTTCAATGAAGTCAGTAGGAGGCGCCTAATGGAGCTGGCGATAGCAGCCGGGGTGGAGTGAGTTGGCGCACGGCTGATGGAGCTATGACACGACTAAATGTCAATGATGTCAGTAGGAGGCGCCTACAGGAGCTGGCGATGGCAGCTGTGGTGTGGGAGTGCGTCGGCGCAAGGCTGATGGAGCTATGACACGATTAAGTGTCAATGAATTCAGTAGGAAGTGCCTACTGGAGCTGGCGATGGCAGCTGGGGTGATGGAGTGCGTTGGCGCACGGCTGATGGAGCTATGACAAAACTAAGTGTCAATGAAGTCAGTAGGAGGCGCCTACTGGAGCTGGCGTTGGCAGCTGGGTTGATGGAGTGCGTTGGCGCACGGCTGATGGAGATATGATACGACTAAGAGTCAATTATGTCAGTAGGAGGCGCCTACTGGAGCTGGCGATGGCAGCTGGGGGGTGGGAGTGCGTTGGCGCACGGCTAATGGAGCTATGACACGACTGAGTGTCAATGAAGTTAGTAGGAGGCGCCTACTGGAGCTGGCGATGGCAGCTTGTGTGATGGAGTGCGTTTGCGCACGGCTGATGGAGCTATGACACGACAAAGTGTCAATAAAGTCAGTAGGAGGCGCCTACTGGAGCTGGCGATGGCAGCTGGGGTGATGAAGTGCGTTGGCGCACGGCTGATGGAGCTATGACACGACTAAAAGTCAATGATGTCAGTAGGAGGCGCCTACTGGAGCTGGCGATGGCAGCTGGGTTGTGGGAGTGCGTTGGCGCACGGCTGATGGAGCTATGACACGATTAAGTGTCAATGAAATCAGTAGGAAATGCCTACTGGAGCTGGCGATGGCAGCTGGGGTGATGGAGTGCGTTGGCGCACGGCTGATGGAGCTATGACAAAACTAAGTGTTAATGATGTCAGTAGGAGGCGCCTACTGGAGCTGGCGATGGCAGCTGGGGTGTGGGAGTGCGTTGTCGCACGGCTGATGGAGCTGTGACACGATTAAGTGTCAATGAAATCAGTAGGAAGTGCCTACTGGAGCTGGCGATGGCAGCTGGGGTGATGGAGTGCGTTGGCGCACGGCTGATGGAGCTATGACACGACTTAGTGTCAATGATGTCAGTAGGAGGCGCCTACTGGAGCTGGCGATGGCAGCTGGGGTGTGGGAGTGCGTTGGCGCACGGCTAATGGAGCTATGACACGATTAAGTGTCAATGAAATCAGTAGGAAGTGTCTACTGGAGCTGGCGATGGCAGCTGGGGTGATGGAGTGCGTTGGCACACGGCTGATGGAGCTATGACGTGACTAAGTGCCAATGATGTCAGTAGGAGGCGCCTACTGGAGCTGGCGATGGCAACTGGGGTGTGGGAGTGCGTTGGCGCACGGCTGATGGATCTCTGACACGACTAAGTGTCAATGATATCAGTAGGAGGCGCCTACTGGAGCTGGCGTTGGCAGCTGTGGTGTGGGAGTGCGTTGGCGCACGGCTGATGGAGCTATGACACGATTAAGTGTCAATGAAATCAGTAGGAAGTGCCTACTGGAGCTGGCGATGGCAGCTGGGGTGATGGAGTGCGTTGGCGCACGGCTGATGGAGCTCTGACTCGACTAAGTGTCAATGAAATCAGTAGGAGGCGCCTACTGGAGCTGGCGATGGGAGCTGGGGTGATGGAGTGCGTTGGCGCACTGCTGATGGAGCTATGACAAGACTAAGTGTCAATGATGTCAGTAGGAGGCGCCTACTGGAGCTGGCGATGGCAGCTGGGGTGTGGGAGTGCGTTGTCGCACGGCTGATGGAGCTGTGACACGATTAAGTGTCAATGAAATCAGTAGGAAGTGCCTACTGGAGCTGGCGATGGCAGCTGGGGTGTGGGAGTGCGTTGGCGCACGGCTAATGGAGCTATGACACGACTGAGTGTCAATGAAGTTAGTAGGAGGCGCCTACTGGAGCTGGCGATGGCAGCTTGTGTGATGGAGTGCGTTTGCGCACGGCTGATGGAGCTATGACACGACAAAGTGTCAATAAAGTCAGTAGGAGGCGCCTACTGGAGCTGGCGATGGCAGCTGGGGTGATGGAGTGCGTTGGCGCACGGCTGATGGAGCTATGACACGACTAAAAGTCAATGATGTCAGTAGGAGGCGCCTACTGGAGCTGGCGATGGCAGCTGGGTTGTGGGAGTGCGTTGGCGCACGGCTGATGGAGCTATGACAAAACTAAGTGTTAATGATGTCAGTAGGAGGCGCCTACTGGAGCTGGCGATGGCAGCTGGGGTGTGGGAGTGCGTTGTGGCACGGCTGATGGAGCTGTGACACGATTAAGTGTCAATGAAATCAGTAGGAAGTGCCTACTGGAGCTGGCGATGGCAGCTGGGGTGATGGAGTGCGTTGGCGCACGGCTGATGGAGCTATGACACGACTTAGTGTCAATGATGTCAGTAGGAGGCGCCTACTGGAGCTGGCGATGGCAGCTGGGGTGTGGGAGTGCGTTGGCGCACGGCTAATGGAGCTATGACACGATTAAGTGTCAATGAAATCAGTAGGAAGTGCCTACTGGAGCTGGCGATGGCAGCTGGGGTGATGGAGTGCGTTGGCACACGGCTGATGGAGCTATGACGTGACTAAGTGCCAATGATGTCAGTAGGAGGCGCCTACTGGAGCTGGCGATGGCAACTGGGGTGTGGGAGTGCGTTGGCGCACGGCTGATGGATCTCTGACACGACTAAGTGTCAATGATATCAGTAGGAGGCGCCTACTGGAGCTGGCGTTGGCAGCTGTGGTGTGGGAGTGCGTTGGCGCACGGCTGATGGAGCTATGACACGATTAAGTGTCAATGAAATCAGTAGGAAGTGCCTACTGGAGCTGGCGATGGCAGCTGGGGTGATGGAGTGCGTTGGCGCACGGCTGATGGAGCTCTGACACGACTAAGTGTCAATGAAATCAGTAGGAGGCGCCTACTGGAGCTGGCGATGGGAGCTGGGGTGATGGAGTGCGTTGGCGCACTGCTGATGGAGCTATGACAAGACTAAGTGTCAATGATGTCAGTAGGAGGCGCCTACTGGAGCTGGCGATGGCAGCTGGGGTGTGGGAGTGCGTTGTCGCACGGCTGATGGAGCTGTGACACGATTAAGTGTCAATGAAATCAGTAGGAAGTGCCTACTGGAGCTGGCGATGGCAGCTGGGGTGATGGAGTGCGTTGGCGCACGGCTGATGGAGCTATGACACGACTTAGTGTCAATGATGTCAGTAGGAGGCGCCTACTGGAGCTGGCGATGGCAGCTGGGGTGTGGGAGTGCGTTGGCGCACGGCTAATGGAGCTATGACACGATTAAGTGTCAATGAAATCAGTAGGAAGTGCCTACTGGAGCTGGCGATGGCAGCTGGGGTGATGGAGTGCGTTGGCACACGGCTGATGGAGCTATGACGTGACTAAGTGCCAATGATGTCAGTAGGAGGCGCCTACTGGAGCTGGCGATGGCAACTGGGGTGTGGGAGTGCGTTGGCGCACGGCTGATGGATCTCTGACACGACTAAGTGTCAATGATATCAGTAGGAGGCGCCTACTGGAGCGGGCGTTGGCAGCTGGGGTGTGGCAGTGCGTTGGCGCACGGCTGATGGAGCTATGACACGATTAAGTGTCAATGAAATCAGTAGGAAGTGCCTACTGGAGCTGGCGATGGCAGCTGGGGTGATGGAGTGCGTTGGCGCACGGCTGATGGAGCTCTGACACGACTAAGTGTCAATGAAATCAGTAGGAGGCGCCTACTGGAGCTGGCGATGGGAGCTGGGTTGATGGAGTGCGTTGGCGCACTGCTGATGGAGCTATGACAAGACTAAGTGTCAATAAAGTCAGTAGGAGGCGCCTATTGGAGCTAGCGAGGGCAGCTGGGGTGTGGGAGTGCGTTGGCGCACGGCTGATGGAGCTATGACAAAACTAAAGGTCAATGAAGTCAGTAGGAGGCGCCTACTGGAGCTGGCAATGGCAGCTGGGGTCATGGAGTGCGTTGGCGCACGGCTGATGGAGCTATGACACTGCTAAGTGTCAATGATGTCAGTAGGAGGCGCCTACTGGAGCTGGCGATGGCAGCTGGGGTGTGGGAGTGCGTTGGCGCACGGCTGATGGAGCTATGGCACGACTGAGTGTCAATGAAGTCAATAGGAGGCGCCTACTGGAGCTGGCGATGGCAGCTGGGGTGTGGGGGTGCGTTGGCGCACGGCTGATGGAGCTATGACACGATTAAGTGTCAATGAAATCAGTAGGAAGTGCCTACTGGAGCTGGCGATGGCAGCTGGGGTGATGGAGTGCGTTGGCGCACGGCTGATGGAGCTATGACACGACTTAGTGTCAATGATGTCAGTAGGAGGCGCCTACTGGAGCTGGCGATGGCAGCTGGGGTGTGGGAGTGCGTTGGCGCACGGCTAATGGAGCTATGACACGATTAAGTGTCAATGATGTCAGTAGGAGGCGCCTACTGGAGCTGGCGATGGCAACTGGGGTGTCGGAGTGCGTTGGCGCACGGCTGATGGATCTATGACACGACTAAGTGTCAATGATATCAGTAGGAGGCGCCTACTGGAGCTGGCGTTGGCAGCTGGGTTGTGGGAGCGCGTTGGCGCACGGCTGATGGAGCTATGACACGATTAAGTGTCAATGAAATCAGTAGGAAGTGCCTACTGGAGCTGGCGATGGCAGCTGGGGTGATGGAGTGCGTTGGCGCACGGCTGATGGAGCTCTGACACGACTAAGTGTCAATGAAATCAGTAGGAGGCGCCTACTGGAGCTGGCGATGGGAGCTGGGGTGATGGAGTGCGTTGGCGCACGGCTGATGGAGCTATGACAAAACTAAGTGTCAATGAAGTCAGTAGGAGGCGCCTACTGGAGCTGGCGTTGGCAGCTGGGTTGATGGAGTGCGTTGGCGCACGGCTGATGGAGATATGACAGGACTAAGAGTCAATTATGTCAGTAGGAGGCGCCTACTGGAGCTGGCGATGGCAGCTGGGTGTGGAAGTGCGTTGGCGCACGGCTAATGGAGCTATGACACGATTAAGTGTCGATGAAATCAGTAGGAAGTGCCTACTGGAGCTGACGATGGCAGCTGGGGTGATGGAGTGCGTTGGCACACGGCTGATGGAACTATGACGTGACTAAGTGGCAATGATGTCAGTAGGAGGCGCCTACTGGAGCTGGCGATGGCAACTGGGGTGTCGGAGTGCGTTGGCGCACGGCTGATGGATCTATGACACGACTAAGTGTCAATGATATCAGTAGGAGGCGCCTACTGGAGCTGGCGTTGGCAGCTGGGTTGTGGGAGCGCGTTGGCGCACGGCTGATGGAGCTATGACACGATTAAGTGTCAATGAAATCAGTAGGAAGTGCCTACTGGAGCTGGCGATGGCAGCTGGGGTGATGGAGTGCGTTGGCGCACGGCTGATGGAGCTCTGACACGACTAAGTGTCAATGAAATCAGTAGGAGGCGCCTACTGGAGCTGGCGATGGGAGCTGGGGTGATGGAGTGCGTTGGCGCACTGCTGATGGAGCTATGACAAGACTAAGTATCAATAAAGTCAGTAGGAGGCGCCTATTGGAGCTGGCGAGGGCAGCTGGGGTGTGGGAGTGCGTTGGCGCACGGCTGATGGAGCTATGACAAAACTAAAGGTCAATGAAGTCAGTAGGAGGCGCCTACTGGAGCTGGCAATGGCAGCTGGGGTCATGGAGTGCGTTGGCGCACGGCTGATGGAGCTATGACAGGACTAAGAGTCAATTATGTCAGTAGGAGGCGACTACTGGAGCTGGCGATGGCAGCTGGGGGGTGGGAGTGCGTTGGCGCACGGCTAATGGAGCTATGACACGACTGAGTGTCAATGAATATAGTAGGAGGCGCCTACTGGAGCTGGCGATGGCAGCTGGGGTGTGGGAGTGCGTTGGCGCACGGCTGATGGAGCTATGACACGATTAAGTGTCAATGAAATCAGTAGGAAGTGCCTACTGGAGCTGGCGATGGCAGCTGGGGTGATGGAGTGCGTTGGCGCACGGCTGATGGAGCTATGACGCGACTAAGTGTCAATGAAATCAGTAGGAGGCGCCTACTGGAGCTGGCGATGGGAGCTGGGGTGATGGAGTGCGTTGGCGCACGGCTGATGGAGCTATGACAAGACTGAGTGTCAATAAAATCAGTAGGAGGCGCCTATTGGAGCTGGCGAGGGCAGCTGGGGTGTGGGAGTGCGTTGGCGCACGGCTGACTGAGCTATGACAAAAGTAAGTGTCAATGAAGTCAGTAGGAGGCGCCTACTGGAGCTGGCGTTGGCAGCTGGGGTGATGGAGTGCGTTGGCGCACGGCTGATGGAGCTATGACACGACTAAGAGTCAATTATGTCAGTAGGAGGCGCCTACTGGAGCTGGCGATGGCAGCTGGGGGATGGGAGTGCGTTGGCGCACGGCTAATGGAGCTATGACACGACTGAGTGTCAATGAAGTTAGTAGGAGGCGCCTACTGGAGCTGGCGATGGCAGCTGGGGTGTGGGAGTGCGTTGGCGCACGGCTGATGGAGCTATGACACGATTAAGTGTCAATGAAATCAGTAGGAAGTGCCTACTGGAGCTGGCGATGGCAGCTGGGGTGATGGAGTTCGTTGGCGCACGGCTGATGGAGCTATGACAAAACTAAGTGTCAATGAAGTCAGTAGGAGGCGCCTACTGGAGCTGGCGTTGGCAGCTGGGGTGATGGAGTGCGTTGGCGCACGGCTGATGGAGCTATGACACGACTAAGAGTCAATTATGTCAGTAGGAGGCGCCTACTGGAGCTGGCGATGGCAGCTTGTGTGATGGAGTGCGTTTGCGCACGGCTGATGGAGCTATGACACGACTAAGTGTCAATGAAGTCAGTAGGAGGCGCCTACTGGAGCTGGCGATGGCAGCTGGGGTGTGGGAGTGCGTTGGCGCACGGCTGATGGAGCTATGACACGACTAAGTGTCAATGATGTCAGTAGGAGGCGCCTACTGGAGCTGGCGATGGCAGCTGGGGTGTGGGAGTGCGTTGGCGCACGGCTGATGGAGCTATGACACGATTAAGTGTCAATGAAATCAGTAGGAAGTGCCTACTGGAGCTGGCGATGGCAGCTGGGGTGATGGAGTGCGTTGGCGCACGGCTGATGGAGCTATGACACGACTAAGTGTCAATGATGTCAGTAGGAGGCGCCTACTGGAGCTGGCGATGGCAGCTGGGGTGTGGGAGTGCGTTGGCGCACGGCTGATGGAGCTATGACACGATTAAGTGTCAATGAAATCAGTAGGAAGTGCCTACTGGAGCTGGCGATGGCAGCTGGGGTGATGGAGTGCGTTGGCGCACGGCTGATGGAGCTATGACGTGACTAAGTGCCAATGATGTCTGTAGGAGGCGCCTACTGGAGCTGGCGATGGCAACTGGGGTGTGGGAGTGCGTTGGCGCACGGCTGATGGAGCTATGAGACGACTAAGTGTCAATAATGTCATTAGGAGGCGCCTGCTGGAGCTGGCGATGGCAGCTGGGGTGTGGGATTGCGTTGGCGCACGGCTGATGGAACTATGACACGATTAAGTGTCAATGAAATCAGTAGGAGGTGCCTACTGGAGCTGCCGATGGGAGCTGGGGTGATGGAGTGCGTTGGCGCACGGCTGATGGAGCTATGACAAGACTAAGTGTCAATAAAGTCAGTAGGAGGCGCCTATTGGAGCTGGCTAGGGCAGCTGGGGTGTGGGAGTGCGTTGGCGCACGGCTGATGGAGCTATGACAAAACTAAGTGTCAATGATGTCAGTAGGATGCGCCTACTGGAGCTGGCGGTGGCAGCTGGGGTGATGGAGTGCGTTGGCGCACGGCTGATGGAGCTATGACACGAATAAGTGTCAATGAAGTCAGTAGGAGGCGCCTACTGGAGTTGGCGATGGCAGCTGGGATGATGTAGTGCGTTGGCGCACGGCTGATGGAGCTATGACAAGAATAAGTGTCAATGCTGTCAGTAGGATGCGCCTACTGGAGCTGGCGTTGCAGCTGGGGTGATGGAGTGCGTTGGCGCACGGCTGATGGAGCTATGACACGACTAAGTGTCAATGAAGTCAGTATGAGGCGCCTACTGGAGCTTGCGATGGCAGCTGGGTTGATGGAGTCAGTTTGCGCACGGCTAATGGAGCTATGACACGACTGAGTGTCAATGAAATTAATAGGAGGCGCCTACTGGAGCTGGCGATGGCAGCTGGGGTGTGGGAGTGCGTTGGCGCACTGCTGATGGAGCTATGACACGACTAAGTGTCAATGAAGTCAGTAGGAGGCGCCTACTGGAGCTGGCGATGGCAGCTGGGGCGTGGGAGTGCGTTGGCGCACGACTGATGGAGCTATGACACGATTAAGTGTCAATGAAGTCAATAGGAGGCGCCTACTGGAGCTGGCGATGGCAGCTGGGGTGTGGGAGTGCGTTGGCGCACGGCTGATGGAGCTATGGCACGACTAAGTGTCAATGAAGTCAGTAGGAGGCGCCTACTGGAGCTGGCGATGGCAGCTGGGTTGTGGGAGTGCGTTGGCGCACGACTGATGGAGCTATGACACGATTAAGTGTCAATAAAGTCAGTAGGAGGCGCCTACTGGAGCTGGCGATGGCAGCTGGTGGGTGGGAGTGCGTTGGCGCACGGCTGATGGAGCTATGACACGACTGAGTGTCAATGAAGTTAATAGGAGGCGCCTACTGGAGCTGGCGATGGCAGCTGGGGTGTGGTAGTGCTTTGGCGCACGGCTGATGGAGCTATGACACGACTGAGTGTCAATGAAGTCAGTAGAAGGCGCCTACTGGAGCTGGCGATGGCAGCTGGCGGGTGGTAGTGCGTTGGCGCACGGCTGATGGAGCTATGACACGACTGAGTGTCAATGAAGTCAATAGGAGGCGCCTACTGGAGCTGGCGATGGCAGCTGGGGTGTGGGAGTGCGTTGGCGCACGGCTGATGGAGCTATGGCACGACTAAGTGTCAATGAAGTCAGTAGGAGGCGCCTACTGGAGCTGGCGATGGCAGCTGGGGTGTGGGAGTGCGTTGGCGCACGACTGATGGAGCTATGACACGATTAAGTGTCAATAAAGTCAGTAGGAGGCGCCTACTGGAGCTGGCGATGGCAGCTGGTGGGTGGGAGTGCGTTGGCGCACGGCTGATGGAGCTATGACACGACTGAGTGTCAATGAAGTCAATAGGAGGCGCCTACTGGAGCTGGCGATGGCATCTTGTGTGATGGAGTGCGTTTGCGCACGGCTGATGGAGCTATGACACGACTAAGTGTCAATGAAGTCAGTAGGAGGCGCCTACTGGAGCTGGCGATAGCAACTGGGGTGATGGAGTGCGTTGGCGCACGGCTGATGGAGCTATGACACGACTAAGTGTCAATGAAGTCAGTAGGAGGCGCCTACTGGAGCTGGCGATGGCAGCTGGGGTGTGGGAGTGCGTTCGCGCACGACTGATAGAGCTATGACACGATTAAGTGTCAATAAAGTCAGTAGGAGGCGCCTACTGGAGCTGGCGATGGCAGCTGGGGGGTGGGAGTGTGTTGGCGAACGGCTGATGGAGCTATGACACGACTGAGTGTCAATGAAGTCAATAAGAGGCGCCTACTGGAGCTGGCGATGGCAGCTGGGGTGTGGGAGTGCGTTGGCGCACGGCTGATGGAGCTATGGCACGACTAAGTGTCAATGAAGTCAGTAGGCGGCGCCTACTGGAGCTGGCGATGGCAGCTGTGGTGGTGGAGTGCGTTGGCGCACGGCTGATGGAGCTATGACACGACTAAGTGTAAATGAAGTTAGTAGGAGGCGCCTACTGGAGCTGGCGATGGCAGCTGGGGTGTGGGATTGCGTTCGCGCACGGCTGATGGAGCTATAACACGACTAAGTGTCAATGAAGTCAGCAGGAGGCGCCTACTGGAGCTGGCGCTGGCAGCTGGGGTGGTGGAGTGCGTTGGCGCACGGCTGTTAAAGCAATGACACGACTAAGTGTCAATAAAGTCAGTAGGAGGCGCCTACTGGAGCCGGCGAGGGCAGCTGGGGTGTGGGAGTGCGTTGGCGCACGGCTGATGGAGCTATGACAAAACTAAGTGTCAATGATGTCCGTAGGAGGCGCCTACTGGAGCTGGCGATGGCAGCTGGGGTGATGGAGTGCGGTACATGGCTGGCGCCAAAGAAACATCATGCTCGTCTTGGTATTGTAGTCTTTGAAAAATTTCACAGGACCCGAATGATTCAAATTTTTTTTTTAATGACAACAACTACAAAATTATGTCACCAATAAGACTTTGTTTTTGCAACCTAGTTTTTTCTCGAAAATTTAAGCTAAAAAACGGTCTTCAATTTGGCATATAGTTCCTCAAACCAATATTCGAATTGTCTATCAGTCAGTTCGTTTTTTTAACCCACTACCAACTTACAATAGGCCCCGAAGCTTATTTTATAGTTCACCGTGAAAAAACGGCTTATACATTTTCAACTTTCAAATTGTTGCTTCCTCCTGGCCTTGAAAATGAGCAAACCATTTGACTACTTCCCGACTGTTATTTTCAATGTTTTGTACTCACAGAGTTGACGTTGACCAAAAAAAAGTTGACCGGTTACCAACAGTTGTAGCACTCCTATAACACATTGATGAAGAACCACTTCCTTGTTGTCTCATCTCCTTGAGGTAAACTTGCTTCATTTGTTGGTGGAATTCATCGAAGCGCCAATATGATCACGACGTTGTCTTTCCTTTCTTCTTTGTCGTATCATGTCTCTTTTGTTCCCATTATTATAAGTTTCAATTGTTTGGTTTACTTGTTTGGTTTCATGACATCAAAAGTTACAACTCATTTTCCTTTTACATGACCTTTCAAAACCTATTAACATAACAAAGTGATTCAGAATCAACAAAACAGGGCATGCACTTTACACAAATTAATGGAGAAGTTAATACTGGGCATTAACAACATATATATATATATATATATATATATATATATATATATGCGTTTGTGTGTGTGTGTGTGTATGTGTGTGTGATGTGATTAAAGAAGAACCATTTGGTGAAAACCAAGTTTAATACACAATAATAAATATCAATTCTTATGATAAAGAAGTAATCGCAGCCGGAACAATTCTATACTGCGACCTTACATGAGTCAATTAAACCAGGTAATTGTATTGGTTAACTAGTGGCTTTTCACAATATCAAAGGATGAAGGAGCATGGATGATTAATACATTATCAGCAAGATTGAGCAATAAATTGCAAGCAATTTTTGCAATGTAAGAAGTATGTTAATGAAACAATTCTGCTTGATCCATAAATTGATAATTTAAAAGAAACAGCACATTTTGGTTGGGTTAAAAGGCATCTTAGAAAATTTTTGTCAAGCATTAGAAAATAGGGTCTAGTGAAAGTTCGGTGTACGAGCTAATGTTTTGAGCCAAAGTCAAGCTGTTCGCTGAAGTCGAGCTTAAATCATTTTATGGGCTTTTTTCGGGTCAAGCAGGGTCCTTTAATGCCATTTTTCTATTGAACAGGGTTTAATCATAAATCTAGTCTTAAACAAGGGTATCGTTTCCCATCGTGTCAAATGATTATAGTGCCTATATTAATGGCACAAATTATACATAGTAATACAATCGGGGTGAAAATATAAAATGATGAAATGATAAGGGGTTGAAAAGATAGAGTGGTGAATTGATAAAGGGTGTTAACAAAAAAAAGTGGAAAAACGGGACACTCATTGGTTACACTCCTGTACGTCGCATCCAAATTTGCTCAAGTTTGTGAATTATAACTTATGATTTAAGATTGGCCATAGAATATTAAATTGAGTTCAAGTCACTGTGTTTGTCTAATAAATTTAATTTCTTCTTTCGTTTTTCTTATGTGTTCATGTGTATCTTTTGGACTCTACAAATATCACAGAAAATCAAAATCAGTAATTTAAGAAATTTAAGTAATTTAATCAGTTTTAAAGTATGGAAAAGTGATATGAATAACTAGGGCAACTGATTGCCTTATTTTTGTCATATTCAACAATATAATATGTTGTAGTAATTTTTCATCATGTTATTTACCAATCATTGTCGTTTACTTGACGACATGTTTTAATAAGCGCTCTCTATAAGGAGAATTTTTCATAACACTTACGAAATTTTGAACTGCACTTGTTATTTTTTGCAAGTATTTTTCAGTTATATGACAAAAAACCCTTTGCCCGAATACCCAATTTTCTAGTATATCCATCGCCATTATGCTTAATTGATTCCTTTTTGATCTTTTTGTTCAGTAATTCAATAAAAAGTTAACACCCGCGATTACAAGCATACCTTGATTACAAGAGCTAATAAACATGGCTTGTCACCGGAACTCAGAGAAATTATAAATCAAAGATAACTTTTGGAATGTAAAGGCAATAATAATTTGGCATATAAACTAGACAATTTTTTGTGCCTCTTTTCCATTTTTCGTCTGTCATCAACAGTATTTAAAACTTTTGATTACAACATTTATCTCCGCGATTGCAGTAGCTGATTATCTTTCTGGTGTGCATAACTTGTTACAACAAACCTACTTGATTTTTTATTCAAGAACTGCCTAACTTGCTTCTTCCTTTGTAAGACTAACTATAACTTCCAACAATTACTAAGGAGAATCGTGAAAATTAGGGTTAACTGCAATTGCTGGAGCCTTAAATTTGAAATCAACACACTACAATAAACCTACCACTGTTTTGCACAATTTTTACTGCTTATGGTTAAAGAGAAATCAGTGCTCATGCATTTGAAATTTTTCAACACAGAAAAATGGTCAAGTGTCGCTCAGAGGGTGAAAAATGTTTTCATGATATGTTTACCTAGTATGTTTTTTTTAAAAAAAATTTTGAGGTTGTTTTGAATTTCAGAATCAACAGACTTCTGATTCTTTGCTAATTACTTGCAGCGTTGAAAACAGAGAACTTTGCAATTTCTACAGGAAATCAAGACACATTGCAGCAACACTATCAATACCAGACAGATATTATTGTTCCAAACAACAGCAAAAAAGGTTGAAATAGAGATTACTCGAACACTACCTAACATCCTTACTGCGACAAGATAAACTTACAATATTTATTAAAAAATTCTTCGTTGTGAAGACAGAAAATTATATCAGTGTAAAAATTATTCGTTGTGAACTGAAAATTATAACAGTTCAAGCAAAATGATTCAAATTGTAGTATAAAAACTGAAACTAAGCACGTGTGAGGACCGTTAATGGTATCTATCAATTTTGACCAATTGATGGATGCTAAATGACCTCAGAAAATCATAACACTAAAAAGGATTGTGTTTCAAATACAATAAAGAGAGATGACTCTATCTCTATCAGTCCAAGAAAAAGAACGAATAATGCCGATAGGTCTTTATCAAAAAAAGTTTTGAGCTCGGGACAACTTAATTACCGAAAGGCAAAATAATTCAGGAAAATTTTTTAAAGCAAAAAATGGCACTGCAATTATTTTTGTTAAAACTTCCTCGAAAACCAAGTCAACAGATAGAGATATTAGATTTCCAGTCAATCAAAATGACGAGAGAGAAAGTTTGGCAATAAAGAAAACAAAAATATTCGTTAATTATTCCTTGCAAACAGAATTTTGACAATATGAACTAGATATCAGCCCATGAACAAGAGAGTAATATCTAAATCAAAAGAAGTCCCAAGAGTATCTATAAAACTTGTCACGAAGTTTTTGCAGCCCAGTAGCCACACTTTAAGTTTGAGAGCTTTGCGTTTGAGCAAGAACACTAGGATTTCAAGCTGGAACTAGTCCGACAAGCAATGATTTACGGGGGAAAATGTCCAACTGTCAAAGTATCAGCAAAATACAACCCTGTGACCAGGTGGGAAAGGGTAACGATCGGCGACTGTTCACATCATAATTTCGAATAAATTAGTACCGTCATAACATGTACAAAAATTGCTCACGTGAAATCAAAAGCAGAAAAATGCATTTCTTACACAAAAACAGAATTAAGGGATATTGCGATAAATTAATTACATTTAAAGTAAGACAAAATTACCTTAACAAGTTAAGCTGAAAAATTTTCAGCTACACTTACACGAAATTTTCAGGTAAACACAACCTTACTGGAAATCCACTGAAATCAATGAAGATAGTGAGAACTTGTCGGAAATATTTCCTCTTATTAGTTTATCAACCAACTATTGAGGAAACTTTTTCCAGTATTTTATAATTCTTAAGTGAATCTCAGCCGAGTGTGCACAGAGTACACAACTTATACAAAACCGCCAGCAAGAAGGCGTCCACTAGGATGTACAGAAGAAAGATGTTCAAAGTTAACAACCCTCGGCAAGTTAGTCTGCGAGGTGTAAAGTTTCCCGTATAGCACTCGAAACCGTTTTTGGAGACTAATTTACATGCCGTTTGAATTTGATTGGTCCATACTTGTTCTTTGAGAGGATGCATATTATTTACCCTACTTTCCAGTTTTAACGAGAACCAGTGTCCCATATTTCAGACACATTTACGAAATATTCAGAATTCAGATTGCGTTTGTTGACAAAAGAATCCTTTCCGTTTGTCCCCTCCCCCTCCCCCCAAGACGCTATGCAACCCCCAGTTAGAGAGCACGCGCTATTAGTAAATTATCATTTAAAAACAAAGAAGGAGCCGTCGAGGTGGGGTGCAAATAATATGCACCCAATGAGATGGGAGGGGGGCAAAAACGGAAAAAGATACGAAAAAATTGATCATAATATTGTTTATAATGTTTCAGTTTTACTTCAAACCAGAGTTGTGATGTGAAACCTTTCTCGCAAATACAAATTGGCAGATTTCTCAACAACGGACACTTTCATTTCACACCTCATCATGAATTTGCGAAGAAAGTTCTAGAATATTTCAGAGACACATATGACCCAGATAGTCCACTAATGGTCCATATTTATGGCCCAGTTGCGAGTGGAACTGTCTTCAAAGAAATGTACAAGATGCCCGAGGTCATAAATGGAGTATTCGAGTTAGGGCAAGGTAACGTATAATTTATTTTGCTTTTTTGTTAAGGCTATAACCTAATATATGAATTACAGACGTACTGAAATTTCAATTGGAGTTAATTAAGAACTTCTAAGAAATTCGGGATCTTTTCCATTTGTGCCCCCCAAGCTTAGTGGGCGCATATTATTTGCGCCCCCCCCCCCCGACACACGAGCAATATTTTTACATGATGATTTACTCTGTAATGACACGAGCTCTGTAACCGGAGGGATAACGTACTGGGGCGCACAAACGGAAAAGATCCGAAATTCGGCACGTGATCAAAATTTTGCTAACGTAGCAAAAAATTTATTGTCAGTTTTGTTTTTCGCTCACACTCAGCTAGGGATATGATCGAACGGGTATATGAAATAAGCCATGACGGAAAAAACTACCGAAATAAGCCCCAACGGAAATTAACACCCCATGTAAATATAAAAATTCGGTCGTTATAAGTTGCTCGGCTGTGATAGTTTCGTTTCAAGTCGCATGGGCTCGAAGTCCTGGCAACGGCCAGGAAAGCATGGCCAAATGCGCTACAGCGCAGCTCTTTAACATTCAAACAGGGAAGGGGGTTTCATTGGGGGTATTTTTTTCTTACTGGTATATTTGCTATCTAAAAGAGGGTTTCTAATTTTTGCGCCATTTGACTGATAAAAAATAAGATTTTGAGTTAGGTCTCAGAAAGATATCCTCTACAACTACAGTAGGGGACTGTAAAGTTGTAAAACCACTCTTTCATATAGATTTAATTCACTCAAAAACGATATAGTCAGTCTGTTATAAAGCAACGTATGAGCTCATCGATGACAGCAACAAGTGAGAGTTTAGACGGTAAGGTTTTTTTGATGCTCTTTTACAGGTTTTTTGTCTGATGTTATTGACGTCAGAATCGGTTCATATTTGATCAACATTCGTCTAAACAACCTAAAAACATTAAGCCAAAAACCACCTTAATCCGTTCATATCATGGTTATATTTACTCAAAATTAGGTTATACGAACCTTTTTGGAACTTTGCATGTATATTAGAACGTATTTAAATGCGTAGAAATTCTCGTTTCTGATTGGA
This sequence comes from Convolutriloba macropyga, assembly GCF_964194025.1. Taxonomy (NCBI): domain Eukaryota; kingdom Metazoa; phylum Xenacoelomorpha; order Acoela; family Convolutidae; genus Convolutriloba; species Convolutriloba macropyga. The sequence continues at coordinate 18,301,084 of NC_134480.1, forward strand.
TAATAATCTCGCGCTTTACTCAGTAACATCCTCTGGCCCTGACGAAGATGTTGGGAGAATCGGTACTAATTTCACAAGTGGGCGAACAAGAGATCCTGAGGACGTGCGCAATACGACGGAGCGTGCCACGCTGTCTGAACCGTAACAGAGTTCAGTGATCCGAGCGGTAGGGTAGTATCCCCTAGGATTGATCTCCTCAACTACCCAAAAGAGTCACCAGTCTTTAAGTGTTGCTTGGCAGGCGTTTGCCACTTAGAACGTCGGTTCAGCGCCTGTACGTACTCTTTGAGCCAACAATAGCGTTAGCGTAAGACTATGCGCGGGCGTAACGCTTACTGTGATCAAACTCATCTACGCCAATGATGGAAGGAAGACTGCTTGCTTGGTTACCGAGGAGAAAATGATGAGGTGTTAATGCGTCTAGGTCGGACGGGTCGGCGCTTAAAGGTGTTAACGGACGTGAATTAAGTGCATGATCGACCAGACAAAACGTTGTACTTAAAACTTCATCTATGAGGCGACGTGTTTCAATGATTGTGTAATGTACGCGCTTTAAACTACGTACTAGCCTCTTCCAGAGGCCACCTTGGTGTGGCGCACTGTGCGGAATGAACCTCCACGTAATGATTTTGTGGGCAAGTTCCACGGCGATGTTGATGGTCTTCCACTTTTCGATGTTCTCGCGTAGTTCTCTTTCCGCAGCAACAAAGTTAGTACCGTTATCAGATCAAATAATGGCCGGTGTACCCCGACGGGAGACGAACCGCTCCACTCCCATAACCCAAGAACTGGCGTCCATGAACGGAACAATTTTAACGTGAACGCCACGAATAGTTAAGCATGTGAAGAGGAAACCCCACCTCTTCTCGGTAGTCCTACGTTCAGTAACGTAAAACGAGCCAAAGTAGTCGACCCCGGTGATCGTGAAGGGAGGAGACTGGTATGCGAGTCTTTCTACTAGGAGGTCAGCCATGATTGGTTGGATAGTCGCAGCTTGGAACTTTCTGCACGTGACGCAGTTGGATTTAATTGAACGCAGTGAGGATCGCAATTTGAAGATGGTTTAACTTTCTTGTACTTTAGCCCGCAGGTAGTCATTACCTTGATGACGACGTTTAACGTGGTTGCGCCTAAGGAACAACTTTACAATTGCAAGTCAACTTCGACCAACCATTTGATGCGGCCGGCCGATCGGATTAGACGATTTGGTCCAATAAAGGAAGAAAACGGAGCAATACGGCTACTCCGTTTAACGGGTATGTTTTTGAGGAGATTTTTTTCTCTCTGCGTTGAATGACTCTCCTTGAACAAGATACTGGAGATGACGCTCGGCTTCCTCAAGCTCTGTAGGGTCTATCATGCTACCATCGCCATTACGCTAACATTCGTGAGAAGGTAAGGAGCGCAGTGCGTACGCTGTTATCCGTAGCAACTTCTGATAAGAACTGTACTTATCGACGAAATTAGTTGCGGGGGCGGCTCTTTAGTTGACTGGGTTACGGATGCAGCCAATAATGTAATGGTTTCGTCAATTTCCTTAGCTACCTAACCAAGTTTGATGTTTTTAACTACTTCGGTGCTTGGACTGAACTGGAATTCCATGATTCTTAAGAAATCTGAACCCCTCGTCCGGCTACTTGATTGCAAAACCTCAGCGGACATACCACGAGTACTGGCATCTGCCGGAGTATCGCTTGAGGCAACGTGGTTCAATTCGTCAACGCTAGCGCTAGTGTGTTATAAAATCTCGAATACACGGTTTGTAATAAATATTGGCTTGCTTGTGGAGTGAAGCCACTGTAAGACAGTAGTGCTTTCAGTCCACATAAAAACTTTGTTAACATGCACGGTAAGGGCTCGACAGGTGTCTTGTTTCAACCGAGCGGCCAGTAAAGCAGCTGGGAGCTCTAGCTTTGGAATTGTCATCACCTTTATAGGAGATTTACCCAAGACAAATGCAAGCTCTGTTTTTGGCCCATTAGAAGTGTCTACCTGAGCTCAGAGAAATTCAACAGCGCTAAAGACCTCTTGAGAACTATCGCCAAACATGTGTAACTCCAAGTGTTCAAAGTTTTCCAAAAAGTAGCTCCTCGGTATAGTGATTTCGGCAAGCTTAGGTAGTTCTGCACTCCATTCGAGGAACCTTTCAACAGTGTCTTGTGGTAATTTTTCATCCCAGTGCTGCCCGCTGACACGCCAGATGTCCTTTAGTAACAATCGGGCACCAACAGTAAGTGGTGCCACTAGGCCGATGGGATCAAATACCTTAGACAATAGGCTCAACACAATAGGCCGTGCGTTGCAATGAAGTTAGTTAGCGCATAAGGGCGAGTCTTTAGCCCCTAATATATGGCGCGTATAGTGATACACTACAACATTTGTTGTGGGGCCCTCTCGCCGCAAAAATCAAAGTAATGGCGTCACAGTCAGGGACACCCACTTGGAGGAACACACTCTCGATATCTGCAGACACGGCGAATTGATGTTGACTGAACATAAGTGGTACTTGATTTAGGTTTCGGCGCAGGTCGGGGCCAGTGAGCAGAGATTTATAAAAAGTACTGTGGAACTTTGCTGCACCATTTAATACCCTACGCACTTTCTCCTGTTTGGTTAGGCACCACTCTTTATCCGACCACTACTCGACCTTGTGATTATCAAGGACTGTAATTAAGTAACCTGTTTCCAAGTCTTCACGGATGGAATTAGCATAATTTTCGTTTAATTTTGTGTTTCTCGAGAGCCGTTTTTTGAGAGATTTGAGCTGTACCAGTGACGAAAAATAGTTATATGGGAGCTGGATGTTGTCATCAGCCCATAAAATACCGACAACGTATCGTTGGTTTTTATGAAAAGTTGTTGTTTCAAGTAATTCATGCGCGTGAGCATCCGCTGCGGATCGTGGGTCAACCTGCTTGAACTCGCCGTACGATTCCATATCATACCAAGACTTAACCTGACAAGCTAATTCATAATCTTGTTCGTCATTGGCCTTGAAACACATAGTGACTAAACTTGAACTTGAGGGAAGTGGACCGCTTAAAAACCAACCTATGGGCAAGCCAACGCGAACGGCGAACACTTTTCGTCGGCTGCAAAGTACTTTAACGGGAAGATGGCAGGGTAGACATCCTGTCCAAGTATCATCTCAAGTTCCCATAGCTATACTTTACTGGATCTAGGACGGCCAGATGTGGGTAAGTTTCTTGCACGGACTTGACGTCAATGATGCCGGAAGCTACGTTTAATGTTTCCCTCACATAGGGACGAACAGTGAATGCTTCGAAGTCTTGATCTTTATGAGGTGTGACAGTCAATTAAGCCACCTTTGTGTCGATGAGTTCTTCCGTGTTTATACCCTTCAAGGTCAGTTTTAATGCGTTACCCTGCAAACCGAGCCTTGTTGCGAGACTATCGGACACCCAACAGTTACTGCAAGAGGCATCGCATAAAACCAACGCCGTAGTACTAGCACCAGAAGAATTAATCAGTTTCAATATAGTGTCCTGAAGGAGGCTCCTTTGACATCCGTCACAGAAGACAAAGTGGTTGTTTTGCTTGGTTGCTGTTGACCGGTAGTTGGCCTACTAGTACCTGCATTCGACTTCGAAGTATTGATGTTGTTGTTTGTTGAGGGTTTAGCTGGAAAAACCGTTTCAGCTCCGTGAAGTAAGGTGATATGGAAGCTGTTGCAACCACCTTTCATACATTTACGGGAACGTGGGAATTGCCTGAACATGTGTTCATCACGCAAACAAGAGAAACAGAGCATTGCTTTAGCCACGGCCTTGGCTCTCTGCGTGGGGGTTTTTTCCTTAAAGACACGGCATTCCCACAGCCGGTGGCTGCCTTTGCATACAATGCAATTAGAGATTGATGTTGACGGAGAACTCTGTTGCGGCTTAAGGTTACTCTTGTGTTGCGTATTTGCAGCAAATGCCTTCAAAGCAATTTTGATCTTGTTACTGAGTTGTTGGTATCCTCAGTCCTTGCTTTAGTTGCGGTATTCTTCATTAAACTGTGCGCTTCGGCCTTCTCTTTTAACCAGTCGTTGAAATCAAGAAGAGTAGGTTTCACCCAAAGGTTTTTGACCATGACTCCTTCATATTGGGTGGTAGCTTCTGTACGGCAGTGTTGAGAAGCGCAGCACTCTTTAAATCCGAATCGTATGACAGCGATATACATACCCTGCCAAAACTTGAAATGCACCCCGGGTAGATAATGATGTTATCGCTATTGTGTATCTTCAATGGTGGAAAGCTGTTAAGTTTTTCCAAATGGGCACTTACGACCGCCTGTGGTTGGCCAAATTTACGTTCTAAGGGCCTCAGTGCGTCTTTGTACATTGAGCCGCAGTAGGCGAACTCAGCTATAGCTGTTTTAGCTTTGCCTGTTACGAGGGTCTTAAGGTATGTCAATTTCATATCATCAATTAAGGACAGAGAATCAATTGCGCTCTTAAATTGACCATTCCATTCGTGCCACTGTAGAGGATCCCCATTGTATTGGGACAACTTCCATTGGGGTAGGGGGTCATTCCTCTTGCTAATTAAGGCGTCAGTTAATGCCTTAATCAAGCTTGCATTTTCAGATGCTGGCTCTGGAGGCGTGGGATGTGGTGGACCAACCCAGCACAATGGTATCGGAGCAGTATGCCCGTATGTTGGATGTATAACCGGCTTGACAAAAGGTGGCGTGATGTTAGTAGTTGTACTAAAGGGGTTAACAGGTATGCTTCAGGTTGCTGCGTGGTTGCTATTAGGATTTTGTTGTGCATTCATTTGCAAGATGGGATGGCTGATGGTGGGGTTAGCTGTCCTTGGGGGTAGGTACGGTTGAATGTTGTTGAAGACGGTTGCATTATTTGTCGCCTGGTTTACTTTTGGGGATTTATTCTGAGGAAAACTCCACAAATTTAGATCAAGTTTACAGTTCAGGGGAGGTATTTTCGCGGTAGGACACGGTACCAGGCGGGCTTGAGGCGATTGGACAATTTTTTGCTGTGGAGTGTTTGGGACGTGTAGGTAGTTTGTTGCGCTCACTGGAATGGGCGACGGAATCACGGGAGGCTGAAGATTAGGTAGTTATTGAGGCGGGATTACGGGTGGCGGGTTCACGATTGGGTTTATAGGTTGACGGACATTATGCGGGAAATGGGCAATAGGGAGTTTTTTTTGGTGTGCAATGTTCTTTTGAGGTGAATTCTGTTGTTGTGGAACTTGATGGATGGACAGATGTAATTGACCAGGCACACTGGAGGTTTTTGGACCCAAGAACTGATTTACCTGTGGGTTTTTTTGAAAAATCAGGTACAAAAATCGAGTTCGTTGGTGCCATAACGGGTGTCGGTAGCCGGGGATGTTACATAGATGGCTGAAGTAGTGGGAGTGCAACATTTTGTACGTCGACTGGTATTTGTTTCACTGGGTTCACCTTACAACAGCCTGAGGGACTGTGTGCCTGCTCGACCCGTTGATTACTGGTTGATTGCTGCAGTTGAGCCTGGAGATATTCTCGATACAACGCTTCTTGCTGAGCAACAGAAATTGCGATTCCCGGCCGTGTGTACTGAGAAAGCATTTCAAGGTGATTCAAGTTACCGGCAACCTTACTTGTGTTTTCTGAAGGATTGCTAGGGGGCAGTATCTTGAACAGGAGGGTCAGCGGTTGCTGAACCAAGACGAGAAAAATTTAACTCACTTGCAGCACTCAGTGAATTACCTGTTGAAAACGAATTTACACAATCCTGAGCAAGTCTCCGACTTCTATCTGATCCCCTATCTTTAAGCAAATTCAGTTCATTTGAGTGGTGACTAAACAATAAACGATTGCCCATTAATTCAGCCTCATCTAGTTTAGCTGCGGCAACACGCTGGCAGTCGTCTTCCTCTAATTCTTGAAGTGCCATCTGCTCTATTTGTATTTCAAGCTCCTTTTTTCTCATGGCGACTAGGTGTTTTTGTTTGGCGAGGCGCATGGCAGCTTGTTCTTGGTTCTCAGCCTTTTCGGTTTTTAGTTTTGGCACGAGAAAGTCATGTTTACGCTGGCTAGACATTGATGACGTTGTTTGTCGTGAACTTCTCTTAGACTGCACTTGAGGATTAACCCCCTCGCATACGGTGTCTCGGTCAGCAACTGAATCAATATAGCTTCCTGCCGCAAACAAGAATTTATCATTGTTCTTAATTACATCATCCAACCATTGCTCAAGGACAGGATAAATTGAATCTGAGTTCTTGGTTTTACTGGCCTAGTCAAAAAGTTCTTCATTTTTCTGCACCAGTTTACTGAAAACATCCTTCAACTTAGAAACCAAGCGTTCAACTTTAACCCTCCTGTCTTGTCTATCTATGGCATCTGTGATGTCCTTATGGATGTTACGTAACTCAGATTCTAGATTAGATCGTGCATTAAAGAGTTTTTTCAATTTCTCTTGCTGTTCGGCCATGATATTGGAATGGCTTTTTTATATATGTAGAACTTCTTTCAACCAAACACGTGGAATGAGGGTTATACCGAACCCAAACGACGGCGACTTGATAATCAAGACGTCGAACAGCAGGAAAGAAGTTACCGAGTTACGAATTACTCGGCAAAAGTGAGTAACGAATGGGAGAGGGCATCTAACGTGCTTCTTAGCAACGTGAGACTAAACAGAAAGACGGGCAAACGGCGAAAGAGGACCGGGTAGTTGAAGCACGACGAAACGGGAAACGAGACGGACGGGGCTGGAAAGACGGGCAAACGGCGTGCAACGCAACAGGAGACGGAACGGAACTGGCAAAAAGGCGAGTAGAAAACGGGCAACGCAACGGAAGGGACAGAAACGCTGAACAAGCGACGCACAAAGAAACGAGAGACGAGACGAACGGAACGGAAATGTCGTGCGACGGGTTCACGACGCGACAGGAAAATGGACGGTTAGAACGGAAGAGTTAAACAATTAGCGCTTAACGAAACGGAAAGACGGGAAAGAACGGGCGAAGACGATTATGCAGCGAGCGGAGACTTTGGGAAGTACTTTGCTAGCAGACCACAGCAACAAACTCAGCCAAACAAACTAGCCGTAACTCCAGAACAAACTTAAGTCACACCCCTGGGTTGAGGAGAGATGCTACTGCAACACAAAAACTAGTACAAGCCATTATATGGCATAACATATGAAAATAACAAACTAATTTACGGCAAAACAGTAGTATGCTAAAAAGATGAAAAGAGCAAGAAATTTACTTGCCGTGACTCTTAAGAATAAACTTAAGTCACACCCTAGCAATATTCAAACCTAAACAACCGATCAGCATACCAAAAATATTAAACAAACTACAGCAAAAGTTAAGTAATATGCAGTGTTTTTGTAGTCTATGAAAGCTGGAAAAGTTAAGAAACAATCTAGTCGTAACTTCAGAATAAACTTAAGTCACACCCTAGAAGGCAAAAACCCAAACCAACTAACAATCATAGAATTACACGCAAACATACAGCAGCAAAAATCAATATACTACAACAGGGGAGCTAGTATCTTAGTAAAGTTAAAAAAGTCAAGAGACACTCCAGCCGTAACTCATGAATCAACTAAGTCACACCTTAAAAAGCTACAAGACCAAAACAACAGACCAGCATACCAGCATAATCAACATACTTAAACAAAAACAGAAACATACTTCATCACATATGACAACATACTACATCAAAATCTGGAAAAGTAGACAGAGAAAAGCAAATTTTTGGGAGAGCAACGTTATTGAAAAAAACGTAACACGGAATGTTGAAGAGTGAAAGGACGAAAAAGGCGCGTACGAAACGGTACATAAACGAGCGACGAGAAAAATTAACTGAATTCGATAATTTTAGTAGGCCGGAGGTTGTGAGTTTTTCACAACTTTTTGTGTGTGTTGAGTTTCACTCAATTGACGAACCTTCTAGTTGAAAAAATCGTATTTTTGACAAATTTGTCAAAATTTTATGCTTTTGTCTTTTTTTCAAAATTGAACATTTTAGCATAATGTTCTCTCATTAATCTTTAAATCAGAGGTCATTTTTTGTTATGCAAACCGACTTGATCTATTTTTTCCAATTTTTTACAATTTAACCAAAAACTTCCAAAATCGATGGTTTTTTCCAAAGAATTTTGTGGGGGTAAATGGTGACTGATTGCCATATTAAACCATTAATTTATATGCTATATAACTCGTTTAGAAATTTTGACTTGTTTAAAGGGATGGATTTTTTTGCCGTCTAAATTTATCGATATTAATTCACAGCAAAAAGAAGACTAACAAAGCGTTTCGGTTCTGTCGTACATATTTTTTGTGGTTTGTTTGTAGTCAGTGGTCCACCACACTGAATGTCAGACTCTACTTTTTACATCGAATTGTAGCAGCATGCGTCTAGTTGGATTCCGGAACCCAGCCACAAAGCCACGTGCACCCCCTTTTTAGTAAATTCTTAAAGTTAACAGCTCCTCAGCCTTGATTTGCTTTTGCCTCGAAGATGTTTGGTTTTGATTTCGATTGCCGGCACCTCTCGTTTTATATTAATATAGATTTCCTGTATTAATGTAGATGTAGTTTCGTCGTCATTCGGAATAGTCTAAACTTCAAAGCTATTCCAAGATCAGAGCAATTTTGAATGGTATAAACCATCGTCGACTCCACTGTTAAACTCAGACGATCGTTAATATAAATTAGTAAAGTGATCGACAATAGTGACAATGCTCAAAGAGTTGGCTCGTTACGGAATGGCTCCAAATATAAAGGTGTAAAACCACTCTTTCGTATCGATTCAATTCACTCAAAAACCATATAGTCAGTCTGTACAAACAATATAAAGCAACGTATGAGCTCATCGATGACAGCAACAAGTGAGAGTTTAGACGGTAAGGTGTTTTTGATGCTCTTTTACAGGTTTTTTGTCTGATGTTATTGACGTCAGAATCGGTTCATATTTGATCAACAATCGTCTAAACAACCTAAAAATATTAAGCCGAAAACCACCTTAATCCGTTCATATCGTGGTTATATTTACTCAAAATTAGCTATTACGAACCTTTTTGGAATTTTCTATGTATATTAGAAAGTTTTTAAATGCTTAAAAATACTCGTTTCTGATTGGATAATAATCTCTCATTTTACTCAGTAACAGGGACAGTTAAAAACTAAAAGAATAACATAATGTAAATTTCAATACATTTTACAGGCCAATACAATATTGGCTTCAAGACAAATTTTTTTATTTTTTGTAAATTGAGGTTCTTGAATGAAAAATGGTTTAAGCAGCTCTAAGGTGTTTTTTTTGGAATCGAATATTTGTCTGAATAAAATTTAAAGTACTTAAATTTGTTCAGTTATTTTTAGTGCATATCAGAAGGAACACAATGGTTCAAAAACTCGGAGCACAAACTGACTGACGTGAAAACTTTTCTGATCGCTTAGTGCTTTGGTGAATGTTATTTTACTAACAGAAAACAACTTTTGGTTTTCTATCAGTTTTTGCGATATGAAGGTGAGTATTGGATTTCGGTGGGTGTTTTCGTGTTTTTTTACAAAACAAAAGTAAAAATTTATTTTTTATACATCTTTTTTTTCAACTCGAAGAAGAGTATTAGTTTTATACACGTTCTGACGGCTTTTTTTAGCTCAATAATGTTTACTCTTGACTTGTACTTCGACTTTTGTTTACCAACACGGACTTTTGTTCTAGCATATTGACCTTCTGTTTTCAAACATTGGACTTTAATTGAAGCTTAGTTAAATGAAATTTGTAATAATAAACTGCTAGTTGTACTGAGGGTGCAAAAGTCATTTTGAGAAATGTTATTCCCATGGCAATTCCCCCTCTCTTTTCCGTATCCAAACTACAGACACCCAACTGCCACCTAGTTGTCAAACGCTCTAAGTTTTGTGGAAAAAATGTTGTAATACCTTTCTTTTATTTCAATAACTTTTTATTTTGTTAGTTCTTTTCTTTGTGATATTTTTATGACTCTTGCAATTTTAGTTTTGATATTATACTGCAGGAGTCTTTGAACCGTTTCCTGTATTCTGCCGCGAGCTTTCCATTTTCTAAACCAGTATGAGCTTCATCGGGCATTCGAATTAGATGGGTTACCTGAATTACTTCACACCATGATTTACTTCAATCGGAAATTTGACTTTTCAAAAGCTAACCCAATTTCAATTGAGGACAAAATGTCGGCAATGTTTTTGATAAAAAGGTAAGCTTAACGAGTTCTTGATCTTTTTTCAGCCCCTGTTTTTGTATTGAACATACCCTCATCTAAACCCCCCAACCTACTCCAAATATCTGCTAAGCTTCCACCTAAACACCCCAAATATCTGCTAAGCTTCCATCTAAAATAGAGAAAATCAAGCTCGATTATGCAATTTTGCTTTCTATTTCAAAGAAATGAGTTTTATGATGGAATGATAGCTTTTCGGAAACTAATGTCAGTCATTGGAGTTTTGTTGGCGTTTTCTTTCTCAATTGTTTTTTGTGATATATTTACTTTGGGCTCTCCGGTTTTATTTAACAATTTAATATCAGTTACTATCGTTAAAGTTTTACACAAAAGATAAAATAGAGTCAATTTTCGTACTGATTCTTAGTTCAGTTCAATGTTATCGCAGCAGACTTATTTCGTGAAAGCTGATGTCAACCCTGGATTCTCAAAAAAGTTATTGATTTCTTATAGTATAAAGATATGTCGAAATTTGTGAGGTAGTGCGAACTGTCGGCTCGTTTTTAGCGTATGGTGCGCAATTTTTTATCTAAAATCTGAAATTTGGTTTGTAATAACAACCAAAAGCGGCATTTGATGCCTATCTGTAAACATATTGCTTCTGACCACAATTATTCTATATCAAAATATTTTACAAATCTCATCTCAGCAAATTACAATCCAATTGAGTAATCAGAGATCAATTGGTCCGACGTTGTAAGCTTTGTTTTCAAATTGTAAACACCAGGTTGGATGATAATAACATTGTCCCCTGAGTGATAAAAAAAGTCTTGATTTCCTGCTTTGTGCTTTCAACCCGCACTAAAAAAGTAGGGAATTGATAATTTTCTAAAACATTGTGCAAAATTAGCCATACATGCAGCGACATTTGGTAAAATCAAATTCTGCATTAAGAATGCATGGTCTTTTATGGGAGTCTTGCATTATTCTATACACAAAATTGTTTCGGACTTCGTCATTTGACGTGGTGATTTTCATTTTGTTTGCATTTTCCAACGTTATTATGAAACTCTAAGCTTCTGCAGCAGCTTAATTACATCCGATTGGCTTTGACAAAGAGGTAGGCAAATGTTTCTGAACGTCTCAATTTTTGGATAAAAGAGGACGCATCAAAAATTTCCTGATAGTTTTTGCCGCTATCCGCCTTTCAAAGAAAAGGCGGATAGCGGCATTTCTTTGAAAAGCATATCCCATATTAAATTGAAAAGCATATCCCATATTAAATTTGAACAATTTTTGACTGATAAATTTGCCTCTTTTCACGTTTTTTTTATACGTGCAATTTTTTCTCATAAATTTTATCGTTGTTATTTGTTGTACCTTTTAACAATATGACGGTTACAGAAACAAACAATAGACAAAGACAGTGTTTTAAAACATTTTTGTTGTAAAATGCTTGTTTAGCGTCTCGGTTAATCTCCAATAATTTGAGTAAGAATGCATGTAGCAGTTTCATAAAAATAATGTCAACAAGTTAGTGTCAACAAGTTATATAAAAGTGATACATTTTTTAAAAAAAAATTACAAAAATCTTCCATTTTGTACGCCTTTTTTCTTTGCTTAGTTGTCATCAGCATTGATTTAAACAGAAAAGATTTCTATTCCTGAATAATTTTGAAAGCCAAAAAAGTCAAAAAATTTTAAGCTAAAATATGATGATTTTGTACAACATTGTACAAGGATTTTTTCGAAAAATAGAAATCTAACAAATGATCTGTCCTCCGGTAATCAGTTTCTTCATTGAGCATTAGCATAGAGATAAGTAACTGAAGATAGATATCTGTGATAAAAAATACTAATTTTTGAATTTTATTTTTTATATATTTTAAGGTTTATGTGCTAATTACACGACTGATCCTCCTTGTTCAAGAAAGCAGCCCCTTTGATTACAAAAATTACCATGAATAATTTTTTAAAATGTGAGGATTTATAAGATCCTGCGACGTCATTACAGTGTCTCAAACAAAAATAAAGTAAATTCTTGACGAAGAAAGCTAAAGCAGAACTTGCAACACATAGCAACTTAGTCTTCAACCCAACATTAAATTAGTCAAATTTAGAAGATCAGTTTAAATGTCATTAAACTATATGAGAACAATTTCCAGCGTCAAATAAAAAGGTAGTTGGTTGTTTGACTGATTATAGGCAGACTTTATGGAGGGCGTGGACAAAATTTTATATAGTTTTATAAAACGAACGTTCCTGTAACTTAGATTATTCTACTTTTCCACGTTAATTGCTCCGCAGAATGTACAAAATTAAGTTTCGTAAATTTTGGTACAGTGATTACTTTCCTAACAACTCGTTATATTTCGTACAATTAGTTATCTCGTGAGCTAGGTATAAAAGATATTTCAAGTCAAAAAATCACTTTCGGGCAGTCTTTTTGCGGGCAAGAGCTGATACGACCCTATGCGATAAAATATTGTTGATGTAATCAGAGTTTGATAGAAAAAAATATGACAGTTGCAAAAAAGTTGGTTAAAAAAACTTACATTTATTAAAGTTATTCATCACCACCCAGGTTGAGGTGCCAGACCGAGAGTCGATATGTCCAGACCAGAATGAACGCACAAGGGGGTCGTCGTGTTTTCAAAATTACACGGTGTGAGAACCGGAAAAGAACGCACGATATTCTGGACATAGGTAACTCTGAACGCACGAAAATCCAGACATAGGCAACTTTGAATGCACGACAGTGTAATCATGAACGAACAAAAATAATTGTGCGTTCGTCATCAGAATATCGTGCGTTAAAGTTCCATGTGTCCAGACTTTCGTGCGTTTAAATTTGGGCCGGATTTGAAAAACTCTCTGATTCGTTAAAAAATCAGTTTTTAAAATCGGACATTTTTAAGGTTTCCGAATTTTTTTAAGAATATCTGAATTTTTTTTCTAGATGAGCCAGAACAAAAATTCGCGTTTCAGACTTCAATTACACTGGGGAACTTCAACATCAAGTTTAGTTCGATTTCAATCACTCCTCGATCTGATCGAAAATTAATTTTTAAAAGACATTATTCGCTTATTTGAAACTAAAAAGAGACACCTAACTTTTTTTTCCAAGTGAAGCTAGACCAAAAATTCTTGCCGTTTGAAACTGCCGTTAAATAGGGTCTCTTGGTATCAAGTTTGCAAAATGTTGATATCAGCCATGGTTAAGTTTGAAAAACTCATTAAGGATCCAATAAAAGTCATTATTTTGGAGCGCACGAATTTTTTGTGCGCACGAAAGTCTTGACATCGGTAACTTTGAACGAACGATAGTCTGAAAATGAACGCACGGAAATTTAAATTTGGAGCGCACGATTTTGAGTTTGGAGCGCATGAAAATCTCGACATAGACACTTTTGAACGCACCAATGTCTGGACACACGATTAATTTTGAGCGCATAAAAGTCTGTACATAGGCACTTTTCGTCTGGGAGGGTCTGGACATAGACATGTAGACATGTTCCCTCTGGGACGGTCTGAATATATCGACTTTCGGTCTGGCTCCTCAACCTGGGTACAGCTGTTATTGTAATCATATCAATCAAAATTGCGATACCGGATTTAAATTTACAAAACGTATTTGAATAATAAAAATAGTGTTGACTGAATAATATATTATTCAGTCAACACTATTTTTATTATTCAAATACGTTTTGTAAATTTCAGCTGTGCCCAGGTTGAGGAGCCAGGCCGAAAGTCGATATATTCAGACCGTCCCAGACGGAACATGTTTATGTCCAGACCCTCCCAGACGGATTAACCTTATTCTACCAGAACCTGCACTGCATTATGTCTGACTGAAGTAGACGAACTAATGTAATGACAATGGAATAGTTATAACGTCCTCTGTGAGAAAATCATCGAGTACTGAAACAGAAATATTTTGACATTAGTTTTCTGATTCAGTTCACTGTGGTCTTTTCAGTCTCTCTCCGTTTCAGCTGGTAGAGAATTAAACATTCTGCCGGACTTCACTTTCATGCCAGTGCACTGGTCGGAGGTCGCAACCAAGCTCTGGACGAGGTATGACGTGAAATCACCAGAAGAGCATTGGAATAATCTGTTCAGGTGTAGCCCGGCTGTTCATTTTTTTAACTCCCAGTCTCGAAATATACCAGTCACTGGCAACCCCTTCAGAAAGGCCTACTCGTATTTGGGACCTAAATATTGTCCTAGAAGCTTTGTCGACTTCAAACACTTTTAAATCTTGTCTGAATCTGACTTGCGAAGCTTAAAAAATATGTATTTTTGACGACATTTTTAGAGACAATTGTTCAGAAACCAAAGAATTCCTTTGTATAAGATTAAATTGTTTTGTATAATGTTAAAGAATTTAATAAAATATTTTTACAAAAAATTAATGTAATAAATTGTCGACTTGTGAATTAGTTTTCTGTTACACACGTACTTGAAAACAAAGTGTTTCGCGGGTCGAGGTTTCAGAGGGCTTAAGCGGAACGTTGTGCAAGAAATCAGCTTAATTTGCATAAATTAAGAAAGAGGTGTGCTGAATGTGTTGACGGTTTAGTTTCAGGTGCTGAATAATTTTAATAAAATTAAGTTCAGCAATTTTCAATGCCTTCCTTACAGAAAATCAGCAGATACATAATTTCAGCATTTCCAAAACTCCTCAATTCAGCGCTTTTATCCAAATGTTCCTTACAAAGTTTTAACACAATTCTCACAAAACTCTCACAAATTCAGTTCTTTCTTCCAAAAAAATTTGCATGAACTTCAAATATAGAATATTGTACTTTGCTTATGCTGACTAGCGGGGGACGGACTAGCGCCCAAAACTCTAACAAAGCGAAAAGGGGGTTTAATGGCTCTGAGAGATCTGTTGGAGGGCTGTTTTGTCCCCCACACTACTCTTGTATGCTCCTGTCGGCCTTTAGAAACTCAAGTTGAAAAAATGAATTGATTCAAGTAGTCAAATAACATCCAATTGGTAAATGAGAAAAGTACAAAAGATGGTTTGCAAAAGATCTCTTTATTACAGAAGATGGTTCAAAATTCTATCTTTATAAACAAATTTACTGAGCTGAGAGCTACTGCTCTTTATCTCTTACTGCTCTTTATCTCTTAATCTCTCTACAAGTAACTCTCAAAAAATCCGCTTGATCCAAACGTAGCTCTCCGGTGTTCTCAATTTGCTAAATTTGATCACCTCCCTCAACAATGTTTTTGGTTTTCGCAACTTCTCTACATGGCAATTCCTATGCTACAGCTCTGTTGCGGTACTTCAATTGTATTGTAATGGTTCTACTTTTTAGTTACATATGAAGCAACAACGTATAATAATGGTCAAACAATAGGTATTGTTCACGTCGCAACTATGGACTAATTTATTTAAGCATTTCTTAGTAAATTTTGCTATGACTCCACACGAACAATCAACACAATTTGAACGCCTTCTTCATACATTGCTGATATCTATTCAAGCTCTTCAAACTCAACAAAAGGAGTTTTAAACTTTTTACGATACCAATTAATCAATCGTTGGAAATCCCCCAGGGTCCATATAAATCAATTTTGCCCAAAGTGACAACAAAGAAACTTGCCGACAATATGTATTTACTCTCTGCCAAGCTTGACCAGGCTAACGTAAATACCGGACGATAACTGATTTTTATAAATTTGATCCCTCTCAGAACATCTGTTTTGCACTCGCTCAACTTCTAAAGCCACACTATTCTATTCCACATAAATATCGTTCGTGAAATGGCATTGAATTTCAAGCGAATAGTCTTACCAACAATTAGTTGGTAACCGATTGTCGAAGTTCAAGCTTTATCGTTGCCAATTGCGACACTTTGTCATAAAGAGCCTCCTCTCCAAATTCTACATCAAACAACGCTAAGTTTTCAGAACAATTCAAAATTTTTACCATTTCAAAAAATATCACATAATTATAAAAGAAATATCGTTATTTTTCCTACATAAATTAAACACCTGCTTTGATTGAATAAGGAGAGTCTTTATAATATGTAATCTATAAGCGCTTGAAGTTGTGCACAGAAATGGTAGAAAACATAAAACACAGGGCTGCAAAGTGCTATAACAGTTTAAACAAAATGAGAATATATAAGGTAAATGCTGTTGGGTGTTGAAATTGTAAGAAAAAAATGTTGCAAATAATTAAGGTAAGTCTTGATACATTGCTTTAATGGTATAAAGAAAGTGCTGAAAAACTCAAAAAAAATGTGATGAAAGTGAGATTATGTAAGACTGAAAGTACTGAATTTGTCGGAAAAATTTAATGAAACTTCTGAAAATTGTTAAATTTCTGCACGAAATGTACTGAAGAAGCATTTTGAATCACCCTATTTGCCTGCTGACGACAATTGTGCTGAATCCATTGAAATCAAACTGATTGACCTGAAATGTATGTTCTAGAAGAATTCAATTTGTTGTCATATCCATCGTTCATATCTTATCCTCTTGGGTATTTTTGACAAATCAATTTAAGAATGTTGACAGTAACGAGTCTATCAAGTATGTTTTTAGTTTATAGTTTAAATATATATCAGACTATCGGGATCGTACAATGATCAGCTGGTGCAGAACTTTGAGTACTTGCGATCAGACTTTTAAGACTGCTGACTCTGTCGCTTGATCGTTATTTATCCCTGCTGTGATAGTTATAACCGCAATCCAAGTTGGTCTGATTAGAGCCAGATTGAATTCCATTTTTGCAGAAAAATCATTTTTAATCCGGACAATGAGTTCTTTTCAAAAAATATTTAAATTTATTCTCAGAAGTACAATTCAGCATAGCAGTCAGGCATTTTTTTAATCCAAACATTTCTCATATTATTAGAAATCAGTTCATAGGAATTAAACTGCAATTTCTAATCATAACTTTTGGCCAGAGTGGTGGACTGGAAAGTTCAAAAAAGTGGAAGACGAATCTAAAATTTTTTAATGAAATAACGAATTAGAAAATCGGATAGTTTTTGACTTAATGGTAAACTTAGTGTGGTAATTACCTATGTCAGCTAATTTTCCTTCATTTTTAATCTGATTCACTCAAAGATTATAATATTTTATTCAGCACAGTTTTCGAAATAGCCTCGCGCTAAGTTTCTGATGATTATTAGATCGTTCCCCCTCATAAATTTTCTCGCAGAGACTCTAATGAATCGATTTTGTGTCCTGTATTTTTTCAAAATTTTTGGTCATCATTCTTTTGTTCTTCCTTCAAAATTTTTCCAAAGACACGCAATATTGCTTTAGTGAAACTGAGTTCAGAATTGGTTTCTGATAGGATATATTCAATATGTTAATCTAATGAATCATTAGCATATTTTGAAACAATTATTCGCGCATCTTCGCAATGCTCTTCACAATAGAAGAATTTTGGTATTAGTAAAGAATTTCATCGCAGTAGCAAATAAAGCTTTTGTATTTGTGATGAAAAAAGTCCGTATTTTTTGGCCGTAGCAACCAAATAGAAGTATTAATTCAACAATCATTAAATTTCGCTCGCTGGGAGTATTTTTAATTCATTGCAATACATACAGAAATGTCAATGAGAAATAGAATTATCAAATAATAGAAAAAGTTTTGTTCAAATCGTCTTCAAAAGTTTACTTTTTAGTCTATTTGTTTTAATTTCAATTGAGAGCAAAGGAAATTTTACACAAACTTGATGAAACTCGGTTCAAACAATACATTTTCTAATTGAATCAAATTTTAACCTAGAAGTTGAAAAGCATGACTACCCCAGTTGAGAGGTCGACTTTTTGAAAAGACTTATAAAGTCGACATGGGGGGTAATTTCCCTACCTTAAATACACGGTCGACTCCCTTAGTGATATTCGACCTAAAGACTTTTCATAAGTCAGCCAACGGTCTTTTCATACCAATAGTCTGTTCATATCTGATATCGTCGACCTAAACTCTTTCATCAGTCGACCAATGGTCTTTTCATATCCAGTACGGTCGACCATAAGTCTGCTCATAGGTCTTTTTTAGCAAATGCTCGGTGCATTTTTAGGGGTTCATGGGTACTTTAAACTGAGTGTTGAGTACCCCGTATGTACAAAGATAGCATCAAAGGCACTAGAAACATGTCAATGATATGAAATAGAAGGACAATATCTTGGCTCGAAAAAAGATTTAGAAAAGAATTGCCTTTGGCCATAATTTTTTGCAAACTGAAGTAAAACAATTAACACCTGAAACTACATTATATGCAAAAACGTATGTGTCAAAACTCAAAGTCGACCACTGCCGTATCGGTTGACCTATAGTCGACCATGACCATAAGGGCAGACATAAAGTCGACCAAGACTATTAGCGTCAACATAAAATCATTTCATGCCCAACATCGGTCGACCATTGTCTTTCCATACCCGATATTGGTCGACCACGGTCTTTTCATAATTCAACGTCTCAACTGGGTTAGAGAAATAAACAGCTGGTTGTCTCGAAAAAATTGAGATAGTTTCAGCTTTGCATGAATGAAAAGACGTTTTAGGTTTGGTAACTCAATAGAATCTTACTGAGGAACTAATTTGACCAATTGTAAAATCAAAACTTATTGGGAATGTCATCTGAAAAGGGTGGTCTCACGACAAATTGGAGCGAAGACATGATAGAGCGCTGTTTCTCTACACTTTGCATTTGTCTTTCATTTGAATTGTTCAGGAAAAAATGAAAGCGATGAAAGCCCCATGAGAGCGACAAAATGAGAGCGACAAAATATCGTTCTTAGCATTTTGCAAGTTTGATGGTCGAGATTGTTCAAGTCTTTAGGTTTTGATAACTCTGTCTAAACATATTGAGCACAGTTTTTAAAATAATAGCACAAAAAAACCCGAAATTGATTTTGATGTAAATAAATATCCAAAGAAGTAATCAAACCGAAAAAAACTCTGAAAAAACCTTTTTTGGACAACGTAACTACAAGTAAAACAACTAAAAATTTAGTCTTTTAGAAGTAAAACAGCTGAGAAATTAATCAAGACATTATGTTCGTTCCAAAGAATCGCAGTCATATCTAAGAATTCAGGAAAACCCATATCAAAATATAACACCATTTGTGGCAAATCAAAAACAAATATCAATCTCAAAGGATGGAACAACAGAAATCCTTCTGATTGGTGACTAATTGTCCAGCAAAATAGAAAAAATTAAACTGGCCAGCTTGTTCAGAACAAAATCGTCGCTGGAAAAAATTTGTTAGTTCTCTGTAAGCGTGGTTAAACAACAGTGAACGAAAAAGTCAAATTTTTATTGTTAATAAATGTTCCTACAACTGAACTAGATCCCAAAATTCTGATATGAAAATTTTTAAATGCTTCATACGAGGAACGTATAATTACATTTGAGCATTAAAATAACAGAAAACAGTTTTCGATCTGCAACTTATTACCTCTCAAGATTTTAAGAAAAAAAAATTGGTATCAGTTTGAACGTTTTCAATGACAGATATGTAATTACACAGCCGAATTCAAAAACTTACAATTGATGCATAAAAATGAATGTGATTTAGTTGATTTATTAATTCCAAAGATTTTATTTTCCTTAATTTGCAAAAACAAGATGGCCGGCTTGCAAAAATGAGAAAATGTTAAAACTATAGTGGAATTTATCCGTGCAGTTCTAGTTCAACTCAACTGTCTTAAATGACTGAGCTGTAACAACGCTAACAAAACAAACCAAGCATCAAAATTAACCTCACAAAAACCATGTTTGCAAGTTTTCTAAATTCTGTGTCTCTGAATGGAACAACTTTCTGATGAGGTTTTCCTTTACTAAGCACCAGGCTTCAAGTTTACTTGACAGAAAAATTATTTAATTGCAAGTGTTTGTAGAGTCATAGGATGGCAAACTTCGGCAGAAACTGAACCAAATTAACACAGCATTAACACTTTTTCCAATAGTTAGAGTTGTAGAATTGCTGAGTTATTGAAGCCGATCTTGTCTAGCTACCGTTTTCAATCGTTCTCTTCACTATTCTCGGTTTCTTGTACGCTGCTGGCAATCCTCCTAGATGACACTGGTTGTGTTTGCATGAATTCTTGTAGCCACTCCCCTCCATTCAATACAGTTAGCGTCCCTGCCCCGCTCGTAGTAGGTATTCTTTGCAACAGCGTGCTGGCTGTTAAGGTAGTCTGCGCTTGAAAAATCTCCAGAATCACCCGGGGCCTGGAGGACAGTACTTCTGGTGTTTCTTTTTTTCACATCCCGCCAATTTGCTAGCAACAGTCAGCCCTTGATCGCAACAAGTCTTCCACTGCAATGTTGTTTCTCGACCGCACACCTCTGTTGCTCCCCTGACCAACCACTTACTCGTATGCCCAGCTGTGTCTCGTCTGCTCAGCTGGGGTGTTGGCTCCGGTCCTCACCTCTGTGTTGCTCAGCCAGCAACTTCCTGTGTCTTGCAAAAGTCGTCGCCTCGAATAGAAATCCCAGCTCTACTTCCGCTGACTATTTCCTCTTTGTGTCTCTGATTGTTCCCCCGCCGCCTCCTCCAACATACATAAACAAACAGCGCAAAAGATGCCCTCCATGGTGCATCGATTTCCTTGACCTGCCTCTCGCTGCCTTGTCAGTCCACACCACTTGGCCTTCCTGCTTCTGTGGTTGCTGCTAAAGAAAACAAAAGAGAAAGAAAGATTTAAAATTCAAAAGTTGAAATTTGTGTGCTAATACTATCCTTTCAAAAAATACGATCGTTTATACTCATTTGCCATATGTTAGATTCTCGTGGGAAGAGATACGAACCGTCAGCCAATCATACCATCTTAACCGTTGTAATAATTGCATTTTACGTCTTTACTTAGTTCATAGTGTACAGATTGGATCTTTTAACGAAATCTTTTCAGCATATTGATACTAAGACATATTCTTTATAAACTGCTCAACTAAAATGTATCTTTTTTGGAAGATGTACGTTGTTTCCACATAAGTGAGTTTGTACAGAGGAAGGAAATTTCATGCCTGGCAAAAATTGATAGTTTTCGTGATTCACTGATTTTTGATGCTCCACCAATTTTGCGTTCCATTTTTGCACGGTATTTCAAAAAACTCTCATTGGAAAAAGCAAACTACAACAAACAAAAACGTGACCGATTCAGGGAGGATCGCTGAAATATTCTTCAAATGTTACCAACTTTCTCACACCCTTGTTCTCTAGTCCAAACTATTTTGTGCAATAGTTCAAAATGTATAAAAAAGAAAAAAAGCGGACACTAACCACTAGGCCTATTACAGTCTATTATGTCTGAAAAGATACAATCGTCCTGCATATTCGCTGCCCCTTAGCTCGTTTGCGGCTCCTCATCGGCTCGCCGTATTTGGAGTGCGAAATAGGTCGTTGCCAACGCCCAATTGCATTTTTTTTATTCTTGTACCCTGATAGTTTCCATCTTCTGTACTCGGTTTCGGCTCGCGACACGACAGTTGACAACACTGGAAAAACAAAATATTCTTATTCTTCTATAACACTATCCCAACAGTAATCCAAACCACTGCCTGCATTGACAAGAAAGAGCTAGCCGTTGTCCCAATTTTCTACACCGAGTCGCAGGAGTAGCTCATGATACGGTTGTTCTTCCTCGATTATTTTTATCATTCAATGGTTTTGCCAAGTGGATGAGCAATTCATCATCCAGATCGTCGTCGCTCAACTCCTGGATATGTAATTTCAAAACACCGAAAAAAATCTAGGCGAATATATTCTCTGTTCAAAACCAATCGCATCCCCGTTCTGCTCGTCAAAGTGGGTAGATGTTTCTCGCATCAATCTGGCTGACAAAATCTCTGTTATGTCGCTCGACTGGTTTTCACAATGGCCTGGATCCGGATACAAAATCAAGCCTCATGTTGGTAAATTTTAATGACCATTACAGTTAGGTTTTATCAAGCAAGACCGGCAACCAGGTATTGGGACTGCGTTTTTGTTGCTTTTGTTAATGTCCGAGAAAAAATTTATTGTGTTTAGAGGTTAACAGGAACGTCGAATGCTTTAAACATTCGGCTGCTGAATTTGTAGGCAAGGGATCAATAACTTGTGGGCAGAGTCACAAAAACTCGACAGACAGGTTCTAACTTTGAGTTGAGTTTTTTAGAGCAATAGGTGTTTTGCAGAATCTCAGTTAGCTGAACTCCCTTAATTGTGAAAATTGCTGGTTTTTCAGCTCACAAACGGAATCGTTGTATTGTGAAGCAACAAAGTACTTCTTATTGAATTTTTAGGAGGTAGCAGTGCTCGCGCCTTTGATTGGTGGATTTCTGGCTATTACCCTGAGCAAAATAAGCCTTCGATCAGTGTAGCGAATGGATTATGCAACTCAATGTTCACGCCGTTTTGCGTTACTTGGGCTGTCGTTAACAACTGGAACTTGTACTAAGATGAAATCATGATCGTTGGGATGATTGGAGTTTTTGCTGGTTTATTAATTAAATTGAGGTGATCTCCACAAGCTTCGAATGTGGTAAAAGTTTTGCGGGAGTTACGCTCTTCCCTAAAGCTACTATAGCATCACAGGGTTTAGCCCAACTCAATCAGCAAAGTTCTTCCGAAAATGATTACCTTTTTTATTGCGTCTACGTGTTGTTTGAGCTGTTGAACAACCTAAATGAAGTTTAGCCCTGCGTCGTCCGAAACAAGTTTCCTATGTGTTGACATGCGAACTGTGTTTTGAGGAAACAGATGCAAAGAGTCGTTTAATTGTTGTATCGCTTTCAGAAATTTTGCAGAATTGTGTTTTGTTTGCTGTTGAATGTGGCGCATAGTTGAGCGAGTGAAAAACTCCTCGGCAACCAGCACAAAAACATCGCGTCCCGTTGCGTCCTTGAACCACCGGTGATCTTACTTAAATTGTGTGTTTGCGAATGTAGTTTCTCGATAGTTTTTTTATCCCGATGATGACACCCTCCAAATACAGACAGGAACTTACATCTGATCGCTAAATTGTGGCTTCTAAAAAATCAAGGGCCGACACCGCAGCGAAACCCACATGACGTCTTTGTCGGGTGTCGGGGGGTTCTGCCTTGTGAATTTAGTAAAATTAACACGTCTTTCTCGGAATTGAAATCGTAATTGAAATCAGCAATTACTGCTTTGTGACTCTCTTCGAGACTTGAAATCATCTTTTCAGTCAAACTTCTGTATAACTGGGTAACTCATCTTGAGTGCTTGGTTCCCTTGGACAACTCAAACCTCATTGCTGTGACACCGCTTGTCTTGACTTCTCACACGGATCTTTGACAGCTCCATTTGAATTTCTGAGTAGTCGTGGATAAGGGAAAAAATTTAAAATAAGCCTTCCATCAGTGTAGCGAATGGATTATGCAACTCAATTTTCACGCCGTTTTGCGTTACTTGGGCTGTCGTTAACAAGTGGAATTTGTAATAAGATGAAATCTTGATCGTTGGGATGATCGGAGTTTTTGCTGGTTTATTAATTAAATTGAAGTGATCTCCACAATCTTCGAAGGTGGTAAAAGTGTTGCGGGTATTACGCTCATCCCTAAAGCGACTATAGCATCACAATGTTTAGCCCAACTCAATCAGCAAAGTTCTTCTAAAAAGGATGACCTTTTTTATTGCCTCTAGGCGTTGTTTGAGCTGTTGAACAACCTAAATGAAGTTTAGCCCTGAGTCGTCTGAAACAAGTTTCCTATGTGTTGACATGCGAACTGTGTTTTGAGGAAATAGATGCAAAGAGTCGTTTAGTTGTTGTATCGCTTTCAGAAGGTTTGGAGAATTGTGTTTTGTTTGCTGTTGAATGTGACGCATAGTTGAGCGAGTGATAAACTCTTCGGCAACCAGCACAAAAACATCGCGTCCAGTTGCGTCCTTGAAGCACCGGTGATCTTACTTAAATTGTGTGTTTGCGAGTGTAGTTTCTCGATAGTTTTCTTAATCCCGATGATGACACCCTCCAAATACAGACAGGAACTTACATCTGATCGCTAAATGATGGCTTCTAAAACAAAATCAAGGGCGGACACCGCTGCGAAACCCACATGACGTCTTTGTCGGAGGGTTCTGCTTTTTGAATTTAGTAAAATTAAAACGTCTTTCTCGTAAATGAAATCGTAATTGAAATCGGCGATTACTGCTTTGTGACTCTCTTCAAGACTTGAACTCATCTTTTCAGTCAAACTTCTGTATAACTGGGTAATCCATCTTGAGTGCTTGATTCCCTCGGACACCTCAAACCCCATTGCTGTGACACCGCTTGTCTTGACTTCTCACACGGATCTTTAACAGCTCCATTTGAGTTTCTGAGTAGTTGTGGATAAGGAAAAAAACTTTGAGTGACTTTGCTTCTGAGGAACTAAGGATGCTATTTTCAATGGCAAAAACGACTCCACTTTCTTAAAGCTCAGGTTCCCCCAGTACTGAGTGCTTAAAAAAACAAAAATTAAAGAATAATATTTGAAGTTAAATTTTAAAAAACCAACTTTTTTCTCTAGAATCTCAAAACAAAACGAAATTGGTTCAATGTTCCTCAGTAAAAATATGACCGACGGCAATTGTTTTATCCCATAGAATGGTACGCTTTTGCATTGATTTAGAAAAACGTTAATTTTTTAGTTACTAGGGGCACCACAAAGTATTTATATTTTTAAATTAAAGTATCATAACCAAAGAACCCATCACTCCTGTTTTATAAGAGCATTTTAATGGGTAACAGCACTCCCGAAGAATCTCATTGGATTTCAAGACCTCTTTTTTCTCACCAGATTGCCTCTCTTTCCATTGCCTAGTTGTATTTTCTAAGTATGTATTCAAATTTTTCTGGATCAAAGCCGGGGCGGAGCTGGTGGTTCGAGGGGATCTGCTTGTTGGACGACTCCCTCGAGGTCTTCGGCTAAATCAATATCTTGCCATGGGTCTTACTGAGCCGGCCGTACACAGTGAGGTTTTGCAGGCGGTATTCTTCATCACTACTTTGACCGTTGTCCAGTTCTTCCGAACTACGAGGTGCTGCTGCCCTTTTGAGTGGCCTCTGTTCCGGCAGTGGGCTGTCCTTGTTTGCCAGAAAAGAGTTTCAGGTCACTTTAGTTCACAATTTGAATTTTACCTCTGTGTTTCACTTCCTCGATTTTGTAATTCGTCCCTATAAATCTCTTTTTGCTCAGATAGTGTTACTGCCGAGATAAGTAAAATTTAAGTGATGTTGCGCTGTAGGGAGAAACCTGACACAATTTGAATTCTTCACTGAAGCTTTGTCCATGTGTTTTCATAAAGCACGCATCTTTCTGGGGTATTTGAATGTTTCCCGGCAGTTGCCGTGCATGCGAATGAGCGTCATAAGATTGACGTTCAAGCCAGTCAGCAAAATCAATTTTAACTACCTATTTATCGGGAAATTTGAGATAAAGCGGATCTATAGTGAATTTTGCTTGCTATCCAAACACCAGAGCAAACGAGGTGCTCGCTGTTGTCATATGCACTGCTGTTATACACATCTTCTTCATACGGTAACGTAGAGCTCCATTCGGCCATTTTTATTGAACAGTTTTATGAATTTATGTCGGGTATTACCTTATAATGATTCTCTTAGCTTGCCCCTTGCTGTGGGAATGATAAGGAGACGTCCTTGTTTTTCGATTTGCACTAATTTTCACAAGTCTCTAGTAGATTACTGCAGAAGTTAGCACCTTGGTCGGTGTGGATGCTATCGTGCACTGCGAACCTCAGTGCCCATTTTTCCACAAAATCTCTCGTCCCGTCAGTTGCACTGGTCTGCTTCGTAGCACTTGTTATAGGATGAAGCTCGGCTCGAGGAGATCTACTTGTCACACATCTTGCAGCAATTTCTCGGCCGGATTCAAAGTATTTTTCAATATCGCAACTGATTCCTCCCTGGAATATATTAGTAGTCCCTATCTTCCACTCCTGTAAATCTGCTCTTTGCACAGCCGCCAGGGTGATTGCCCTCTGATATGCATTCTCCAGGGTGTCGGGTTCCTCTCTCAAGAGATATTCCCGGATCTTCAGATTGAGGAGACCTCCGATGAAAGCTTCCTTGTATTGACTGTTTCTGGCTCCTTGTGGTAAATCTGAATTTTCTGTATCGTTTATTCTTTGAACTCGGCGGTATTAATATTGATTGCTCTTATAGTTCCCATGTATGAGAACCTTTGATTTGGAACTCACCCAAACAACCACACAAGGCGTTTATCAACCGTTCCAAAGTAGGTAGTGGTTGTACATTCACCACTGTTATATAGGGGTTTGGCAATGACTAGTATTAATCTATTATGCGCTTTATCAAGCAAATAGGTAAGGCAGCCGTCTTTTGTTGATCAATTCAGCCGTTCGCTTGCTTAATGACATTAAGGTGCCGCTAATATCTACCAAAATAATTGAAGAAATTTTTAGGTAGATATGCGCGTCAGCTATCTAACTAAAGATTTGAAGAATTTCTTACTGGGAAGTTTACATGGGGATTGAGCCGGGTTATTAGGGCCTTCCTGATTGCCCTGTTCTGCCAAGTAGCTGAAAATTGGTAAGAAGTGACTCTCTATGGCCGCAACTGAAGAGTTGCTGAGTTTCAAAAGCCGATCGTGTCGAGGGCAAATCTACTGAGAGTACGCTACCGTCTCTCACTCATGCTCTTCACTCTCCCCAGTTTCTTGTACGCTGCAAACAACTCTCCTAGTTGACTCCTGTCGAAGGACTTCTCGTAGCCACTTCGCTCGGATTAATACAGTTCGCTTGCAACAAACTGCTGGCTCTTCTGGTACTCTGAACTCAAAAAGACTCCGGATTCAATCAATAACTGGAGGAACGCACTTCTGGTGTATGTTCCTCTCGATATCCCGCCACTTTACCAGCGACTTTCTACCCCAACAAATCTCTCCCTCACCTGCAATGTTGATTCTCGACCGCACACCTCTGTTGTCCCCTGGCTAATCACTTACTCGTCTGCCCAGCTGTAACTCGTCTGCTGTTCTGGGTTGTTGATTCCCGTCCTCGCCTCTATGTTGCTGACCCAGCAATTTCATGTGTCTCGCGGAAATCGTCTCTTCGAATAGACGTCCGAGCTCTGCTTCCGCTGACCATTTCCACTCTGTGTCTCTGCTTTCCCCCGACGCCTCATCGAAACTACGCAAACAAACAACCTGCAAAATGCCCTGTTTGGCGCACAGATTTCAATTGCCCAAAGACCTCTACATTACCATTTAATCCTGTAGAACAAAACAAGATTACAGCGCAGAAAATAAGAAAATAATCTGCACCTGAATTTCAATGACGAGTATTATCTTCGCCAATCACGGAAAAAAAGCAAAAAAGAGTTTTGTGAAACTGTTTAAGAAATCAATTTAAGTTTTCCGGAAAACATCATTTAAAATTGAACGCCTAGGAAAATAACAAATATTTGTTATAAATATGTAATAGTCCCAGACTAGTCTGGAGATTTTGTTGGACAGCAAAAAAATTTAAAAAGAAAATTTTAGAGATTAAATTAGAAGTTTTTGAAATACATTGAAGGTTAAACGAAAACAAAATTATCCTGATAACACAGGAGCAAATTGAACTGACTCAATTGAGCTTCAACTCTGCTCTCGTTTGAAAAATTTTGCCTTGTCCATCTTATCAACACCTAGGATCTTATCTCTGTAAATTGGTTGTAAAAAAATATCTTTCTTTACAAATATTAATCTTCTCTAAATCTGCGATTGGAGGAAAAGATTTTTGGAATTGAAAGCAGAACCCATCAGTTGTCATTGAAATACATCCGAAAATGCATAATACTCGAAAAAAAATTTCAGCTCTTCATCTGTATTGTCAGGTGGATTTTTAATTGAAACGTTTTTATAGTTTTTGAAGACCACGGGTCTCTGTTTTTAGAGCCATCTATTTTTCCTAAAACTTAAAATTAAATGGGCTATAATTGTTTTAGATCTAAGAAATTTCTTAACGAAGTATTTAGGCTTGCGAAAAAAAATCTCACAATTTTTCAAAATCGGTTATTTTTTAATGCAAATTCATTCGGTTTTAACAAATGGCGTGAGTTTCTTTTAATACCTAATGTTTCAGCACTGCAATTAACCACTTCTTTAATTTTTGTAATATAACTATTTAATTGTTCCGAACCCCACTTTAGTGGGGAGGGAGGAACTATATACTCAACTGGGTTTTTTTTGTTTAGAAAATTTTGGCCGATCGATATATTCGTCGTAGAGAATTGTGAGTGGTATCATTAAAAAGCACGTACATCCTAGAATATGGAATCTATAAAATTTTTTCGATTTTCGTTATTTACAGGGAGTTTCGAGGTTTAAAATTTTGTGAATATTCGACCGTTTTCATTCACATTTTCACTAATTTTTAGTAAAGTTTGGCACAATTTCGCCAATAAAATTTTGAACAAAATAAAATTTTTAACGGTAGAGTCTTATTGTTACGATTAGAGATAGAATGATTTGATTAAAGTCTTTTTGGGTGAAAATTTTGAAACAATTTTCAAAAATTGATCTTTTTTTTTCATCAAAAATAGCACAAAATATGTTCTTTTGGTCCTCTTTGTTGCGATTTGCCATACGTAGTGACATAGAAACATTGACAAGGTCTCAGTAATCTTCAAAACAACCCTATTTGTAAATAGGTGCCCTATAAAAGTCTTCTGGAGTTAAATTTTTGCCCTTTATTGTAGGTTTAACTCTATAATTGTACAATAAAAATCGTTGTTTTTTTAATATTTGAAGAATTTCACTAAACAAAAGGTCTAAATCGCAAAAATTTGGGAAAATGGGGTGGCTTTTTGGGCCCCGGTAAAATTAGGGGTAGGTTTGATATTATCATGGATTCTTAGAATCAGAAACTTTTTAATTTTTATTTTGGAAACTTCAGCCTTTTTTCCAGATTTTTTTCAAGGTATTTTGTTTTGTTTTCTTTAATGTTAATTAATGACACTATTTTTCACAGCTCCCATAATGACAGCTCCCACTTAAGTCAGCAGGAGGTTGGATGTAGCAATAGTTTGTTTTCAGAGAACCAAAGGGTTTTTATGGCTTTGAAAATGTGTTTTAGCAAATTTTGACTGTATTCTTGTGTTTTGCCTTCCATTGTTATTCTTTTTGCAGTCAAATTTTTCAATCTAATTATTCAAAGATCTAAATGGCTTCCTCACGAGGGTTAAGTGAAGTTTTACCATGCATTCGGTTGTTTCCTAACGTCTCTTATGTTATCGAATTTATTTGTTTTTAGGAAATTTATGTAATTTTTTGAACTTGTCGTTTTTTCAATTTCAATTTAGTCAAGTTTTGCTTATTCTCAGTAAATGGAGATCAAATTTTCTTGATTATAGAATACAAATGCTTTTGGTACTACGAGTATTTATACAAAGTATTCGTCATTTTTGTGCATAATTGACTATTTTGCTGCTGTTTTAGTTTCTTTGCTAATTTCTCACTTTATCTATCAATCTCAGTGAACAAACTTTACAAAATTTAGAATTGAAAATAATTATTATTTTGATAACATATGGTTTTAAGGGCTGCGACTCAGTTCGCTTGCAGAATTCGGTAGAGTTTTTTTATTTTTTCCCTATTTGTTGTTAATTATTGTTGTCGTATACCAAATGTTGGGTGTTTAAAGTCTCAGTGGCTAACTGTAGATAAAACAAAAGAAATTATAACTGATATTCGTAAATAGCTAATAGTTTTATTGACTTTAAAACTAAACTTAAAAAGAGTCTAAAAGTATTTTTCATTTTATCCCCTCTTGTTCTGGTTTGCGTTTTGTTCCTACATTACATTGTTGTATCAATTTTTTGTAACTTAACCTTATTTTTGAGAGCTCTTATTAAAGTTTTGTTGAACCAAACTAAATTTTCTGTTGTTTAAACGTTTTGACACATGTCTGCAGGGCTTAGACAAGTTGTTTCTGAAGAATGTTTCTGAAATCTTTTCATTTTTTGTCGCTCTTTTTGCTGCCCTTGAGTGACAGTCATTTTACAAAAAGAAAAAAAGAAAAAAGACTTTAGCATGACTAAAGGAGAAGCAAAAGAAGATTTTGTTTACCTGCGTTTAATATTTTTTATTTTATTTTTTTACACTGTGGTTTCGTAAAGTTGTTTGTAAAGTTTTTTAAGTTCAGCATGTATTTAATGTTATTTCATAGTCTTGTGATTCAGTCTCTAATAACAGGCCAAATTAGATTTTCAAATAATTGTAAGACAAACTGTCTTAATTGCTGTTTTTGTCGAAAGTTTTTGTTGGCTATGAATTATGAAAATTTTTGTTTTTTAGGAAAAGACTATAGATTTTTTGGATTTGCCAATCCCATTTCTGTTAAATTGTAGCTTAGCAAATCTATAGACAAGTAACATCATTTATCTATTGAAATACAAATTGCTCTTCATTACGGTTTTCTTTTTCTCCAATGGTCTTTGATCTTGGTACAACCATTTTTCAAAAAATATTCGCGTTTTTTGCATATTCGCCTCTTTTTTGTAGTTTTCTTTTTCACAGTATCACAACAATGGGCGTCGTTTGATTTATAAATGTTGTCAATTGAAAAAACGCAATCAAAGTTTTTTAATGTTTAATTGGCTGGGACACCGTTTTCGTGAAATGTTTCGTAGATTTATCTGATGCCATTTTGATTTGGTTTTTAATTGTTTTCAAAACTGGACAACGACATTTGCTTGCAATTAATATTTGTAACTATTTGATTTTTGTCTGATGCCATTTTGATTTGGTTTTTAATTGTTTTCAAAACTGGACATTTTATCTGATGCCATTTTGATTTGGTTTTTAGTACTTTTCAAAACTGGACAGCGAGATTTGCTTGTAATTAATATTTTTAACTATTTGATTTTTATCGCCGTCTTTTCTGGTAGTCATATTATGGTACTCACAGGTCTCATAGGCGCTCTAAGGTAGATTGTTTTTACTCATATAGTAATTTGTTGAACGAAATGTTGATTAGCTAATTTTTAAGTGCTTTTTTTCTGTTTCTCTTTTGGTACACAATTAAGAGAAAAACGTAGATGAGAGGGGTCGCAACTTAATGTGCGAACGCAAATTACCGAGCCTCCTTGTTTTCTTCAAAATTCATATATTTAATAAATTGAATGAGATCAAGGATCCTTCATTAAATCACACAAATGACTTCTCAGTCATAAGTACGATTTAGGCAGTCAATTGCATTGACCAGTCTGATTTGTTTTCACGAATGCACAAGACAAAACGTGTGGCAGCGTGATTGAAAGTGCCATGAGTTTGAAAATGAATCTGGAAACAGAGCTAGTTTTGGATCTGCGCGTTTTAGCTAGTATTGCAAATTCCATCTACCAGAAATGGTAACAAAATTTCATGATTTGGTATCGAAGTTGTTCCCTTTAAATAGATTTCCTTTTAACGTATGTCTACTTCATGCATCTTACGGGCAAACATAATTTGTTTTCTTTTTTATTCCCGTATAAACGACATCATTGTAATCGCCCGCACAAGCCAAGTCATTTTTGAACAGCAAAGCCAAACACCTTGCGCGTTTTAAAAAAAGAACACTTTATTAACCATAACAGTCATAACAATTAACAGAGGGTTTAACAATTGTTATAATACTGCCCGGAGTGTGGTTATTTATTTTAGTACATTAGTGTAATTAAATTAAATTTAATTAATTCTTAGCTCGACCAGTTAGTGTTGATTCTTGAGTCATGGTTTAGTAAAATTTTTTAAATCTGATAGATTTCCAACTAACCGACCCATAAGTTGTATATTGTTTATTATCAAAAAAAAATTTAATATAAAATTTTTTCAATTCTTTTGGGAAAGTTTTTTTTTCAAACCCCTTAGTTCTTTAGGAAGTGAATTCCAATCCTTTGATGCAGTTTTTATAATTGAACATTCTAATCTTTGAGTGTGACATATAGAGTCAAAAAATATTTCACAGCTTCTAAGGTTTTGCCTGATGCACCAAGTGGGCAAGGATTCAACACCGGGGGCATCTAAAGGATTAAACGCGGTTAAAAGACAGTTTCTCAGTTTCCACATATAAGTGGTTCTTTTCAATTTGATTAAATATTCAACAGGGAGAATGGAAAGCTTTATCTTGAGATCTTTTGTTGAGTCCATTCTATTTCTAGAGTAACAAACACGAATGGCCCAATTTAGTTGTTTTTCATGCGATATAAGCAGATTTTTGTCTATTGATTAAATTAACAGTAATGAATAGTGTAGATGGCTGATAACAAACGCGTTCAGAACTGTGTTCATTAGAAAGGTTGGTTTACGATTACGGAGTGTATAAATTGTTTTAATTCCACCCGCCATTTTCTATAAAAGACGCTTCTTTTCGTCTTGGAAACTGAGATTTTTGTCAATATGTACCCCAAGATACTTGACGCTTTTGGACTCTGTAATAATTTCGTTCCCGATTTTTATTGATTCAGATTCGCTGAAATTTCTGTTGCGGCTGAATAGTATGAATTCAGTTTTTGATAGATTCAATTGTAGTTTTAGACTTGTGAAAAACTTGGTAGGCAAAATTACATTTTTTTTCTATAATTGTTTTTCACTCTCGTTGTATAGAAGCGGAAGCAAGGAGTAATGTATCATCTGCATACTGTACCATCTCGCAGTTTTTATCAATTTGATCTCGCAGATCGTCAATATAAATATTAAACAATAGAGGACCAAGCACTGTCCCCTGAGGCACACCACGTTCTAGAGTAATCTCATCTGAATTTACGTTATTAATCAGAACTCTTTGTTTTCTCTCCGAGATGAAACTTTCTATTAGTTTTATGGTTTTAGAGTCAACACCTAATCTTCCTAGCTTTTTTAAAAGGATAACATGGTTTATTGAGTCAAATTCTTTTGAAAGGGCTAGAAAGGCAGCAGCTACAATTTTGTTTTGATCTGTTTTATGTCTTATAAATTCAGTAGTGTAAACGAGAGCGTCAGTTGTAGAGTGTTTCTTCCTAAATCCGCATTGAGAGCGACTTAGTAGTTTGTTTTTTTTGTAAGTACTCTCTCAGTTGCTCTTTGATTAAGATTTCAATAACTTTTGAAATGCAGGGTGTTATTGATATAGGTCTGTAATTGTCTGGTTCCTCGGGGTTGTTCTTTTTAAAAATTTGTGTTACATCAGCGGTTTTTAGAATCTCAGGGAAGGTAGAGTTGTTTATGCATTCATTTATAATGAAACATATATGTTTATTGACTAAAAAAACTGCATCTTTTAAGGCCCAGGGGGTAGCGCTGAGGGTCCCTGTGGTTTGTTTCTATTGCGCTTCTTAATGCACTGTAAGCATTCAAATTCTGTAATACATCTAATCGAAAAAGTTTTGGCTGATCTACCCGCAAAGTCTTCAATATTTTCGCAAGTTTCATCTTGTAATATGAACTTTCCTAGCTGTAAAAACCTGTAATTAAGAAGGTTTGCATTTTTTTTGGGCTCGGTGACATAATCATTGAAGACATTTTTTAGACTGTAGATATGGCTTCTTGTTCTAGTTGAGTTTCTTATTTCCTTCATAAGGTTTCAACGTTTTCTGCTATTATTAGATGACATAACTAATGACTGATAGAATTTATTGAAATCACTGTTAAATGAGCAGAAAAATTTCTGTTTCAATTCGGAGAAGGTTTTGAAATTTTTCGATTTTAAACTAGAGTCACACTCTTTTTGTAATTCTTTGTTTTTCTCTTTCAACCAAGTTTGTGAACGAGCAAAGCATGATTTGTCGTTTCTGATGAACACATTTTTTGTGGCGCGTGTTTTTGCAGTACTCTAGTGAATATTTTGTTTGGTGAAAGATTTAAGCATTTCATTTGCATTATTTTTGTTGGTATATGACAGACCAGTTTACTTTTTTCAAATCATCAAGGAATTTTTTTTGTTATATGTATTTCGGCCACAGATTTTTTTCTTCTCTACCAATTTTAATGGGTTTGTTTCTTCTTTCAGTATAGTACACAGGGCAAAATGATCAGATAGAATTGGAGTGTCGCACACAATGGTTTTTTTGACCTATATATCGGAAACAAAGTAATCGATTAACGTTGCAGTCTTGCCCGCCTTGCAAATACGAGTTGCCTCAGTTTTGATATGTATTTTTTAGATGGTATGGTAATAAAATTTTTGTGTTATAGATGGAAATAAAATCCCTTGAGTTCAGATAATTATTGTTGTAATCACCCATGAGTATTATATTATGACCTTTGACTATTGCATTATCAATGTTTGTAGCCAATTGTTCCAGAAAGATGTCCGTTTTGTTTTTGTTGGGAGAATAAGTGACATTAGGTAAGATTGTGTTTTGAGTTTTCCGGTTGTTTACTTTTATTTCTGCCCATATACTTTCAAAGTCAACTGAGAACGTTTTTAGATCCTTTCTCAATTTTGGGGAAAAGATTTTTGGTATAAGCAGCATTACACCTCCACCCTTTTTTGAAATGCCCTCTTTCGCTGGCTCAAATCTAAAACACACATACTGGTCTTTTTTATAGGATTATAAAAGTCATCATGATCGTCGCTAGTGAGCCATGTCTCTGTAAAACAAAAAAATAGTGTTCTCTGGCAGTTCTCCAACAATTTCATTTAATGCCCGTCTTTTATTTACAATGCTTCGACAGCTAACCTGGAAAATTTTAAGGTTTTTTTGTCCGCATTGCATTTTGTTTTAGCCTCTGCAAACGACACAATTGGGCCGGGATTCAACTCTATGTCGCCACAGCTGATCAGTAAGATTAGGATGAAGAATTCGTACAGTATGTTGCAGTTTATTACTAAAAGAGTAAGCACTTCTATTGGAAATCTTTTTTTCAATGCCAATGCATTTTTTAAGCTTAGCGTTTTTGAATTGTACTCGTGTTCCTCTGTTCTTATTGCTGTCGCGGGAAATCTTGAGGACAACAATAAGAAACAAAGGGAAATAAAAATTTTTGGTCGAGCTAAGACAAAGAAAGAAAGCATTTAAAAATACAATATTGTGCGGTTACCTACATCATAAACCAATCAGATACTTTACACTAGAAGCCATAACTGCTGTTAGAACCATTGAATTTATAAGCATAAGAGTTAGCGCGATAACGCAACTGATTATTGTAAGGATTATTATGAGAGTAATTTACTGCTCTTTAGAAAGGTTGGTACCTGTTTTGTCTGGTAAATTGAGCTCTTACAAGTCTCAATGGTTGCCTCGCTTGCGTATTATCAGTGGCTCCTGATTGAGGAGCCCCATAGGACTGAGCAATTCGACCATTGGATGATTGCAACAAGTGAGAAGAAGCCAGTTTTTCAATGAAGGAACGCCATGCTGATAATTGAAATGAACATTGTCATAGAACAAATAAATATAGCTCCAGTTTTTATTGCAGCGCTTTTAACATAATCCTTTAGGGGCAAAATTTTAACCGATCAACGTTGTCATAGTTATCATGAAGTAATGAATTAAATTTATCTATAATAATGTTTTTCTGAGTGTTGTGTTCAAGATCCTTTAAAGGTGGTATTTCACAGAGTACAAATGTTTCTGGTGTGAATTTTTCAACGCAAAGATTAACCAGATGTTTGAATTCTTCAAAATTTACTTTAGCAGATTTAGACGTATGTTTCAGCACGTTATTGGTTCCGTCTTGTAAGACCAAAGTTTTCAATTTTTTGCCTCGTAATCCTTCAGTGCTCTCAATTTTTCATTTGTTGTTGACCCCCGATAAACATGCACCCCAATATGAGCAGGTATTGTTGTATCTTGCTCTAGTTTTCCAATAATGCTGCTCCCAATAACTAAACTTTCGTTAACGTCCTTAATTGAAATTTTTTGGAAATCTCTTACTTGTTCATTGTTGTCTGTTTGGATAGCTACTTCGACCATAGCATGTTCCCTATTGTCTTGACCACTTAGCACCTTGTTGTCCAGTAATTTTTCCGCCAGCTGAGTGATAACTTTTCAGATAAACGTGTCCTTTTCTTGTAATTTTTTGGAAATATCAATATATATTTTGTACATGTCTTGTTTATTTAACCTCAGGAAAGCTTTTTCGTCAAGAAGAGCCATAGCTTTTTAAGTGTTATAGTATCGTCCGTTTTCAGATGTAGGAAAGTTTTGCTAAAAGCTTGTTAAACATTCAAAGATACGTTTAAAGATAGGGACTAATCTTCAATAGAGAAGTTTGCGTTGGTGACGTAATAAACGACTGTTTTGAAGAACGCTTTGTTGAAGAACGCTCTGTTGAACGCTTTGTTGAAGAACGCATAAACCTATTTAATAATTTATCACAACAATTAGGCATCTCCAACAACTCGAACATCGTTAAAGTCATCAAACAGAAACGGCAAATATTTTTTTGGGAGTCTAGATTTGATCAAGCACAAATTTTATGTAAAATTATGGTTAAAATAACTCACCGTTGCGTGAAACGTTCCCATGCTGAGGTCCCAGACGGAAAGTTGATATGTCCAGACACATATGAACGCACGGTGGGAGTGTCGTGCGTTCAAATTTACATAGCCTCGATACACGGAAAAACGCACCAAAGTCTAGACATGAACGCACGAAAGCTCTAATGAACGCACGCGAAAGTCTGTTCCCGGATGTAGGCTGATATTCGAATTGTCAGACCGGCTTGAAAATTCATCATTGCGGAGAGGGGGAGTGCTCATGCGGAGCAGTTCAAGATTCCAGCATGAAATCCTTGACAAAAAGCAACCCATTAACTGCATCTTGACAAAGTAACGTACAGTTATTTGAAATTTTATGACTCAAACATTAGATCTTGAGATTCGGGAAAAACACACTGACGATGGAAAGTTATATGAAAAACAAAGTTGTCATTAAATTGGTACACAAAAAATCTGCGTGAGAAACCGATAGACACAGGGGTTAAAAAGTTCATTGGATTTTGATTTTGAGAAATCAGAAATCATTAGCTGTATTGCTTGATGTGTTTGGATTTTTTGTTATGGAAATGACAACACAATTTGAAACGAAAAGAGACCCTAGGAGCCAATCAATATGAAATATCGTAGTGGGGAAATTGACGTTCTTATTATAAAAATAGAGAAACAGATCGACAGCATTTGGAAGCAACTGATGAAGCAGGAAAAATATAGTTTTAAAAAATTCTTCTGAGGTTTTTGACAACTGGATTGCAACCGGTCAGATTTCATGGACTCGTTAAAATAGACAAAAAAGAAACTCTTCAATATGCTATTCTGTCGCAGTAAGCTTGCATGTAGCAGCTACAGGAATCTGAATAAAAATCAACCTTCTGTTTTCTAGAGTTCTCAAATGCAAATATTGAGAATAACTCAAACGATGCATTTGCCGCTTTAGAACATATCACTAAAGAAGTTGAGCAAATTGTTTTGCTCGCTACCAAAAATTTTACCAATGTACTTATAGCCGAAGCTGTTTAATTTACTCTTGAGATACTGTGCCCTTAAAAGCTGATTACGTTCCGGTGATTCAAATATCAACTATTAGGAACAATTTAAGAGTAGCTGTAACGAACATTTCTTTTAACTGTCCTAACAATTGGTACGAACACTTCAACGGTTCAGCCCTGTGTGCTTCGGTGTCCATAATTCTGTAAGATTGTGTCTGAAATCATTTTGAAAAGTCCTACAAACAGCGGATGAAGAAGGGAACAGTGAATCTCTAAAAAGAACTGTGCAATAAATTCAATCGAAGCGTTATTTTCAGCGGGAATTTGTCAAGTAGAAATCAATTAAATGTAAATTTAAAGAAAGTTAAAAGTACATCAAGGAGATGAATTCACTTGTGTAAAATTGGTCATATTAGACAAAAGTGGTACAACAGAGGATAAATGTGATATGAAATTGCTTAAATGGTTTTTAGATGAAACAGCGGGCACTTTAAAACAGGATCCTCAGTAGCATTTTCTGTCTAGAAGTTCACTTCACAAAACTTTTAATTCACTTTTCAGAATTTCGACGAGAATGGAAACAAGGACTTTGTAGATCTGATAGTAAACGCAAGTGAATGCAGGAAAATAGAGAATTATTGCTATTAAAAGCCTACTGATACAGGCATAATCTGTATTTTTTAATCTGTGCACAAAATTCTTGCAATTTTTTAAAAAAAATTAGAAGACTTGGACAGAAAGCCAGTCTCCAAGTGAGTTGTGATCTTTTAATATTTATGAGACTACGGAAAAAACAATCACAAAAAATTTATTGCAACAAAACCTTTGGAGAAAAAGCAACTTCTCAACACATACAAAATTTTCAAAAAATTAGCATAAGCTGAAGTTTGATGTTTAATACAGACTAACAGCACTAATTTTTTTTGCGATTAGCGCAAAGAATTAGACCAATATTGAAATCCATTTCACAACGAGAAAATTAAGATCCTGCTTGCCCTCATTGATATCTACTCATTATTAGAACTTTAATTTGCATGTGGTGTAAAATGTTAAATAAATTAAATTAAACTCCATTTGTGTTGGTTGAAACAGCCAACTTGTACCACTAGATCTTACGAGCATCAAGCATAAGATTTTCCGGGTCACAGTATCTGACTTATTAGTGTGGTTCAGCAGATCATTTTGAATCGGACTTACTTGACGCACTTCGCAAAGTTAGAAAAAAATGACAGTTGAAGCGATTGTTATCATTAAGTTACAATGGCGACTATATACGCTAACTGAATACCGGGGCTCAAAATGACATTCAAATAATAGTTCAACTGAAAGATGGTCTTTCCATTATTAGAAACGAAAATTTTTCTCCTCGTTAATTGAAAAATTTATCCCAAAAACCTCCAGGACAATAAAACAGATTTGAGGACCAAAAAACAGTCCAAGAAAAGAAAACAAGAACTGAAACTTCAAGCAAATCTGAAAAAATTTTAAAATTGGATGCGTGTTTTTAAAAGTAACTGAAGTGTTGAAATTGAAGCTTAAAGTGTAAATAATTATAGAAGTTCATTGTTTTTGTAACTGATTTTGCAGAATTGGAAAAATATTGTCAAAAAATATTTTAGAAAAATGAAACAATTAGAAAAATTTTGTTTTTAAATAACTTGGTAAATAGTTTTATTCAGTTGCTCATCAATTTTATGTCGATGCATGCAAAGCTCAAAAATTGACAATGAACGTAAAATTCGAAAACATTGCTGCTTTAGTATCTATTGTTTTCAAGCATGGATTTCAAGAAGTTCCAGGTGAAAAGAACTTAAAACACTCAAAAAATTACAATATGGTTCTAATTGGAAAGCAGACATATAAGCTAGTAGAAATATAAGCTGGTTTTCACACCAAAATTGTTCGCTCTGTTTTCATAGCGAATTCCCTGACTTAGTTCTTATTGCCTTAAAAGAAAATTAATATGACGTCAAGCTATTACTTCTAGAATATGATCAGGTAAGTGTTACCCGTCAAGATAGCCAACGAGAACCACACATTATCAAAACGAATGTGCAAGGACTGACGAAAATTTCTTCCACAGAATAAAAATTTTGTACAACCTAGTGTTTGAAATCTTTTCTTAATAAGAGAAATGATTGTATAAAAATGTCTTGTAATTTTGTTCCATTATTATATTTGCAGTGGCTACGTAGAGAAAAAAATGTACCTAGCGCAATATGCAAAATTAGAAACTTCAACAGCAGTCAGAGTTTGAAAAACCTGGAGAGTTGAATGACTGCTAGACCCTGAACAACGAAGTTGAAATCCTATAGAACTAGTATTAGTTGCAAATAGTTCTCAATGTTCATCGATTAGAGTTGCAATTTGTTGCAATTTCCATTTCTGGCACTGGTAACACTTGCAACATATTTATTGCAAAAGGGAGCCAGTCGAATATCTGGAAAAGCACGGTCTCTGTATGCTCGCAGATTTATCAGTAGTAATTTAGTGCAATGGATAAAATTATTTATGTTTTGCTAGTTTGTTGATTGCTCGATCTGCAGCCCTTTTGATTGTCAATATTACAAATAATAAAGGAACAATAGAATAATTTGCTATATCCTACCTTCATTATTAAAGAAAATGATTTATCACTTAAAAATTAATTATGAATTTTAAATTTTAATTTCGAATTTGACGTCCTTTGTCCGGTTAAAAATGTTTTACCGGTTAAATAGGTGAAAGATAAAAAAGAAAAATCAAATAAATTTGTCTCAGCCCACAGTGAATTAATTTTCAGGATATATCTAAAAAAAACAAATATTGAACATTCTTTACATAAACTCAACTTTCAGCTTACTTGAAACTTCATAATTTTATCTGCTGTAATTTTCCTTGAAACTTATCTAGTTATTCTATTTCCAGGAATAAATCAATGGTTGATTTTGTATTTCTAGAATATTCTTATGATGCTTTTGTATTTCAAGTATAATTCAGGATGGATTTTTTGCACTTAGCATTCATCCTGTGGGTGCTTTACAGATTTGGTTTGGCATGCACTGAACATTTATCCCTGTTCATTATTATTCTGTAAAAATTACTTTTTTAATTGAAAATTTATCGTGAGTTCCTGCCCTGATATTCTTCGCATGTGTTTAGCATTGTTTTGAAATTGCTGACATACATAGATTGGATGGCAATAAGTTTTTCTATCGTGCAGCTTTCTTACAGAATTTTTCTTTATTTACTTTTTTTATATCACGTATGAATTGCAGGTTTTTTTTTCAAAAAGTGAATTCAGAGTGGTGATGCACAGCCCTTTTTTTCACGATGCGAGAATGATTTGCAAGGCACGTAGATTTTTTATTGTGCTTAGAAACATTTTTGTAAGGTTGCCTCTGTATAGCAGAAAATTGTTGGTTTTTCCTGAGATCTAGTCCCGTTCTCTTTGATGCTATTTTGGTTTTTTTATTTGGCTTCTACTGCTGGTTTTTATCTTTCCTAAAATGTGGTTTACTATATTTGAAGACCATTTATCTGGGACACTGTTTTTTTGGCCCAGCATCTACTGTTATTTTCGAGCAACCGATTGAAGGCCAGACAACTAAGGATCCTTGGATTCGGCCCCTGAATTGCGTTTTTCTTTAATTGAAGCGATGCACAGATGCAGAAAATCAGTATTATTTCCGGTTTGGTTGGTTTTTGATGCCAATGACAGGTAATTGTATCGTTGTTGCTCACCTTTGCGTTGATACCAAGAAAAACCATGTTTCCTGTGTCGTTGAACTTTTTTCAGATGAATTGCATGTATTTGTGTATCAAATGCGCAAATTTTAAGTTTTTGTCCAAGTCTCCACGAACAGTGGAATTAACGCGAACCCCATACATTTGTAACTTTTTTCTCTCATTTTCATCCGCTGTGGTTGGTTACTGCAGTACGTACAGATCCAAACAACCTCCTGCCTAATGGCCATTTCCCGTTTTTTTTTTCATTTTTTGGCCTTTAGCTTGAAATCACTTTTTGCATAACTCATATTCTATATTTTTTCCTCAGAAATGCAGTCTCTTGTTGCAGATATCACAATGCTTGAATTGATCACTATTAGAAAGACTTTTACGGAGCACTTGTTTTTGCAGCGACGCATCAAACGACTAAAACCAGATCTTTGCTGTTGTTTTAGCCACTGATGCAACCATAGCTAGACCACTTGTATCTACATACCAGATGCGCTCAAAACTATAATGAACATTTGTAACTCCAAGCCTAAACAAACTTTTCATTGCAGAGGGACCTTCGGATCTCAGGAGCCTGGGTGGCTGGGAAGAGTTCACTCAGAGCAATATCTATAGTTTACCTTAATGGAACATTGGTTTACAAAATTTTTTCGCGTCATCATAAAGAAACATAGACTCTAAAGCTTTTCTCGCTTCTCGTTTAATGGTTTAATCAGACCATGCTAGACACTAATCATTTCCTTGTGCCCAGACAACCCTTTTCTTGCGTTTTTGGTAGCAGTTTTTGGATTTGTGTTAGACAAATAACCAGAAATTGATTACACTCTCCCTTAATTTTGATTCTTTCTTGATTAAGGGAAAAAAGCTAGGGCGTGACGAAGTGAAATCTTTAAAAAACGCTCTTGCTAACAGTTTAAAACTTTCAGAAATTTAAGCTAATAGCCTTTTAATAGGCTCTGATTTCAAACGATTGACAAATAAGTGATGTAGGAGAAACTGATTTGCCAATTGAAATATAACGAAGATTTCTTTACACAGAGGTTTTTGAAATTTGCGTTCATCGTTCAGTTAAATTTTTCCATGAGTTGTTAAGAAATTAAATGAAAATGTATTTACATTTGTGTGAGACCATAATTTAAACAACTATAGGAAATATCAAATTAAATATATTTATTTTTTTTACGTTTTTACAAAATTCATGAGCTTCTCCTTGTTAAGTATCAGCTGCAATTGTGTTTAATTTTTTGCTTCTGAGTTTTTACTCTACTTCCTAGCCCCCTCCCAGTATGTTACGCACCCTAGCCCCCGTTTTCAGAGGAAGAACGTGCCAATATTTAGTTACTCATTGTATGCAAATGGCACATGCGTCGGGGGGGGGGGGGTGCTGCAGATATTATGCACTCGTTTCACTTAGGACTCAAGGAGAAAAGATCCGAATATTTCTATGAATTATATTATAAATTTACTCAAACGAATAGCTCTGTCGTATTTATCGTTCTTTTCGATTTATTGCCACTGTTAGTCTTCTAGTTGTTATGGTCCTTATAAAATTGTAGCTCAACAGATTGAAAAGGCATTTTTTGTGAGGCACACTTTCTTCAATTTGTTTTTGTTTTTAGTTGCTGTAAAGATGCTGCCAAATCACTTTATTAAAACTAAGGTAATTTTTAATTTTTTTGTTAAAACTTTTAAGTAGTTTCATGTCTGTTGTGATCTTCGTGATGTTGGCGCACTATCAAGATGATGACTCACTTTTCTTTGACCTGAACTCAAACCCGCAACAAGCAATGACCTCCGACAGACATCATTTTGTACCCTCTTGAAAAATATAACTCTTTGTTTTCGAAATATAATTAGACATAAATGAATTCAACTAAAAATATTTTTAGTTTGCGTTTTCTGCTCTGTTTCAGTCTAGTAGTGCTTGAACCATTTCAAGTCAAGAAGATACCAAGGTGATCAAAGAAACTTGTTTTAGGAATCTCCCGAAGAGCGTTCCTGGCACCCTTAACTGAGAAGTCTTGTTTTCAATCATACGGAGGATTTTGCTTGAAAGTCGTCTAAAAATTTTCTCGCAATAGCCTTCTCAAAAGCTGAAGACTGCCATTGATATCGCAAGTGTTAGGGATTGCAGAAGTTCTCATACTGAGTTCACGAGAGATCCATATTGTGTTTTGGATTAATCATAAATATTAATGTCATTTCGTCAAATGTTACTTTTCCCGATACTAGTTTTTCTTGTAATCAAACCCACATCAACACGAAGCGAAGCTAAACGTCCTTTCTTCTGATTTAGAAGAATTTCTCTTTAATTTTCCCCTCTGTTGATAGCAATAGTTTTAACTACAATTATTACTTCAAATTATTGTGGAAAAATGGTGGACAATTTTTATTTTCTGATAATCAATTATTTTGGAAGAAAATTAATTTCCTGAATCAATACACAGCTCTTTTTCAAACTTCGCAGCTCCCCCGCACAATTATTTGGTTAAAATGTGAGTTTGAGTCTGCATATAAACAACTCAATGATCAGTCAGCGTGTAGTGCTTCCTGGAAGAAGCTACGCAACGGCGGTTTACGACGAAGCTCTTGCGGATGGCTTCAAAAAGGTTTTTGCAGCCTCAAGCATGCATTTGACCGCCTTCCTATGTTACATTTTCTACGTTGTCAACATCGACATCTCTCAAACCACACTCGAGCAGAACAGCCCACTACACAACTTCATTCGCTTTCGGATGCCAGATCTGCAGATCATATTGAAGAATTAGACACAGCAACCAACACTTTACCGCAAATAACCTTGCCAAGAGATGAAACCCTATCCAATGATGTTAGCGATTTCACCCGCGATGGTTAATTTCAGCAAACTTATAAAAGTCTTTGTGATTGGAGAACAAACTTCATATTTTCTCAACAAAAACAAACCGGTGTAAGAATTTGTTGATTTTCTGGACAAAGAATTCAAAACTTTTGCAGAGAAAGCAAAATCTGCAGGATTATCATTAGAGGTCACAAAAAATTTTCCACGTTTAATTCTCAAATAAGTGAATGCTGTCAAAAAATGCTTTCTGAGGAAAACGCTAACCAGGCTGTATCAAC
This sequence comes from Convolutriloba macropyga, assembly GCF_964194025.1. NCBI lineage: Eukaryota > Metazoa > Xenacoelomorpha > Acoela > Convolutidae > Convolutriloba > Convolutriloba macropyga. Next base: position 18,345,449 of record NC_134480.1, read on the forward strand.
AGTTGTCAAAAGGTCAACTAGTTGAATCTTTGCCTGAAACCAGAGCCTTGCAAAACAGCTTTTGTAGAAGAGGCTCAACCGGAAAGCAAGATGAGCTAAAAAAATCAACAATATTATGAAAACACGTAAAATTGAACGTAAATAATTGTGTTTAACAGGAGAAATCTCATCGCAAAATCTTTTAATGGAGTTCACAATCAACCAAAATACTGTACTTGAGATACTCAAACAAAAACTGTTTCTAGGCAATTCTAACTCTGCTGTTGACCCCTAAGCATTCAATTCTATTCCACACTACAGGTCTATATTTGAAAATGTAATCGCAACGAAATTATGAATATTGGGCGTGAAAACAGATGGCATCCGCCCAAGACCATGGCATTCAGACCAATCGGAGTTAGCAAAGTCTGGCGCTCGTTTCTGAAAAATGTACCATTATACGCTAGAAAAAGAACTGCGGTTTCTTGGAGGCAATAGGCAGCTCTGGTTTGGCAAAAAAACACTGTAGAGAACGTAGAGAAAAAATTTTTAGTAAGTCTTTTTGCCACACTTCTTCGACTTGTCCGTCGCCAATTGTATTTGCTACCAACCTGGGAAGGTGGAATCAACATTAGGGAGCCAGCCTAATAAGAATTTGGCTACGCTATATCAATCGCTGCGTTCGAGTTTTTTGAAATGAATATTTCAAGAAACTCACCTCATTCTGGATTGGATTACACAAGACAAACAAAGCAACCGACTTAGGAATTTGGAAGCTCGTAAAACAGATTTTTCCTGCACGTTACCAGAGACAAACGTCATATTGTTGGCTTGACATTAGAAAAAAAAATTTTCGAACAGTCTCAGCCTTGCCACTGAAACGCTACCATTCTACGTTCACAAAAGCGGAATTACATGACGGTTTGTGCTTTGGTGCAATTTTGAAGCAATATCCTCATAGATTGTCCTTGCTATGAAGTCGAGCTTGAACAATTGCTTCACTTGCTGGAACGCTTAAATTTTACAAATCTAGCAATGACGACAACGATTGATTTGACAGCAAACGGCTTGTAGGGGCCGATTCAGCAGATCTTGCATTGTCGTGAAAATTTTTTATCCACTGGCCAAGTAATGCAAAAAAAGCCAATGAAGCCTAAAATTGTTTCGGGGCAATTAATGTTTCAAATATGAACGACAGAATTCTGAAAATTATAAAAACTGTTTTCGTTTCCCACGTGTTCTCTCGCCTGAGATGCCAAGTGCCTGCTGCAACACGAATTACAGAGCAAATAGCAATGAAAATTTCTGGAAGGAAGAGACGACACATTCCGACGCAGTAACATAAAATCGAAGGAAGTTAAATTTCACATTCCTGTGTAGCGGAATCGTTTGTCTCAAAAGCTGCTGTGGTACTAAACGTGTAACTGAGGTTCAGAATTCGAATAAAGTTGAGTCCTAATTGGTGCAGTATTATTTCAACTCTCAGACGCGGCTCCTAGCGCCTAGCATATCGATATCAGTTTAAAATACAATTGGTTTTTTTTTGAACGCCCCGAAGTGTCAATTAATAGTAAAAGATGCACCAAAAATCAAACGTCCTCAGTTTGTTTGAGGGGACGGCAACTGAAATTGCTAATTGATGCCGCGTACAGGGATCTGTAATTGGCAATGAGAAAGCCTATGAGAACTCTAGTGTAACCACAGCTGGAAAGGGTTCCAAATTGTTTAAAAAGCAGGAGCAGGTAGCGAAAACATCCCTTCAGAATGCTTACGGTTGCCCCAAAAAAGGCGTGCAACAAAAATTATATTTGTTGTCACGGACAACGCCAGACTCAAGGAATATCTTCACAGACGCAGAAGCAAACGTCCAAACGCACGTCCTACCGTCGTTCTTTAACTCTCCGTTGTCTCAATCAATGCGGCGATTGTACTCGCTACCAACCCGGGAGGCCGGACAATACATCATGGAGCCAATAGATTAAGAAACGGAGGACACTGCTTCGCTGAGCGCATGCGCTTCTCTTCAATATGAGGATCGAGTAAATTCTCATCTCACCCAAGAACGCATGACGCACGATTAGCGAATTGCACTCCTGAATATCATTTGATCGCGTAAGAAAGATCTTATGGAAAGCCTTCAGACTAAGCAACGCCACGTAATGGAAATGGTTCCGGAAAAAAGGAGCCTCGAAATGACTAACAGTTCGACCGCTGAAACTCTACGGTTTTATTCTATTAAATGTCGATTTTAGAGACGGGCTTGGCCCTAGATATAACACTAAGGCCAAAATACACCCAACAATTGTCCATATGGTGAAAAGTTTACCCTGTCAAACGCTCTCAACTTTTCTCGCTAACCTAATAAAAAACTGGCTACGCTGCATCGCTCGCTGTGTTTGGGCTTCTTTGAAATGAATATCTCACGGAAACCACCTCATTCGGGATTTGATTAAGCAAGACGAACAAAACGCTCAACTTAGGATTTTGGAAGCTCGTAAAAAGATTTTATCTGCACGTTGTCAGAAGACAAACGTCACATTGTTGTCTTGACATAAAAAAAAACTTTCGAACTGTCTCAGCCTTGCCAGTGAAACGCTACCGCTCTACGATCACAAAATCGGAATTCTTTGATGTTTTGTGCATTCAATACAATCTTGAAGCAAAAACCACATCGACTGTCATTGCTATGAGTTCGACCTTGAGCAATCGCTTCAGTTGCTGGAATGCTTAATTTTCACGAGTCTAGCAATAAAGGCAACACTTGACTTGACATCAAACGGCTTGCTGGCATTGATTCAGTTGATCTTTCGTCGTTGTGAAGATTTTCAACCCATTGGCCATGTAATGCGAAAAAAGTCGTGGAAGCCTACAATAATCTCGAAGAAAACGTTTTTTGAAAATATGATCAACATAATTCTTGGAACTAAAAACAATTATTTTGATTCCGCTCTTGTTCTCCTGCGTGGGAGGCGCAATGCCTGCTGCAACACGCTCTACAGAGCAACTAGCAACAAAAATATCTAAAAATAGGAGACGACACATGCAGACATATTGAAATACAATCAGAGAAGAATGAGATTTGCACTCCTGCGTAGCGCAATTGTCTGTATCAAAGGTTGCTGTGGTACTAAGCGTGTAACTGAGGTTTATAATTCGAATAGTGTTGAGTCCTAATTATTGTAATATTATAACAACCTTCAGGCGCGTCTCCTAGCGCCTAGCAGATCGATGTCAGTTTAAAGTACAATTTGTTTTTTTATTGGACGCCCCGAAGTGTCAATTATTAGTAAAAGAGGCGTCAAAAATCAAATGTCCTCAGGTTGTTTGAGGGGACGGCAACTGAAATTGCTAATTGACGCCGCGTACAGGGATCTGTAATTGGCAATGAGAAAACCTATGAGAACTCTAATGTATCCACAGCTGGAAAGTGTTTAAAATTGTTTAAAAAACTGGAGCAGGTAGCGAAAACATCCCTTCAGAATGCTTACGCATGCCTCAAAAGAAACGTGCAACAAAAATTATTATCGTTGTCACGGACAACGCCAGACTCAAGGAATATCTTCACAGACCCAGAAGCCAACGTCCAAACGCACGTCCTACCGTCGTTCTTTGACTCTCCGTTGTCTCAATCCGCACGGCAATTGTACTCGCTACCAACCCGGGAGGCCGGACAATACATCATGGAGCCAATAGATTACGAAACGGAGGACACTGCTTCGCTGAGCGCATGCGCTTCTCTTCAATATGAAGATCGAGTAAATTCTCATCTCACCCAAGAACGCATGACGCACGATCAGCGAATTGCACTCCTGAATATCATTCGATCGCGTAAGAAAGTTCTTATGGAAAGCCTTCAGACCAAGCAACGCCACGTAATGGAAATGGTTTCGGAAAAAAGGAGCCTCGAAATGACTAACAGCTCTACCGCTGAAACTCTACGGTTTTATTCTATTAAATGTCGATTTTAGAGACGGGCTTTGCATTAGATATAACACTAAGGCCAAAATACACCCAACAATTGTCCATATGGTGAAAATTTTACCCTGTCAAACGCTCTCCACTTTTCTCGCTAACCTAATAAAAAACTGGCTTCGCTGCATCGCTTGCTGTGTTCGGGCTTCTTTGAAATGAATATCTCACGAAAATCAGCTCATTCGGGATTTGATTAAGCAAGACGAACAGAACGCTCAACTTAGCATTTTGGAAGCTCGTAAAAAAGATTTTATCTGCACGTTATCAGAAGACAAACGTCACATTGTTGGCTTGACGTCAAAAAACAAACTTTCAAACTGTCTCAGCCTTGCCAGTGAAACGCTACCGCTCTACATTCACAAAATCGGAATTCTTTGATGTTTTGTGCATTCGATACAATCTTGAAGCAAAAATCACATCGACTGTCATTGCTATGAGTTCGACCTTGAGCAATCGCTTCAGTTGCTGGAATGCTTAATTTCTACGAGTCTAGCAATAAAGGCAACACTTGACTTGACATCAAAAGGCTTGCTGGCATTGATTCAGTTGATCTTTCGTCGTTGTGAAGATTTTCAACACATTGGCCTAGTAATGCGAAAAAAGTCGTGGAAGCCTAAAATAATCTCGAGGAAAACGCTTTTTGAAAATATGATCAAAAAAATTTTTGAAACTAAAAACAATTATTTTGATTCCGCTCTTGTTCTCTTGCGTGGGAGGCGCAATACCTGCTGCAACACGCTCTACAGAGCAACTAGCAACAAAAATATCTGAAAATAGGAGACGACACATGCAGACATAATGAAATACAATCAAAGAAGGATGAGATTTGCACTCCTGCGTAGCGCAATTGTCTGTATCAAAGGTTGCTGGGGTACTAAGCGTGTAACTGAGGTTTATAATTCGAATAGTGTTGAGTCCTAAATATTGTAATTTTATATAAACCTTCAGGCGCGTCTCCTAGCGCCTAGCAGATCGATGTCAGTTTGAAGTACAGTTTGTTTTTTTATTGGACGCCCCGAATTGTCAATTATTAGTAAAAGAGGCGTCAAAAATCAAAAGTCCTCAGGTTGTTTGAGGGGACGGCAACTGAAATTGCTAATTGATGCCGCGTACAGGGATCTGTAATTGGCAATGAGAAAACCTATGAGAACTCTAATGTATCCACAGCTGGAAAGTGTTTCAAATTGTTTAAAAAACTGGAGCAGGTAGCGAAAACATCCCTCAGAATGCTTACGCATGCCTCAAAAGAAACGTGCAACAAAAAATGTTATCGTTGTCACGGACAACGCCAGACTCAAGGAATATCTTCACAGACCCAGAAGCCAACGTCCAAACGCACGTCCTACCGTCGTTCTTTGACTCTCCGTTGTCTCAATCCGCACGGCAATTGTACTCGCTACCAACCCGGGAGGCCGGACAATACATCATGGAGCCAATAAATTACGAAACGGAGGACACTGCTTCGCTGAGCGCATGCGCTTCTCTTCAATATGAAGATCGAGTAAATTCTCATCTCACCCAAGAACGCATGACGCACGATCAGCGAATTGCACTCCTGAAAATCATTCGATTGCGTAAGAAGGTTCTTATGGAAAGCCTTTAGACCAAGCAACGCCACGTAATGGAAATGGTTTCGGAAAAAAGGAGCCTCGAAATGACTAACAGTTCGACCGCTGAAACTCTACGGTTTTATTCTATTAAATGTCGATTTTAGAGACGGGCTTGGCCCTAGATATAACACTAAGGCCAAAATACACCCAACAATTGTCCATATGGTGAAAAGTTTACCCTGTCAAACGCTCTCTACTTTTCTCGCTACCCTAATAAAAAACTGGCTACGCTGAATCGCTCGCTGTGTTCGGGCTTCTTTGAAATGAATATCTCACGAAAATCACCTCATTCGGGATTTGATTAAGCAAGACGAACAGAACGCTCAACTTAGCATTTTGGAAGCTCGTAAAAAAAATTTATCTGCACATTATCAGAAGACAAACGTCACATTGTTGGCTTGACATCAAAAAAGAAATTTTCGAACCGTCTCAGCCTTGCCAGTGAAACGCTACCGCTCTACATTCACAAAATCGGAATTCTTTGATGTTTTGTGCATTCGATACAATCTTGAAGCAAAAACCAAATCGACTATCATTGCTATCAGGTCGACCTTGAGCAATCGCTTCAGTGGCTGGAATGCTTAATTTTTACGAGTCTAGCAATAAAAGCAACACTTGATTTGACACCAAACGGCTTGCTGGCATTGATTCAGTTGATCTTTCGTCGTTTTGAAGATCTTTAATCCATTGGCCTAGTAATGCAAACAACGCCATAAAAGCCTACAATAATCTCGAGAAAAACGATTTTTAAGAAATGATTAACATAATTCTGGGACTTAAAAAAAATAATTTTGATTCCGCTCTTGTTCTCCTGCGCGGGAGGCGCAATGCCTGCTGCAACACGCACTGCAGAGCAAATAGCAACGAAAATATCTAATAACAGGAGACGACACATGCAGACGCAAAGAAAAACAATCAAAGAAGGATAGGATTTGCACTCCTGCGTAGCGCAATTGTCTGTATCAAAGGTTGCTGTGGATCTAAGCGTGTAATTGAGGTTTATAATTAGAAAAGTGTTGAGTCTTAATTAAGGTAAAGTTATATCAACCTTCAGGCGCGTATCCTAGCGCCTAGCAGATCGATATCAGTTTAAAAAACAATTTGTTTTTTTATTGGACGCCCCGAAGTGTCAATTAATAGTAAAAGAGGCGTCAAAAATCAAAAGTCCCCAGGTTGTTTGAGGGGACGGCAACTGAAATTGCTAATTGATGCCGCGTACAGAGATCTGTAATTGGCAATGAGAAAGCCTATGAAAACTCCAATGTAACCACAGCTGGAAAGTGTTTCAAATTGTTTAAAAAACTGGAGCAGGTAGCGAAAACATCCCTTCAGATTGCTTACGCATGCCTCAAAAGAGGCGTGCAACAAAAATTAAATTTGTTGTCACGGACAACGCCAGACTCAAGGAAAATTTTCACAGACGCAGAAGCCAACGTCCAAACGCACGTCCTACCGTCGTTCTTTGACTCTCCGTTGTCTCAATCCGTACGGCGATTGTACTCGCTACCAACCCGGGAGGCCGGACATTACATCATAGAGCCAATAGATTAAGAAACGGAGGACACTGCTTCGCTGAGCGCATGCGCTTCTCTTCAATATGAGGATCGAGTAAATTCTCATCTCACCCAAGAACGCATGACGCACGATTAGCGAATTGCACTCCTGAATATCATTTGATCGCGTAAGAAAGATTTTATGGAAAGCCTTCAGAACAAGCAACGCCACGTAATGGAAATGGTTTCGGAAAAAAGGAGCCTCAAAATGACTAAAAGCTCTACCGCTGAAACTCTACGGTTTTACTCTAATAAATTTCGAGTTTAGAGACGGGCTTTGCATTAGATATAATACTAAGGCCAAAATACACCCAACAATTGTCCATATGGTGAAAAGTTTACCCTGTCAAATGCTCTCCACTTTTCTCACTAACCTAATAAAAAGCTGGCTACGCTTCAACGCTCGCAGTGTTCGGGCTACTTTGAAATGAATATCTCACGAAAAACACCTCATTCGGGATTTGATAAAGCAAGACGAACAAAACGCTCAACTTAAGATTTTGGAAGCTCGTAAAACAGATTTTCTCTGCACGTTATCAGAAAACAAGCGTCACTTTTCTGGCTTGACATCAGAAAGAAGATTTCGAACTGTCTCAGCCTTTCCCATGAAACGCTACCGCTCTACATTCGTAAAATCGGAATTCTTTGATGGTTTGTGCATTCGATACAATCTTGAAAAAAAACCACATCGACTGTCATTACTATGAGGTCAACCTTGAGCAATCGCTTCAGTTGCTGGAATGCTTAATGTTTACAAGTCTAGCAATGAAGGCAACACTTGATTTGACATCGAACGGCTTGCTGGCATTGATTCAGTTGATCTTTCGTCGTTTTGAAGATCTTTAATCCATTGGCCTAGTAATGCAAAAAACGCCATGGAAGCCTACAATAACCTCGAGGAAAACGTTTTTTAAAAAATGATCAATATAATTCTGGGAATTAAAGAAAATAATTTTGATTCCGCTCTTGTTCTCCTGTGCGGGAGGCGCAATGCCTGCTGCAACACGCACTACAGAGCAACTAGCAAAGAAAATATCTAAAAACAGGAGATGACACATGGAGACGCAATGAAATACAATCAAAGAAGGATAAGATATGCAATCCTGCGTAGCGCAATTGTCTGTATCAAAGGTTGCTGTGGTACTAAGCGTGTAACTGAGGTTTATAATTCGAATAGTGTTGATTCCTAATTATTGTAAAATTATATCAACCTTCAGGCGCGTCTCCTAGTGCCTAGCAGATTGATATCAGTTTAAAATAAAATTGTTTTTTTATTGGACGCCCCGAAGTGTCAATTAATAGTAAAAGAGGCGTCAAAAATCAAAAGTCCCCAGGTTGTTTGAGGGGACGGCAACTGAAATTGCTAATTGATGCCGCGTACAGAGATCTGTAATTGGCAATGAGAAAGCTTATGAAAACTCCAATGTAACCACAGCTGGAAAGTGTTTCAAATTGTTTAAAAAACTGGAGCAGGTAGCGAAAACATCCCTTCAGATTGCTTACGCATGCCTCAAAAGAGGCGTGCAACAAAAATTAAATTTGTTGTCACGGACAACGCCAGACTCAAGGAAAATTTTCACAGACGCAGAAGCCAACGTCCAAACGCACGTCCTACCGTCGTTCTTTGACTCTCCGTTGTCTCAATCCGTACGGCGATTGTACTCGCTACCAACCCGGGAGGCCGGACATTACATCATGGAGCCAATAGATTACAAAACGGAGGACACTGCCTGGGTGACCGAATGCGCTTCTCTTCAATATGAGGATCGAGTAAATTCTCATCTCACCCAAGAACGCATAACGCACGATCAACGAATTGCACTCCTGAATATCACTCGCGTAAGAAAGATTTTATGGAAAGCCTTCAGAACAAGCAACGCCACGTAATGGAAATGGTTTCGGAAAAAAGGAGCCTCAAAATGACTAAAAGCTCTACCGCTGAAACTCTACGGTTTTACTCTAATAAATTTCGAGTTTAGAGACGGGCTTTGCATTAGATATAACACTAAGGCCAATATACACCCAACAATTGTCCATATGGTGAAAAGTTTACCCTGTCAAATGCTCTCCACTTTTCTCACTAACCTAATAAAAAACTGGCTACGCTTCAACGCTCGCAGTGTTCGAGCTACTTTGAAATGAATATCTCACGAAAAACACCTCATTCGGGATTTGATAAAGCAAGACGAACAAAACGCTCAACTTAGGATTTTGGAAGCTCGTAAAACAGATTTTCTCTGCACGTTATCAGAAAACAAGCGTCACATTTCTGGCTTGACATCAGAAAAAAGATTTCGAACTGTCTCAGCCTTTCCCATGAAACGCTACCGCTCTACATTCATAAAATCGGAATTCTTTGATGGTTTGTGCATTCGATACAATCTTGAAAAAAAACCACATCGACTGTCATTACTATGAGGTCAACCTTGAGCAATCGCTTCAGTTGCCGGAATGCTTAATTTTTACAAGTCTAGCAATGAAGGCAACACTTGATTTGACATCGAACGGCTTGCTGGCATTGATTCAGTTGATCTTTCGTCGTTTTGAAGATCTTTAATCCATTGGCCTAGTAATGCAAAAAACGCCATGGAAGCCTACAATAACCTCGAGGAAAACGTTTTTTAAAAAATGATCAATATAATTCTGGGAATTAAAGAAAATAATTTTGATTCCGCTCTTGTTCTCCTGTGCGGGAGGCGCAATGCCTGCTGCAACACGCACTAGAGAGCAACTAGCAAAGAAAATATCTAAAAACAGGAGATGACACATGAAGACGCAATGAAATACAATCAAAGAAGGATAAGATATGCAATCCTGCGTAGCGCAATTGTCTGTATCAAAGGTTGCTGTGGTACTAAGCTTGTAACTGAGGTTTATAATTCGAATAGTGTTGATTCCTAATTATTGAAAAATTATATCAACCTTCAGGCGCGTCTCCTAGTGCCTAGCAGATTGATATCAGTTTAAAATAAAATTGTTTTTTTATTGGACGCCCCGAAGTGTCGATTATTAGTAGAAGAGCCGTCAAAAATCAAAGGTACTCAGGTTGTTTGAGGGGACGGCAACAGGAATTTTTGATTGATGCCGCGTACAGGGATCTGTAATTGGCACTGAGAAAGCCTATGAGAACTCTAATGTAACCACAGCTGGAAAATGATCCAAGTTGTTTAAAAAACTGGAGCAGGTTGCGAAAGCATCCCTTCAGAATGCTTACACATGCCTCAAAAGAGGCGTGCAACAAAAATTATTTTTGTTGTCACGGACAACGCCACACTCAAGGAATATCTTCACAGACGCAGAAGCCAACATCCAAACGCACGTCCTACCGTCGTCTTTTGACTCTCCGTTGTCTCAATCCGAACGGCGATTGTACTCGATACAAACCCGGGAGGCCGGACATTACATCATGGAGCCAATAGATTACAAAACGGAGGACACTGCCTGGGTGACCGAATGCGCTTCTCTTCAATATGAGGATCGAGTAAATTTTCATCTCACCCAAGAACGCATAACGCACGATCAACGAATTGCACTCCTGAATATCACTCGCGTAAGAAAGATTTTATGGAAAGCCTTCAGAACAAGCAACGCCACGTAATGGAAATGATTTCGGAAAAAAGGAGCCTCAAAATGACTAAAAGCTCTACCGCTGAAACTCTACGGTTTTACTCTAATAAATTTTGAGTTTAGAGACGGGCTATGCATTAGATATAACACTAAGGCCAAAATACACCCAAAAATTGTCCATATGGTGAAAAGTTTACCCTGTCAAATGCTCTCCACTTTTCTCACTAACCTAATAAAAAACTGGCTACGCTTCAACGCTCGCAGTGTTCGGGCTACTTTGAAATGAATATCTCACGAAAAACACCTCATTCGGGATTTGATAAACCAAGACGAACAAAACGCTCAACTTAGGATTTTGGAAGCTCGTAAAACAGATTTTCTCTGCACGTTATCAGAAAACAAGCGTCACATTTCTGGCTTGACATCAGAAAAAAGATTTCGAACTGTCTCAGCCTTTCCCATGAAACGCTACCGCTTTACATTCATAAAATCGGAATTCTTTGATGGTTTGTGCATTCGACACAATCTTGAAAAAAAAACCACATCGACTGTCATTACTATGAGGTCAACCTTGAGCAATCGCTTCAGTTGCCGGAATGCTTAATTTTTACAAGTCTAGCAATGAAGGCAACACTTGATTTGACATCGAACGGCTTGCTGGCATTGATTCAGTTGATCTTTCGTCGTTTTGAAGATCTTTAATCCATTGGCCTAGTAATGCAAAAAACGCCATGGAAGCCTACAATAACCTCGAGGAAAACGTTTTTTAAAAAATGATCAATATAATTCTGGGAATTAAAGAAAATAATTTTGATTCCGCTCTTGTTCTCCTGTGCGGGAGGCGCAATGCCTGCTGCAACACGCACTAGAGAGCAACTAGCAAAGAAAATATCTAAAAACAGGAGATGACACATGAAGACGCAATGAAATACAATCAAAGAAGGATAAGATATGCAATCCTGCGTAGCGCAATTGTCTGTATCAAAGGTTGCTGTGGTACTAAGCGTGTAACTGAGGTTTATAATTCGAATAGTGTTGATTCCTAATTATTGTAAAATTATATCAACCTTCAGGCGCGTCTCCTAGTGCCTAGCAGATTAATATCAGTTTAAAATAAAAATTGTTTTTTTATTGGACGCCCCGAAGTGTCGATTATTAGTAGAAGAGACGGCAAAAATCAAAGGTACTCAGGTTGTTTGAGGGGACGGCAACAGGAATTACTGATTGATGCCGCGTACAGGGATCTGTAATTGGCAATGAGAAAGCCTATGAGAACTCTAATGTAACCACAGCTGGAAAATGATCCAAGTTGTTTAAAAAACTGGAGCAGGTTGCGAAAACATCCCTTCAGAATGCTTACACATGCCTCAAAAGAGGCGTGCAACAAAAATTATTTCTGTTGTCACGGACAACGCCACACTCAAGGAATATCTTCACAGACGCAGAAGCCAACATCCAAACGCACGTCCTACCGTCGTCTTTTGACTCTCCGTTGTCTCAATCCGAACGGCGATTGTACTCGATACAAACCCGGGAGGCCGGACATTACATCTTGGAGCCAATAGATTACGAAACGGAGGACACTGCTTTGCTGACCGCATGCGCTTCTCTTCAATACAAGGATCGAGTAAATTCTCATCTCACCCAAGAACGCATAACGCACGATCAACGAATTGCACTCCTCAATATCATTCGATCGCGTAAAAAAGATCTTATGGAAAATCTTTAGACCAAGCAACACCACGTTATAGAAATGGTTTCGGAAAAAATGAGCCTCGAAATGACTAACAGCTCTACCGCTGAAACTCTACGGTTTTATTCTATTAAATATCAATTTTAGAGATGAGCTTTGCATTAGATATAACAATAAGGCCAAAATACACCCAGAAATTGTCCATATGGTGCAAAGTTTACCCTATCAAATGCTTTCCACTTTTCTCGCTAGCCTAATAAAAAACTGGCTACGCTGCATCACTCGCTGTGTTCGGGCTTCTTTGAACTGAATATCTCCGAAAATCACCTCATTCGGGATTTAATCAAGCAAGACGAACAAAACGCTCAACTTAGGATTTTGTAAGCTCGTAAAACAGACTTTCTCTGCACGTTATCGGAAGACAAACGTCACATTGTTGGCTTGACATCATAGAAAAGCTCTCAAATTTGCCAATAAAACGCTACCGCTCTACGTTCACAAAATCGGAATTCCTTGATGGTTTGTGCATTCGATACAATTTTGAAGCAAAAACCACATCGAATGTCATTGCCCTGAGGTCGACCTTGAGCAATCGCTTCAGTTGCTGGAATGCTTAATTTTTTACAACTTTAGCGATGAAGGCAACACTTGACCTGTCAGCAAACGGTTTAGCGCTGGCCAAATAACGCAAAAAAGCCATGGAAGCCTACAATAATCTCGAGGAAAACATTTTTTAAAATATGATCAACATAATTCTGGGAATTAAAAACAATAACTTTGATTCCGCTCGTGATCTCCTTCATGGGAGGCTCAATGCCTGCTGCAACACACTACAGACCAACTAGCAACCAAAACATTTAAAACGAGAAACCACACATGCAGACGCAATGAAATACAATCAAAGGAGGATAAAATTTGCACTCCTGCGTAGCGCAATTGTCTGTCTCAAAGGCTGCTGTGGTACTAAGCGTGTAACTGAGGTTTATAATTCAAGTAGTGTTGAGTCCTAATTAAGGTTAAATAATATCAACCTTCAGGCGCGTCTCCTAGCCCCTAGCAGATCGATGTCAGTTTAAAATACAATTTTTTATTGAATGCCCCGAAGTGTCAATTAATAGTAAAAGAGACGTCAAAAATCAAAGGTCCTCAGGTTGTTTGAGGGGACGGCAATTGAAATTGCTAATTGATGCCCCGTACAGGGATCTGTAATTGGCAATGAGAAATCCTGTGAGAACTCTCATGTAACCACAGCTGGAAAGTATTCAAATATTCCAAATTGTTTAAAAAATTGGGGCAGGTAGCAAAAACAAACCTTAAGATCGCTTACGCATGCATCAAAAGAGCCCTGCATTTGATGTCACGGACAACGCCAAACTCGGAATATCTTCACAGACGCAGAAGCCAACGTCCAAACGCACGTCCTACCGTCGTTCTTTGACTCTCTGTTGTCTCAATCCGCACGGCGATTGTACTCGCTACCAACACGGGAGGGCGGACATTACATCATGGAGCCAATAGAGTACGTAATGGAGTACGCTGCTTCGCTAACCGCATGCGCTCCTCTTGGAGATGAGAATTGAGCAAATGCTCATCTCACCCAAGAACGCATAATGCACGATCAACAAACAGCACGCCCTAATATTATTCTTTCGCGTAAGAAGAATCTTTTGGAAAGCCTAAAGACCGAGCATCGCCACGTAATAGAAAAGGCTTCGGAAAAAGGAGCTTCGAACTGACTCACAGCTCTACCTCTTAAACGTTATGGTTTCACTCTAACGAAGTCCAAGTTTAGAGACGGGCTTGGCATTGGATATAACAATGAGGCCCAAAATACACCCATTATTTGTCCATATGGTGAAAAGTTTACCATATCACATGTTGTCCACTTTGCGGAGGGGGTATACACACATTAGACAGAACGAGATCCGAGACACCTTTGCTAAATCATGCATGAGGTTTACTACGATGTCGAAGTTGAGGCGACTCTTCAGTTGCTTCAAGGCGAGTCATTTACTCACAAAACTACTAGCACTGTTGAAAACGCGCGACTACCCATTAAAGCGAATGGCCTACGGGGGTCGAGGTTCAGCCAATATGTCTTCGACGTGAAAATCTTTAACCTACTTGCCAAGTCATGCCCGAAAAACTCAGTAGAAGCGTACAAGTTTCATTAGCCGTTGAAGTACCTGAAGTATGAGCAACGAATACTTGACGTCGAGAAGTGTAACTTCGTTCCGCTCGTGGTTCCTGCAGGGGGGCGCAGGACCGTCCGAAACGCGCATTAATAAACAACTAGCGAGCAAAATTGCTGAAAAGAGGGACGAATCATACACCGACGCAATATTGTACTTACGCACGAAAGTAAATTTTGCTCTTTTACGCGGCGCGATCATATGCCTCAGAGGTTTCCGTGGGTCCGACATTGATAGTTCTTGCAGTGCCTTAGTGTGGGAGGGGAGACTAGATTCATAACAAATTAGCTTATGTAGAAAATCTATTCTTTTGACGCAGCTCAAAAATTTATAGTGCCTTGTCTTTAAAATTATATACGATGCAGGGATGTTTATATTTCTCATGACGCATCTCTAAAAGAGATGTATTGCTTTGTCTTTGAATCTACATACGATGCAGTAATGTCTCATACAGGGGGATCAATACTCATCCATTGGATTGTCCTACGTGGCTTAAGAACAAATCCCCTTTTGTTTTGTAGAAAAAAAGATAAATAAGAAATTTGTTTTTGCTGGAACTTTAAATACGCTGCTGTGATGTTTCGTAATGGGGGCTCACTGTTCCTTTTATTGGGAAAACGCTCGACTACATATTAAAGCGAATAGCCTACGGGGGTCGAGGTTCAGTTGTTATTTCTTCGACCTGAAGATCTTTAAACCACTTGCCATGTCATGCCCGAAAAACTTAGTGGAAGCATACAAGTATCATAAGTCGTTGAAGTGCCTGAAGTATGAGCAACGAATACTTGATGTCAAAACCTGTAACCTCGTTCCGCTCGTGGTTCCTGCAGGGGGGCGCAGGACCGTCCGAAAAGGGCACTATTAAACAACTAGCGAGCAAAATTGCTGAAAAGAAGGACGAATCGTACTCCGACGCATTATTGTACGTACGCACGAAAATAAATTTTGCTCTTTTACGCGGCGCGGTCATATGCCTCAGAGGTTTCCGTGGGTCCGACATTGATAGCTCTTGCAGTGCCTTAGTGTGGGAGGGGAGACTAGATTCATAACAAATTAGCTTATGTAGCAATTCTATTCTTTTGACGCAGCTCAAAAAAAGTTATAGTGCCTTGTCTTTAAAATTATATACGATGCAGGGATGTTTATATTTCTCATGACGCATCTCTAAAAGAGATGTAGTGCTTTGTCTTTGAATCTACATACGATGCAGTAATGTCTCATACAGGGGGATCAATACTCATCCATTGGATTGTCCTACGTGGCTTAAGAACAAATCCCCTTTATTTTGTAGAAAAAAAGATAAAGAAGAAATTTGTTTTTGCTGGAACTTTAAATACGCTGCTGTGATGTTTCGTAATGGGGGCTCACTGTTCCTTCCATTGGGCAAACGCTCGACTACATATTAAAGCGAATAGCCTACGGGGGTTGAGGTTCAGTCGTTATTTCTTCGACCTGAAGATCTTTAAACCACTTGCCATGTCATGCCCGCAAAACTTAGTAGAAGCATACAAGTATCATTAGTCGTTGAAGTGCCTGAAGTATGAGCAACGAATACGTGATGTCGAAAAATGTAACTTCGTTCCGCTCGTGGTTCCTGCAGGGGGCGCAGGACCGTCCGAAACGGGCACTATTAAACAACTAGCGAGAAAAATTGCTGAAAAGAAGGACGAATCGTACTCCGACGCATTATTGTACGTACGCACGAAAATAAATTTTGCTCTTTTACGCGGCGCGGTCATATGCCTCAGAGGTTGCCGTGGGTCCGACATTGATAGTTCTTGCAGTGCTTTAGTGCAGGACGGGAAACTAGTTTCATAACAAATTAGCTGATATAGAAATTCTATTCATTTGAAGCAGCTCTAAAAGAATTATAGTGCCTTGTCTTTAAAATTATATACGATGCAGTGATGTTTATATTTCTCATGACGCATCTCTAAAAGAGATGTAATGCTTTGTCTTTGAATCTACATACGATGCAGTAATGTCTCATACAGGGGGATCAATACTCATCCATTGGATTGTCCTACGTGGCTTAAGAACAAATCCCCTTTATTTTGTAGAAAAAAAGATAAAGAAGAAATTTGTTTTTGCTGGAACTTTAAATACGCTGCTGTGATGTTTCGTAATGGGGGCTCACTGTTCCTTCCATTGGGCAAACGCTCGACTACATATTAAAGCGAATAGCCTACGGGGGTTGAGGTTCAGTCGTTATTTCTTCGACCTGAAGATCTTTAAACCACTTGCCATGTCATGCCCGAAAAACTTAGTAGCAGCATACAAGTATCATTAGTCGTTGAAGTGCCTGAAGTATGAGCAACGAATACGTGATGTCGAAAAATGTAACTTCGTTCCGCTCGTGGTTACTGCAGGGCGCGCAGGACCGTCCGAAACGGGCACTATTAAACAACTAGCGAGAAAAATTGCTGAAAAGAAGGACGAATCGTACTCCGACGCATTATTGTACGTACGCACGAAAATAAATTTTGCTCTTTTACGCGGCGCGGTCATATGCCTCAGAGGTTTCCGTGGGTCCGACATTGATAGCTCTTGCAGTGCCTTAGTGTGGGAGGGGAGACTAGATTCATAACAAATTAGCTTATGTAGCAATTCTATTCTTTTGACGCAGCTCAAAAAAAGTTATAGTGCCTTGTCTTTAAAATTATATACGATGCAGGGATGTTTATATTTCTCATGACGCATCTCTAAAAGAGATGTAGTGCTTTGTCTTTGAATCTACATACGATGCAGTAATGTCTCATACAGGGGGATCAATACTCATCCATTGGATTGTCCTACGTGGCTTAAGAACAAATCCCCTTTATTTTGTAGAAAAAAAGATAAAGAAGAAATTTGTTTTTGCTGGAACTTTAAATACGCTGCTGTGATGTTTCGTAATGGGGGCTCACTGTTCCTTCCATTGGGCAAACGCTCGACTACATATTAAAGCGAATAGCCTACGGGGGTTGAGGTTCAGTCGTTATTTCTTCGACCTGAAGATCTTTAAACCACTTGCCATGTCATGCCCGCAAAACTTAGTAGAAGCATACAAGTATCATTAGTCGTTGAAGTGCCTGAAGTATGAGCAACGAATACGTGATGTCGAAAAATGTAACTTCGTTCCGCTCGTGGTTCCTGCAGGGGGCGCAGGACCGTCCGAAACGGGCACTATTAAACAACTAGCGAGAAAAATTGCTGAAAAGAAGGACGAATCGTACTCCGACGCATTATTGTACGTACGCACGAAAATAAATTTTGCTCTTTTACGCGGCGCGGTCATATGCCTCAGAGGTTGCCGTGGGTCCGACATTGATAGTTCTTGCAGTGCTTTAGTGCAGGACGGGAAACTAGTTTCATAACAAATTAGCTGATATAGAAATTCTATTCATTTGAAGCAGCTCTAAAAGAATTATAGTGCCTTGTCTTTAAAATTATATACGATGCAGTGATGTTTATATTTCTCTTGACGCATCTCTAAAAGAGATGTAGTGCTTTGTCTTTGAAACTACATTCGATGCAGTAATGTCTCATAGAGGGTGATCAATACTCATCCATTGGATTGTCCTACGTGGCTTAAGAACAAATCCCCTTTATTTTGTAGAAAAAAAGATAGAGAAGAAGTTTGTTTTTGCTGGAACTTTAAATACGCTGCTGTGATGTTTCGTAATGAAAATCTTTAACCCACTTGCCAAGTCATGCCCGAAAAACTCAGTAGAAGCGTACAAGTTTCATTAGCCGTTGAAGTACCTGAAGTATGAGCAACGAATACTTGACGTCGAGAAGTGTAACTTCGTTCCGCTCGTGGTTCCTGCAGGGGGGCGCAGGACCGTCCGAAATGCGCATTAATAAACAACTAGCGAGCAAAATTGCTGAAAAGAAGGACGAATCGTAGTCCGACGCATTATTGTACGTACGCAGGAAAATAAATTTTGCTCTTTTACGCGGCGCGGTCATATGCCTCAGAGGTTTCCGTGGGTCCGACATTGATAGTTCTTGCAGTGCCTTAGTGTGGGAGGGGAGACTAGATTCATAACAAATTAGCTTATGTAGCAATTCTATTCTTTTGACGCAGCTCAAAAAAAGTTATAGTGCCTTGTTTTTAAAATTATATACGATGCAGGGATGTTTATATTTCTCATGACGCATATCTAAAAGAGATGTATTGCTTTGTCTTTGAATCTACATACGATGCAGTAATGTCTCATACAGGGGGATCAATACTCATCCATTGGATTGTCCTACGTGGCTTAAGAACAAATCCCCTTTATTTTGTAGAAAAAAAGATAAATAAGAAATTTGTTTTTGCTGGAACTTTAAATACGCTGCTGTGATGTTTCGTAATGGGGGCTCACTGTTCCTTTCATTGGGAAAACGCTCGACTACATATTAAAGCGAATAGCCTACGGGGGTCGAAGTTCAGTTGTTATTTCTTCGACCTGAAGATCTTTAAACCACTTGCCATGTCATGCCCGAAAAACTTAGTAGAAGCATACAAGTATCATAAGTCGTTGAAGTGCCTGAAGTATGAGCAACGAATACCTGATGTCAAAAAATGAAACCTCGTTCCGCTCGTGGCTCCTGCAGGGGGCGCAGGACCGTCCGAAAAGGGCACTATTAAACAACTAGCGAGCAAAATTGCTGAAAAGAAGGACGAATCGTACTCCGACGCATTATTGTACGTACGCAGGAAAATAAATTTTGCTCTTTTACGCGGCGCGGTCATATGCCTCAGAGGTTTCCGTGAGTCCGACATTGATAGTTCTTGCAGTGCCTTAGTGTGGGAGGGGAGACTAGATTCATAACAAATTAGCTTATGTAGCAATTCTATTCTTTTGACGCAGCTCAAAAAAGTTATAGTGCCTTGTCTTTAAAATTATATACGATGCAGGGATGTTTATATTTCTCATGACGCATCTCTAAAAGAGATGTAGTGCTTTGTCTTTGAAACTACATTCGATGCAGTAATGTCTCATAGAGGGGGATCAATACTCATCCATTGGATTGTCCTACGTGGCTTAAGAACAAATCCCCTTTATTTTGTAGAAAAAAGATAGAGAAGAAATTTGTTTTTGCTGGAACTTTAAATACGCTGTGGTGATGTTTCGTAATGTGGGCTCACTGTTCCGTTCTTTGGGAAAACGCTCGACTACACATTAAAGCGAATAGCCTACAGGGGTTGAGTTTCAGCCGTTATTTCTTCGACATGAAGATCTTTAAACCACTTACCATGCCATGCCCGCAAAACTCAGTAGAGGCATACAAGTATCATTAGTCTTTGAAAAGCCTGAAGTATGAGCAACAAATACTTGACGTCGAGAAGAGTAACTTTGTTCGGCTCGTGTTTTCCTGCATGAGGCGCAGGACCGTCCGAAACGCGAACTATTAAACAACCAGCGAGCAAAATTGCTGAAAAGAAAGACGAATCATACTCTGACGCAATATTGTACATGCACACGAAAATAAGTTTTGCTCTTCTGCGTAGCGCTATCATATGCCTCAGAGCGTGCCGTGGGTCCAACCTTGATTGTTCTTGCAGTGCCTTAGTGCGGGAGGGGAGACTAGTTTCATAACAAATTAGCTTATATAGAAATTCTATTCCTTTGACGCAGCTCTAAAAGAATTATAGTGCCTTGTCTTTAAAATTATATACGATGCAGCGATGTTTATATTTCTCATGACGCATCTCTAAAAGAGATGTAGTGCTTTGTCTTTGAAGCTACACACGATGCAGTAATGTCTCATAGAGGGGGATCAATACTCATCCATTGGAATGTCCTACGTGGCTGAAGAACAAATCCCCTTTATTTTGTAGAAAAAAAAGATAAAGAAGAAATTCGTTTTTGCTGGAACTTTAAATACGCTGCTGTGATGTTTCGTAATGGGGGCTCACTGTTACTTTCTTTGGGAAAACGCTCAACTACACATTAAAGCGAATAGCCTACAGGGGATGAGGTTCAGCCGTTATTTCTTCGACCTGAAGATCTTTAAACCACTTACCATGCCATGCCCGCAAAACTCAGTAGAAGCATACAAGTATCATTAGTCGTTGAAAAGCCTGAAGTATGAGAAACGAACACTTGACGTCGAGAAGAGTAACTTTGTTCCGCTCGTGTTTTCCTTCATGGGGGGCAGGACCGTCCGAAACGCGAACTACTAAACAACCATTGAGCAAAATTGCTGAAAAGAAAGACGAATCATACTCTGACGCAATATTGTACATGCGCACGAAAATAAGTTTTGCTCTTCTGCGTAGCGCTATCATATGCCTCAGAGCGTGCCGTGGGTCCGACATTGATAGTTCTTGCAGTGCCTTAGTGCGGGAGGGGAGACTAGTTTCATAAATAATTGGCTTATATAGAAATTCTATTCATTTGACGCAGCTCTCAAAGAAATATAGTGCCTTGTCTTTAAAATTATATACGATGCAGTGATGTTTATATTTCTCATGACGCATCTCTAAAAGAGATGTAGTGCTTTGTCTTTGAAGCTACATACGATGCAGTAATGTCTCATAGAGGGGGATCAATACTCATCCATTGGAATGTCCTACGTGGCTTAAGAACAAATCCCCTTTATTTTGTAGAAAAAAAGATAAAGAAGGAGTTTGGTTTTGCTGGAACTTTAAATACGCTGCTGTGATGTTTCGTAATGGGGGCTCACTGTTCCTTTCTTTGGGAAAACGCTCGCCTACACATTAAAGCGAATAGCCTACAGAGGTTGAGGTTCAGCCGTTATTTCTTCGACATGAAGATCTTTAAACCACTTACCATGCCATGCCCGCAAAACTCAGTAGAGGCATACAAGTATCATTAGTCGTTGAAAGCCTGAAGTATGAGCAACGAATACTTGACGTCGAGAAGAGTAACTTTGTTCCGCTCGTGTTTTCCTGCACGGGGCGCAGGAAAGTCCGAAAAGCGAACTATTAAACAACCAGCGAGCAAAATTGCTGAAAAGAAAGACGAATCATACTCTGACGCAATAAGGTACATGCGCACGATAATAAGTTTTGCTCTTCTGCGTAGCGCTATAAAATGCCTCAGAGCGTGCCTTGGGTCCGACATTGATAGTTCTTGCAGTGCCTTAGTGTGGGAGGGGAGACTAGATTCATAACAAATTAGCTTATGTAGAAATTCTATTCTTTTGACGCAGCTCAAAAAAAGTTATAGTGCCTTGTCTTTAAAATTATATACCATGCAGTGATGTTTATATTTCTCATGACGCATCTCTAAAATGGATGTAGTGCTTTGTCTTTGAATCCACATACGATGCAGTAACGTCTCATACAGGGGGATCAATACTCATCCATTGGATTGTCCTACGTGGCTTAAGATTCAATCCCCTTTATTTTGTAAAAAAAAGATAAAGAAGAAATTTGTTTTTGCTGGAACTTTAAATACGCTGCTGTGATGTTTCGTAATGGGGGCTCACTGTTCCTTTCTTTGGGAAAACGCTCGACTACACTTTAAAGCGAATAGCCTACAGGGGTTGAGGTTCAGCCGTTATTTCTTCGACCTGAAGATCTTTAAACCACTTACCATGCCATGCCCGCAAAACTCAGTAGAAGCATACAAGTATCATTAGTCGTTGAAAGCCTGAAGTATGAGCAACGAATACTTGACGTCGAGAAGAGTAACTTTGTTCCGCTCGTGTTTTCCTGCATGGGGGGCAGGACCGTCCGAAACGCGAACTACTAAACAACCATCGAGCAAAATTGATGAAAAGAAAGACGAATCATACTCCGACGCAATATTGTACATGCGCACGAAAATAAGTTTTGCTCTTCTGCGTAGCGCTATCACATGCCTCAGAGGGTGCCGTAGGTCCGACATTGATAGTTCTTGCAGTGCCTTAGTGCGGGAGGGGAGACTAGATTCATAACAAATTAGCTTATATAGAAATTCTATTCATTTGACGCAGCTCTAAAAGAATTATAGTGCCTTGTCTTTAAAATTATATACGATGCAGTGATGTTTATATTTCTCATGACGGATCTCTAAAAGAGATGTAGTGCTTTGTCTTTGAAGCTACATACGATGCAGTAATGTCTCATACTGGGGGATCAATACTCTTGCATTGGATTGTCCTACGTGGCTTAAGTTCAAACCCCCTTTATCTTGTAAAAAAATGGGATCTTTTCCGTTTGTGCACCCCCAGCTTAGTGGGCGCATATTATTTGCACCCCCCAGACGCACGTGCAATATTTTTACATAGTGATTTACTATGTAATGGCACTTGCTCTGTAACTGGGGGGTGCATAACGTACTGGGGGGGAACAAACGGAAAAGATCCAAAAAATGATAGAAAAATTTGTTTTTGCGGTAACTTTAAGTACGCTGCTGTGATGTTTCATATTGGGGGCTCACTGTTCCGTTCATTGGGTAGATCATACCCCTTTTTTAAGAAGAGAGAATATGAAAATTAGATATTTAAATAACGATTAGATTGCCAGTAGCAGTTACCAAATACCGCATTTTAGATAATTATGCTAGGACATGTACGGTTTCCACTCTACCTTCGGGCTCCCAAGCGTGCCATGGCAAAAGTTGCCATGAGTCGACATGAACCTCACACTGAACTCTCGTTTGACAAGCTACAGAAAAACCTCGAAATTGTGAAACATCGCTTGGCTCGACCCTTAACGTATTCTGAAAAAGTTCTCTATAGTCATCTTGATGACCCTAGTGGTCAGGATATTGAAAGAGGCGTTAGCTACCTGAAACTCCGCCCAGACAGGGTTGCACTTCAAGATGCCACAGCGCAGATGGCTTTGCTGCAATTCATATCAAGTGGGCTTCCAAAAGTGGCCGTTCCTAGTACCATTCACTGCGATCATTTAATTGAAGCTCAGCTCGGTGGAGCAAAAGATTTGGCAAGAGCTAAAGATATCAACAAAGAAGTTTACGATTTTCTTGCTTCCGCAGGAGCAAAGTACGGACTCGGTTTTTGGAAACCAGGCTCAGGAATTATTCATCAAATTGTACTGGAAAATTATGCCTTTCCCGGAGCGCTGATCATTGGAACTGACAGTCACACTCCGAATGGGGGTGGTTTGGGTAGGTTTTCATTTAAAAAAAGTTGACTACTGAAGTTCGAATACGCTGCTATTATGCTAGTTTATGGCGTATAATTATTGCTGTTTAAGATTTTCAAATTCATTACGCAATTTCAGGAGCTCTGGCCATTGGTGTTGGAGGTGCCGATGCCGTCGATGTGATGGCAGACATTCCGTGGGAACTCAAGTGCCCGAAGGTCATTGGAGTTCACTTAACAGGTGAAATGTCGGGATGGACTGCGGCTAAGGATGTCATTCTGAAAGTTGCGGGAATTCTTACGGTCAAGGGAGGTACTGGTGCTATCGTTGAATACTTTGGGCCAGGTGTGAAGAGTATTTCATGCACTGGAATGGGAACTATTTGTAACATGGGTGCCGAAATTGGAGCTACTACCTCGGTCTTCCCTTACAACGAGAGAATGGACGAGTACTTAAAGGCTACTAACAGAGCCGATATTGCCAATTTAGCAAGCGACAACTACAACTTGCTTTCACCAGATGCAAACTGCAAATATGATGAGGTTAGACGCGTTTCCACAATGTTAGCGATAACCATAACATTTCCGTTGATGGAGGGAGGAACTAACCAAATACTGTATTTTTGCTCAGTCAGTTTGGCCAATCAATATATTAATCGTAGAATGAGTGTTGTATCTAGAAAGTCCGTCAGGCGAAGAATATTTTCATGGCGTTTTCAAATTTCGTCTTTTTCTCGAGGAGTTATCGAGGTTTAATTTAAAGCTTTTGTGAACATTACTTTGTACGCTCTTTTTGTTCACTGAGAGATTTTTGGTCACTCTTGCTTACTTTTGAAAATGAACAAAATTGGGTTAGATCGACCTATATGAGCAAAAAAAATGTTAAAACTGTTGTTCCAGGTTTTAGAGCAGTGTTTCTGAGAAGTACTAAGATTTTAGCAAAATTTTGCAAACTAAGAGCAGAATTTAGCAAAATTTAGCAGAATTTAGCAAAATTTACTAAGAGAAGTACTAAGAGCAGTGTTTCTGAGAAGTACGAAGTTTTTCAAGTCTTGCAGATGGGTTACTTGATTTTAGCAAAATTTACTAAGAGCAGAATTTAGCAAAATTTAGCAGAATTTAGCAAAATTTACTAAGAGAAGTACTAAGAGCAGTATTTCTGAGAAGTACGAAGTTTTTCAAGTCTTGCAGATGGGTTACTTGAAGTAACTCAGGAGAGAAAAAGCAGTTTTGGTCACTCTTGCTTACTTTTGCTTATTTAGGACCAATTGTGTTTTTGAATTCAGATGAAAAGTGTGGCTGATTTTCTCTACTTTTTGTTTTTTCAAACTTTTTGCACTACCTTTGTTATTTCGCCAAAATAAATTAAAATGTGCTCAATGATATGTTATAATTTTTAACAAGACAGGCGTGTTTAATCTTCCAATTTGATATTTAGCCGGAAAATTTTGCTAAAATCTTAGTACTTCTCAGAAACACTGATCTAAAACCTGGAACAACAGTTTTAGTATTTTTTTTTTGCTCATATAGGTCGATCTAACCCAATTTTGTTCATTTTCAGCATCATTTGCATGCAGTCTTTTAGTTTTTTGTTAATTTTTGGAAGAATTACGTATTTTTGATAACCCCCCAGTGATAGTGGGGGTATTATTGATCTATTCTTGGCTGTCTTCTAACCAAATGGTTTGGATTAAATATGACTTTGACACTATGTTTTCATATAAGGTTCAAATATTTGAGATTTGCCAGTATTTTTTTAAATTGCACCAAAGAGAAGCAATTATTGTAAACGTGTCTTTTTATGCAAAATGTTTGCTTGACCGTTTTTTGACTTTTCGGTTGACGTTAACGCCCTTAAATTTCTGCGTTTTGCGTGATCTAAAGTTTTCTCTCATTCACAATTTCAGCTGAACTCAATTGGTGCCAGTTTAATACTAACATAACCGACTAACGTCGGGCGAATTGCTCTCAAACGACCGGCGAGCAGTTGGCTTCGTCAGTAGCTAGCCAAGGTTTATTGAAGCTAGCGTTAGCTGGATTCGGCTCTACAACTTTTATTTTTCTAGCTTTGTTAGTAAACAAATCAAATAGAAAACTGATTTAAAAAATTTGCAAAATTTAAAAGAAAAGCTTCCAGATTTCGCAGTGAAAATGTTAAAAACTGCTTTTTCTCTCCTGAGTTACTTCAAGTAACCCATCTGCAAGACTTGAAGAACTTCGTTAGCCAGTAATGATAGTTAACCTCAGAAGAGGACAAAAACACTCAAAAATTTAAAACAATCGCAATTTTTAAAATCGTGCTAAAATTTAAGACATTAAAATCTTCAAATTCATTTCATTGTCTCAAGAGACTATACAGAATCACCATTTCAAGCTTGAAGTAGTTTTCCCGGCTCAAAAAGATCCATGAACTTGGAAATTGATAAAAAATTTTTCTTTAAATTAAAAAAAAATTAAATTTTATCAAAAAAAGTGCTAAAGCTGGAGTCATTAAAATATTGATAACCATTCCATTAATCTAGAAACTGTGCGACAGCTTATCATAAAGCTTTGGAGGATGTCCATAGGAACCTGGTATCGGAAAAAAGTCAAACAGATTCAAAAAACTTGAAAAAGTTGCAAATATTTTAAAAAATTGATGATCTTAGTCTTGAAAAACCATGCAATACATCATGAAGCTATCCAAAAACCTATGCTCAAACTCTAGAGTGGCTGTTGAGGTTGGAGAAACCAATAAATGACTAAAAATTTTGGACAACTTGAAAAAATTAGAAGTTGTAAAAAAACTGCTAAAATTTGACAAAAGTTGTAACTAATCCATGGTCAACAAACATTTACCAGTAACTTATTTTTGTCAAAAAATTTTGTCAAAAAAAAATGCTGAAATTCGTGGTGTTGAAATCTGGAAAAACAATTTATTACCTTTACAAATTATACAGTACCTTTTTTTGAACCCTAGAGGAGGTTTCTCGAGTCTTGAGGAGGCTGGAGAAACCTTAAAACCGACAAAAACTTGAAAAAAAAAAACAAGTTTTTTTTAATAAAAATGATAAATTTTGTCATATTAAAAAATTGAAAGCTATTCCATGACAAATAAAAATGTATCAGTTACTTATTATCAAACCCTTATTAACGTTTTCTGGCCCCTGCGTCTGGAAAGATGATAATGAAAAATAAATGACAATAAAATTGAAAAAATTTGCACGTTTTGTCAAAAAATGCTAAAATTCGTGATGTTAAAACGTTGAAATTATTCCACTACCACTAGAAACTATGCAGTAACCTAATTTAAAACCCTGGAGGAGGTCCCGTGAAAAAACTCAAAAAATGACAAACATTTTCAAAAAGCTTGAAAAAATTTGTGAAAGTTTGTATAAAATTTTGTGTTTGCGATCGGTTGTTCGTCAGTTGGAGGCTGGGGGGGGGGGGGGGGGGTGAGAGTACACCAAGGGTCTGATGGGGAGGAGGGTGGGCAACAGTGGGATGGTTGAGGGCGCGGTGGGGGTTGAGGGCAATGGGGGGGGTCAACAGTGGGGGTGTCGTCAACATCTAAGAACCGCCCTTCACAACTTAAGTGTAAGTCTCCAGAACAGTTTGAGCTGAAACAGAGCTGAAAGGCTCTCACAGCACTAAAAGCCCGCTGGGCGCTACCTGCTTATCCCGTTTTTGAGGACGAAAAGTCAAAAGCGTCAGACGAAAAATCGGTCAAGCGAAAAATCGCTTAAAAAAAGACCGACACGACTAATATAATTGCTACAAACTTCGTTTGAGAGCAATTAATAAGTCAAATGATAAGTACGACGAAAGTGGTGCCATGTTTTTACTTTAAAGCTTAACAGTGGTATATATTAACCTCTAATGAGGTTATTTGTAGTTCCTAGTGATTTTCTTAGTCCCATTCAGGCTACACTCCTCTCCCCCTGGACCGAAACAGGCCGCAATTGATTAGAGCTCCCACTATTCGTTCGAGAGTATTTCTTCCGACGTTAGTCGATTATGTGCTTATTTTGTCTAATCTCATAAAATCTAGGTTCTTTTGAAGCTTTAACAAGGTCCTTCTGCCTAATGAAACCCATTTAATGTTTTTTATGACTTATGGTATATGGCTTTATCGCTATGTGCATTCATAAAAGTTTTCGGGGTTTTACCCGTAGCTGTTGTTTTTTTGTTAGTCTTGTTGTAGTCTTATGTTTTAGTCTCCCTGCGAAAAGGTCTCTTAGCTTTTCTATAGAAGCAAAATTTAACATGTAGAATAATTTCAGTTAAAAATAAATTCATTTTATTGTCAAAAACTATAGAGTTTTTGTTTTTTTGCCCCTGTTTGTTCTTTTTGTCGAACCGCAACTTAGTCTTCTTAATGACAGGTCCCATCTGTTTATTAGCAAACTAAATTCGAATCTTTTTGATTTGACTTTTTAATCCAACAATTTTTCGACTCTGATGCCGTTTTTTAAATGAAAAAGTCGACTATTTAGATTTTTGCCGAAGTTGCTAACACAGGTATGATTCTCAACTGTCACAGATAATATTGGCCATATCTTGTAGCCTTTCAGTGTTAATGAGTGTTTTCAGTTGACACTTAATGTTGTTTAATGAGATGTCATTTATCTTCATTTTTAATTGCTCTCAAACGAAGTTTTTAGCAATTTTTCTAATCCTGTTTGTCTTTTTTATGCAATTTCGCCTGACCGAATTTTCATCTGACCCTTTTGATGTTTCGTCGGCAGAAACGGGTTAAAGAGGTAACTCCCAGTGGGCATTAAGTTCTCTTAGAGCCTTTCAGCTAACTAGTATCCAGTTATACGATTCACGGACTGTTTTGGAGACATACTTATGGTGTTGAGACCGGTTCTTAGAAGTGGACCCCCCACCCCCACAATGAGATGACCCACCTCGCTGCGGTCACCTCAAGCCACTTCAATTAAGCTAAGCTAGCCTCACTAAACCGTGGCTAGCTACTGACGAAGCCAACCGGTCGTTTGAGTGCAATTCGCCTGACGTTAGTCGGTTATGTTTAAATCTTTCCCTCATTTGCTGCTCTTCATATGCCTTGATGTTTTTGTCATTTTGTGTAGTGTAATTAAAAAACGATGTTGGCCGTTTTTTTAACTTGAAACTAATTTTGATTTATGATGACGTTTGTTCTTTTTTTGTTTCCTTGTTTCTCATTATGTTTGTTAACGAAGCTGGCTTGTGATATTTGCTGCGCTCACCTCACGCCCATTCAATTAAGCTAAAGCTCGCCTCATTTAACCGTGGCTAGCTACGGATGAAGCCAACCGGTCGTTTGAGAGCAATTCGCCCGACGTTGGTCGGTTATGTTTTTGAATCTTGCCCTCATTTGTTGCTCTTCATATGCCTTGATGTTTTTTGTCAATTTGTTAGTGTAATTAGAAAACGTTTTTGGGCGTCTTTTAACTTGAAATTAATTTGATTTATGGTTACCTTTGTCCTTTTTTTATTTCCGTGTTTCGCAATTTTTTTTAACGAAGCTGGCTACTGATTTTCGCTGCGACGCGTATTGTGCACATCATATTGTAAATATGATGTTATTAGTATTGATAAATAGAACAATACT
Organism: Convolutriloba macropyga; assembly: GCF_964194025.1. NCBI lineage: Eukaryota > Metazoa > Xenacoelomorpha > Acoela > Convolutidae > Convolutriloba > Convolutriloba macropyga. Next base: position 18,374,620 of record NC_134480.1, read on the forward strand.
AGTTTTTTTCTGGAGTAATAGCTAGTTTTCTCTGGAGTTATATGCTTCATGTACAATCATCGGTTCTAGTTGCTTTAGAGAATTGGGCTCTCTAATCATCAGTTTCGCCAAATTGTTTTTTTATTCAGGAGTTCCTCGTAGTATTTACAATAATCTGATTGCAAGAAATCAGAGCCACTCTTTTTGGCGGCTTCTACCAGCCATCAAATGAATTTATGTGCATGAGGGTAATTGTTGATGTATTCTGTAGACGAATGTTCTGTAACCATTATACTTTTTTTGAGCCTGTATTAATTGCCTCACTAAAAATGATCTCTGCACCCACTTCTATAATCTGTATTGGGATTGTAATTTTTTGTCGCTTGGTAATTCAGTGGCACTAATGACTGGTGTTGTCTGTCTTCTAGAGAACAATACCTGCATCTCTTTGGTTGTTTTAGCTTTAATCTAACGTTTTTACTTTTGTTATTAAAAAATAGCGAATTTTTAAGTGTTGCTGTTTTTTGTTCAGATTTAAATATGATAATTAAGACCTCATCGGCCCTCTAATTAAGCGTTTTTTAGTTGAATTAGTGTTTTCATTGTATAGCTAATGTTGTTTACTACAAGACCATTATTTTTCGAACACGTTAGGTGATTTTTTATTTGCTTTTCGTTATTTTTCATATGCCTTGATTTTTTTTCGTGTTGTTGCTTAGTGGAGTTAGCGATGTTAGCTGCTTTTTACCAATGAATGATTTGAAATAGTTTATGATTTTTTTATATAGTTACGTGTGCTTTCAACTCTGACGTCACTAATTTTTGAAAACTTGCTGAGTTTTGCAGTGCCCATTTTTGTTGTTTTCTCAAATTTTTTGCACGCTTGGTGTACGTTGTCTGAAGTTATGCTATTGGAATTTTTTAAGCTTGTTGTGTTTGGTTGATTCTGTTTAAACAGCTTGTTTTCAAAAAACGGAGATTTTTTCAGTTTTTTTCTGCTTGCTTCCGTTTCTTTCGCTTATTTAGAATCATTTGATTTGTTGAACACCTAAGAAAGCTATTACCAAAAAAGTGCTGTTTCGTTTTTTGGCAAAATTAGCCGTTCACTTTCTCATTTTTGTTTTTGGCAAAATTAAGCGTTCACCTGCTAAATTTTTTTCTGCTTGATTGATTGTATTAGTTTTTCTTTTTTGAACAAATTGCTTAGGTCACCACTTTGTACGTGCAAACAGTTCAACCAAGAAGTGTGCTTCCTTTTAAGGATCAGCTGAGGAATCTGTGAAGAAAACGTTTTTTAGTTATTCTCAGACGAAATGTGAAACGGTTATTGTAGTCGTGTGCTACAATCTTACGTGCTACGTTTTTGCATGACCGTTAATACTGGTCGAGTGGCTTTTTTTAATCACGCTTGACTTTTTCATTTTTGCGTGATCTAAATTGCTCTGTCATTTACAATTTTAAGTTGAGACAAGATTGGTATTATGTTTCCCTTTAAATCTTACTGGTTGCCTATATAAGCTGTATATAAGTATATGTGAAGAGTATAGTTCTGGGAAGCCTAAGTCAATTAGAGCTCAAAGCCGAGGGCGCTTGCGCCCGAGGCTGAGCTCGAATTGCCGAAGGTTTCCCAGAACTATACTCTAACTTATTTACACCAATTCAATTAAAATTTATAGTAACATTGCAATTCTCGTTCAGCGAATCAATCCAACAATTGAATAATGGTGCAACCCAAATAATTTTTTTTTCTGAATTCCTTTATATTATTGTAGGAGCGAATGGATCGCAGAGGTCGTCAGCCGGCTCTGTTGTGTCACTCTCATTGTCACTCTTTGTGGTTTTTAGAAAAATAAGCAATTTATAAAAATTATCTTAATTTTCTTAAAATTATAGACCTTAAAAAAGTCCTCTTTGCCGAAGTTGTTATATTTTGTTTTCAACTATCCGCTTTAATTATCTTTGAAAAGTGTATGCTTTGTCTGAGAAAAAATAGGGCTTCCAATAAAATTTTCCAAGAAACATGCCTTAAGGCTTCCAAGAATTTTTTCCAAGAAGTTTTCTCAGTTGATGCTCATTTTATACCATTTTGTAAGGTTGAACTCTTCGAGACAATTGTGAAAAGTGTGCGAAAAACTGATTAAGTTCAAAGTCTAGTGTGATATGAAACGTTAAATCTTGAAAAAAAGTGGGACGCTTGAAAAAGTATGAAATAATAACTTCTTGCTTGATCAACTTTCAAAATTAGTGATCGAGCCTAACTTTATTGTTGATTTTCTGTAACAGCGAAATTGAGGTCTGATAACATCATTTAAAGCTTCATGAAAACATATTGTCTCACTACTACCCCTAAGAAGCTATAAGGGAATCAAGCCCACTTCAGGCGTTCAAGAGCAATTCCTCAAACATCAGTCCGTTTTGTTTGTAATTGAAATTAGACTCCTAGAGAGGAAAGAAATGCGGAATGTTTTTACATTTAAGGTTATTGAGATCAACTTGAGCGAACTCGAACCCCTCGTGAATGGACCGTTCACGCCAGACTTGGCGACACCAATTTCAAAGTTGGGCCAGACTGCCAAAGAGAACGGCTGGCCACTGGACATCAGCGTCTCATTAATCGGAAGCTGTACGAACTCGAGTTACGAAGACATGAATCGGTCGTCAAGTATCGCAAAACAGGCTTTGGACAAAGGAGTCAAGTGTAAAACTCATTTCACTGTCACCCCTGGATCTGAACAAATTAGAGCGACTATTGAAAGAGACGGACAGGCAAGCTCCTTGTCTGAAATAGGAGGCGTAGTACTAGCTAATGCATGTGGACCTTGTATTGGCCAGTGGGATCGTAGTGGAACTGATGGAAAGAAAAAGGGCGAGAAGAATACTATTGTGACGTCATACAATAGGAACTTCACGGGAAGGAACGACGCGAATCCGGCTACTCATTGTTTTGTGGCTTCCCCTGAGATTGTGACCGCTTTGTCATTGGGAGGGAGTCTGGATTTCAACCCGATGACTGACGACTTAACCGCAGCTGATGGCTCCAAGTTCAAATTGCAACCTCCGAGTGGTGAGGGTCTACCAGCTCAAGGGTTTGACCCCGGTGTTGATACCTACCAGGTACTGTCCTAATTGTTCAATTGGGTTGCTACTGAAATTAAGTCAGCATACGACTAAACCTTCACATGGTTAGTTTGTAAAAGCGGTTTTATATATCGGCTCAAAGATTCATTGGAACACGCTCTAGATAATTGTCTTTATGACAAGAGAAGTAGAATTTTTGGTCAATAAAGTAGCGAGAATGTTCTTGGAATCCTGAATAATTATCGCAGAAGCATTTCGAAATTAACTTTTTGAAGATGCTTGCTGGCTGAAAACCTGGGTGAGTTGATAATTCAGTGCTAGAGCTGATTCAGAACTATTTAGTTGTATAAATTAACAAAAAATCCAACATTTTAGGGACCTCCTGAGGACGGTTCAGACTTGACAGTAGACGTAAACTCTGAATCACAGAGACTGCAACTTCTATCCCCGTTTGACAAATTCAGTCCCACATCCTACGAAGACATGACAGTCCTCATCAAAGTCAAGGGGAAATGCACAACTGATCACATCAGTGCTGCTGGACCTTGGTTGAAGTACAGAGGACATCTGGACAATATCTCGAACAACTTCATGATTGGGGCTATCAACTCAGAGAACGAAGAGGCAAATAGTATCAAGAATCGACTGACAGGAGAATTCGGAGCCGTGCCAGATACTGCTCGAGATTACAAAGCCAAGGGGGTAAACTGGGTTGTCATAGGTGACGAGAACTACGGCGAAGGTTCCAGTCGAGAACATGCTGCATTGGAACCACGACATCTCGGCGGTCGAGCTATCATCGTCAAGAGCTTTGCTAGAATTCACGAGACCAACTTGAAGAAGCAAGGTCTTCTACCTCTCACATTTAACGATCCAGCTGATTATGACAAAGTCAAGCCCGATGACAAAGTTACGTTTTTGGGTGTTGAGAATTTAACCCCAGGGGAGCAAGTAGAAGCTGAACTTAAACACGCTGATGGAAGCAAAGACGTGATCAAATTGAACCATACTATGAATGCGACACAAATTGAGTGGTTCAAAGCTGGTTCGGCGTTGAACAGGATGGCCATGAAATAAAAATCGGAGTTTTTTTTGTTTTGATACCCGGAATTCACATTCAAATTAATAATGTATATTGTAACTAATTACTAAGCTGCGTGAAGTGCATTAGTAACTGATGTATACTAACGAATGGTGACGCTCAGAAGGCTAATATTGGCCACGTAATACTTAGAACTGTACTATTAAAGAGTGAGCTAACATCGAGTACCCGTGTCACAAAGCTCACAGTCAACTAGTCGTTTTAATGAATAAACCATCACAAATTGACTTTATATTTTTAGCTTTGAATTAAAGATTGTTTTCGCCAATCTTTTGCAATAGTGAATAAACGCACAGTTAAAAGCAGGGAAAGAAATTCTCTCATCTTGTCTCATTTTTTCCTTCCGACTCGTGAATGACTATTCTCTGTGGTTACGAGGATATGTCTTGGTTATAGCAGCGACGCGACAACTGAGCAAAGCTCTGTTGCGGTTTTCTTGGCTTCTATTTCTCGAAGAGGAGAGAAGATATGGCACTAGCCAAAAGAAATTTTTTTTATCACGTGCGGCTTTTTGAAAGCGATTTTTAAGTTTTGTTTAGTCGCCTGACGCTCTTTTTTTGTTTTATATTTGTTCTAGAACACTCTGTATTTCATTTCATTGTCTGTTTGACGCTTGATTTCTTGCTGTGTTGCGCTAGACTTCTTGTTTTTTGATTGCTCTTGAACGAAGTTCATAGCAATTATTATAAACGGGTGTGTCTTTTTAATGCAAAATTTTCGCTTGACAATTTTGACTTTTACGCCCTTGACTTTTTTTTGCGTTTCGAGTGATCTAAAATTCTCTCAATCACAATTTCAAGCAGCTGAACTCAATTGGCGGCAATTTAATACTAAAAGTCAAATGAAATGTGCGCCGAAACTGGTGCCATTTTTTTCTTTAAATCTTAATAGTGGTATATGTTAACCTCTAATGTGGTTATTTGAAGCTCACTATTCAACTTCTTAGTCCCATTTAGGGTCCCCCTCGCTCCCTCCCCCATACCCCCTCCGACTGAAGCAAGCTGCAATTGATTAGAGCTCCCACTAGTCGTTCGAGAGCAATTCTTCCGACGTTTAGTCAGTTATGTTTTTGTGAACTCAATTGCTCGCATTCAGAAAGTATGTGTTGCTAAAGCAAAATGAATTCTTAGATAAACGGAGGAAAGGTGCAAATAGCCGAGTGGTTGATCCTTTTGATTCTTACTCTGGGGTCGAGTTCAATCCCATCCGTTGTCGGAACTTTTTGCGCCCAAAAATTTTCTCATTGATACGCCCACTTCAATTTAAAATTTTTAAGGGGGCCGCGTTAACTTTTTTCCAACTCATTTCTATATCTGTTTCTATCTGCATTTTATGGCACGCAAGTTATTTCGCAGCTATTCGGGTAGTCTGCCGGCTATGTTTTTAAATCTTCGATTTTTTATGCATTTGGGGCCTTCTTTGGTTGAGCGGTTGAACTTAGTTTTTCTAAGTGTTTTGGTTATCTTTCGGTTTGATTGATATTGATTTAAGGCTGTGTTTGCTACAAAAAATGGAGTAATTTGGAACATATCTTGGCCCATTTTCGTCTGTTTTTTTAAAGAATTTTGCCTATTTATTCTTATTTTGAGTTCTTCGCTATTCTTGTTACTATTTACTTCAGAACTATTCAATTGGTATTGTTACTAAGAGGTGACACTATAAGGTAATACAGGGCCTTCACTGAAATATATGGTACAAATTTGTAATTTTTCAAGATTTTTCATTGTTTGCTTTTTAATATTTGGTTAGTGGATGTGACAGGCATTGGGATTAATTGTTTTTCAAAATAATTGTTCATAAGCACCGTTGGGCAATTTGCTGGGATTTGTTTTCAAAATAAATTTTGTTTCCTTTTTGTTTATTAATTTTGATTGTACCGTTTTTGTTTTGTTCTCAATTAGTAGTCGTTTCTCAAGTGCTCTCGAACCAAAGTTTTGCGTGACTGTTTTTTACAACATTCTTTCGATTTCATTTCTCGAGTGTTTTTTTTTCACGCTTGACTTCTAAATTGATTTTAAGTAGTCAGCGTTGAGCATGCATAGCCTTCTAGCGAAAAAATTAATTTCTTTCATCCGAGGGTGCGAACCCCTCCCTAGTCAAGATTTGCACCATAAAAGTTTCTCTGACCTATGTCCCCTTATAAAAATCGGTTTATTTTTTGAATGAGATTTTTTATCAGTTTTTGAAAGATTTGGCTTTTGTCATGATGTTATTTACTGTTTGAAAATGCTATTTATGATTGAGCAGAGGCGAATTTATATTAGAGAGTAGGGTGGTGAGGCCTTAGTGAGTATTTAATTTGAGTGGTTGCAGGAGTCTGGCGGCTTTACAATTCAAAGAATTTGAATTGTATTGGTGCGCTGTCTTTCATTTAAGATCTTTCCACTTTTCTTACTTTGTTGTCAATGAGAAGTCAAATTGGAGTAGCTATTTTAATCACATAGGAGTATGAACAGGAGTGAGAAGCGAGTAGTTTTAGGTCATGACATTTTTTCAAGCTACTTTCAAAGTTATGCCAGAAAATGTTGTGTAAAGAAATTTCGGTTTCGATGAGCATTTTTCCATTTGCTGCGATTTGACTTGTTTCCGCTGGTTTTCTCATTCGTTTCAAAATTTTATTTCCGTGAAAGAATATCCCATTTAATAAACAAAATCTTTGTAAATCCAGTTGAATTTTAAAGCAAAGCTTTAATGAAATCCCCTATGCTCTTAGAATTGCAGTACCAGATCAGCCTTTAAACTTCCGCACTCAAATGAGAAAAATTATTTCAAATTCGATTGTGACCTGAGTGTCGGAATAAATGATTAAAAAAATTTTAATGAACCTGTCAAACGGAAAATTTTTTTCTATACCTGATGTTGACTACATACTTTGGAAAAACCCTTATCTGTTTCAAAAATTTTCTTGTTACCTCGCTTCCATCTTTGCCAATCGGTTTCAAAATTTACGTGCTGAACAAAAATTATCGAAAAGAAAGTTTAGAAGAATTTAGTTTTTTGAAACCTGATAATCATTACAAGTATGATAGTGCGTTACCCTGTCATCATATGTTGACAGAGCAGAAATTTAGGTCCGCCCGCCTGTGAAAACTATGTGGGATGGGATATTTCATCACGGAATATGTCTGTACTTATTAAATCGTCAAAATTTATTGTAATCTTGTCAATTTGTAGTCTTGTAGAAGTCTCCGACAGTATCGGAAATAAGCGTTTAATAGCTACACGGGTTCTTGCTGGTGTTTTGGGCAATTTTTCTTCAATGTCATTAGTTTGTTGCTTATATGCTTGCAAAAATTTGCTCATATTTAGTTGCGAAGAGATATTAGAGAGCATACATTAACTCGAGAGCAAAATATAAACTTAATACGTCAAAAGCAATCAAAACGACAGCAACTTTGTTACGATTATGTACGCGTTTAACTAGATCAATTTTTAACGAGTGAAATGAAGACCATGAAGTTTGCATTGTAACATTTCTGGTGCTACGTGAATTATTTGTGACTTTTAAAGGTGCAAAATTTCACGTTGGGTCATCGCCATCGGGTTTTGTTTTTGCCTAGTTTGAGAACCATACACAAAATAACATTTCAGAATGATAACACAGTTTCAAATGATTGCAAGAAAATTAGTTGAAAGCAATTGGTCTACTTGTCAGCAAAAAAAAAAACGATTCAACAAAACAAAAAGAAACATTTCAATAGAGCTGTTAATGTATTGTTTCCGATAAAGGAAGGATTTAAATGATCGCAAAGCTATTGGAGGAGGCCATTTTTGTTTGAATTGATTTTGACTGCAAACTGATGAAAAAAATTTAGCAAATTGACTTCTCAATTTAATGTTCAACTTAAAAATTATTAAAGCAAATTATAAATGAAAATGTTTTAAATTTTAATTGTAATTAATCAAAAATTTATTGATCATGTACCTCAGACAAATTCTTTCGACCCTTGACGTCAATAGTTCGAAAGCTGGAGAGTTTTGTGAATTTCACCTATTATTTTTTTAAACAATTGAACCAAAAAATTTGATCGAGTCAAATCAATTATTCATGCCTGCAACGTTGCATCTCTGAATAATTGGCCAGCACGTCATATGTATAAAGCTACAGATTTTCAACCAGAATTTTTTTAGTCCTAAATTTGGTGCGCCTTGAAGTTTTGATGCCGTTGATATCTAACAAAATTGTTTGCTTAAAAATTTCGGATGTTTATGTTTCAAACTTCATATTCACCTCAGTGTGAACCAAATCACAATCACTGATAAGAAAATGGTTACAGTTAAAATGATAAAGCGGTTGGACAAATTGGAAAACCTTGATTGTAAAAGTTTCTTTGTTTTACAACACATGTACCGAATCTCCCTTTCATTATATTCATTTAGGTTTTATATAAAATTTAAATGAAATTAGACCCCCAATTTCAGTTTTGTGGTCTATGATTGCGAGCAATTTCTGATCAAAAAGATTTTCAGTTATGAATTTGTTTTGGAGGACAAAATCGGATGCTGTCGAAAAACCGTCTCGACAAAATGTTTCATCACAAACAACTGAAGAACAACAAAACTTAGAAAGAAAATTAGTCACTAATTTATCTGAAAAGAGACAGCCAACTACACAAAATAGCAGCAATGTTAATGGAAAACAAAATGAAAGTTTGAAGAGCGGAAACACATCTTGGTGGAAATTTTGGCAAAAATTGCCAAACAGTACCATCAGTAAAGACACAAAAGAGCCTAGCGGATATACAGATTCAAAACTGGGAACATCTGAACCTGGGAAAACTATTTTAGACACGAAATCGGAAGAGTTAATGAAGGCTGAAAAGAAACGTTTAACACTTGAAGACGTTCCAGACGGTGAAATTGTAAATATGATATTAACCCATATTGGGGTTACTACTGCTGTTTTTGTACCCTTTTCTTACATCACTCAGAGATTTATCAAATACAAAGAAAGCAAAATGAAAACACCTTTCACACGCATGAACAAATTCTTGTTGTTATCTGTCAACTTATTACCTGTGTTGGGGTTTTCTGCAGTGTTATCGGGTGCTTACATTTTGTACAAGTATGAATTTGAAGAGAAAAGTACAAAAATTGGAGAGTATATGAGGCAGGAGAAATTGTATGATGATTACATGGGAACTTTGATCTGGCCCATTGAGATTCCGAAGAAACATCCGGTTAAAAAGGATAATTAAATTTTACCTCTCTCTGCTTGCAATGTGATCCATTTTTACGAATTTAATTTTTCTATATCGAATCATTTGTGGCATAGAATGCTTCATCGAAAAAAAAACTGTTTCTTTTAATAGAAGAGCTTCTATTGCTGAATCAGTATGTGAAAATGAAGTCTCATAACACAAGCTAAGGTTCGTCAAATAACTTCATTAAGAACTGATTATGAAGTACTGCATTGTCAAATTTGGCCTGTCACAGCAGAAAAGAGATGTCTCATTTGCCCGCAATCAAATCATATACGCAATTTTGATTTTTTTTGTTGCAACATTCTTATGATCAATAACAATGCACTTCATTGTTAAATGCTGTTAGATTTTATCTGTATAGGCAATGTCATGCGTATCTATGCAAACCAGCAAATATTTTATTTACGACGGAAAATAAAACATCCTAAAATACAACATTTATAATAGCTATCATAATGATATTTTTGTTGTGTTCTGTTAGCATTTCGCATTCTGTTATTGGCTGTGAGAAAAACTGATTTTCTAACTTAACTTATTGTTTAAATTTCAGAGTATTTTGTTTATTGATGTCTTCATCTGCAGCTTCGTTGTTAGTGCTAGAAGCATTCTACGGCGGATCTCACAAACACCTTTTGAGTCTGGTTCTTAATCTATTTCCCGACAGTTACTACTGCCTGTTGACTCTGCCTGCTACTAAATGGCATTGGCGATCGCGTTGCAGTTCGCTTTACTTCGCTCAGAAAATCCCAACAGATCACAAATTTAAGAAAGTGTTCATTACATCATGCACAAATTTGGGCGAGTTAATTGGTCTGAGACCCGATTTGTCCCAATGTGAAAAAGTTTTGTACTTTCATGAAAACCAACTCGTTTATCCGCGAAAGTCGGATGAGAAAGATCGTGATTACCAGCATTCGTACAATGAAGTCGTATCAGCTTTGGCCGCTGATAAAGTTATCTTCAATACATCTTATAACATGAGGTCGTTTTTGGACAATTGTGACAGTTTGCTGAAGAAGGTCCCAGAAACAAGCTTTGAACCAATCAGAGCGCAGATTGAAAAGAAGTGTGATGTTCTACCAGTTCCAATTGACGTTAGGAGCCTTTGTGGACTGGTTGGAAGGAATTTAGAACAGGTTGTTCTGCGATAAATGTAAGATCTTTAGTTAGTGGTTCGAACATAGTGGCATTACTGAGATTAGAGATAACCATTTTAAAAAGCAAACTTTGCTGTGATTGCTTTTAGCAAAATTCCAGAAGATTGCTTTTTGGTAAATGATAGACTCTTCAAAGATTCGAACGTTTCTTATGCACTCTATTTAGTATTTCACAATTGCTCATTTGAAAACATCTAATTTACATGTGATCTACTCGAACGGATTGGATTAAGAGGTACTGCTTTTTTGCTTAATAGTCTGCGTATAAAATGGTTCTTGTAATTGAGCTAATGTCAGATCGGCTAAATTTGTTCACTAGCAAGAATGTTATTTGAAAGTGAAATTTTGGCAGCTGTGTTTTCATTGTTTGTCTTATGTGCACAGCTGTATGAATCAGGTGACTGTTTAGGTTCAAGCCGATGAAGGAGTGGCGACAGAGTCCAGAGGATCTTCAAATGATGAGCCAATCAGAATTGTGTGGCCTCATCGTTGGGAGCATGACAAAAATCCAGACTTATTTCGAGACATCCTATTCGAACTTGAAAACAGAAATTGCGACTTCCAAGTTTCCATTTTGGGCGAGAAAACGACTTCGATACCGGAATCTATCAGTGAAATTAATTCGAAGTTGAAAAACAAAATCATTCATTTTGGGTTTCTGAGCTCGAAAGAGGAATACTATAAAGTTCTATCTAAAAGTGATATTGTCCTATCAACTGCGAATCACGAGTTCCAAGGCTTGGCAGTTATGGAAGCGGCCATTTTAGGATGCTACCCGCTTTGCCCGAATCGATTGGCTTACCCCGAATATCTTCCTGAGAAATGTCTGTATAACACACCGTCACAAGCTGTTAAATTTTTGGCAAACGCGTGCAGAAATGCGACCGCTTTCAGGAAAAGAAGTCCAACTGTTGATCTTGAGCAGTTCACTTTCAATAGCTTGTCTGCTCGATATGAAAAACTGCTTGGAAATGTAGATTTCAAGAGATGATTTACTTTGAAGATAATTGTCTTTCAATGCTGTAATATGTCAAGCGAGAAAGCTTTTGACCTAATTTGGACCTTCATGTTTGACTATATGACGTCTTCTTTGTTTTCTATCTAACCCACTGCCAACGTGATTCTTGAGGTAACATACAGGGTGTAGAGTCAACTTGAAGTTAATAGCATGAGTAGTGACATGTCTTTCCGTGAATACTACATGGGGACATAAGTGTATTTCAGTAAATATTACGGGGCAGGGTACTTTATATTTCTTTCCCTTATTTCCACTACCAAGCATGAAACTAATCTTGTGACACCATTTTATTATTTCTACCGCTTGCGCGACTGGGGTGTCACTTTTGCTTTTAAACGAATTTAACTTACTGCTTTTGCTTTGAAATTTAATCCGTCAAATGTCTGCATCAGGGTTCTTTAATTATGTTTTGGTATTTATTTCAACAATTCTTTCACTTAAAAACAGAAACCACTCACTACAATCTCACAAATTCAAATGGCACCAAAACGAACATGTCCTTGACAGATTGCCTAGTTTGAAACTCCAAATTTTAAAATTTGGAATATCCTTTTATGAATTTTGAAGAAACAAACCACAGCCAGTTCAAATATCAGTGAAAAATGAAATTCTGGCGTTTAACTGATACAAGATATCACCGCTGTGCAAATTCAGATATTTTTGCGTCCCCTCGATTTTTCGTGTTATAAGGTGTAAAATTTGCATGTGAAAACAACAACATGGAATGACAAATCATGTAAAAACTCAGTCGTAGTGGTATCCCAATAAAACGACGTTTCTTTTGTATAAGGAAGCTTCAATATAATGAAGTTTTAATTTTTACAGTGAGTTGAATTTATTTTAATCTGAATAGTTCAAACATTTTATTCCTGCACTTAACTACATCTACACGAAGTTCAGTTTTCTTCGCTGCTTGAATTGTATATTACAAGACGTCTGCGTTTTGGCAGCGGTTGCATTTTAGGACTACTTCTTGAAGATAAAGCAGACATAACATTGCTGCCTGATTCAAATTCAATTGCTTGTAAATCTTGTCAAGCGCTGGTGGGGATATAGCGTAGAGAGGTACTGATTTTGGCAAAAATTGTTTTTGTATTAAAGTCTTAATGTGAGCTATCTGCTTGTATATGTGAGATCAACCGAAGACATTGTGCAGCATTGCAAGTAAAAAAAAATAAGCACCTGTTTGTTCTTATGCCTTATTTGAACGAGCTGTATGAATGAGTTATTCTAGAGTTATTAAACTATTCAGGTTTTAAAATCCAGACCTACCGAGAGACATCTTATTCGAACTTGAAAACAGAAGTTGCGACTTTAAAATTTCATTCCGGGCGAGAAAGATTCCCGAAACAATTTTTGAGATCAATTTAAAGCTGAAAATTAAAATAGTTCACTTTGGGTTTCTGAGCTCTGACAAGAATACCAGATGCCACACGCTTTGGCGTACCTTGGATATCTTCCTGAAAAATGTCTGTATGACACACCATCGCAAGCTGTTTTTTGGCAAATGCGTGTAGAAATGCGCTTTCAGGGAAATAAGCACAATAGTTGTTCTTGAGCAGTTCAGTTTCAATAAATACGAAGAACTGCTTAGATTATAGATTTCAAGAACTGATTATGATGTTGCTTTTGATTTCTATAATGATTATCATTGAATATTGTTGTTATCAAGCTTGAAAGCGTTCGACTTAATTTGGAGATTTTTTTCTTTGGTGTCATTTTCGTGCGCTGATTCTAATCCACTGCCCATTTTCGTGTGCTTTTTATAATCCACTGCCCTCGTGATTCTTGATGTAATCTCCAGGGTGTCGAATTAACAGGATGCCTGAAGTGATTTCTAAATGATTTTTTTTACGTGAGGCGCTTGGATTTCTGTTTTCAAGTGTTTCTTTTCAGTGCTTTTATTATTATTATTATTATGTATATTTGTTCTAAATACGCCAAACTCATCGGAGGGCAGCTAGGTCTTTTTATTACTTTGAAGCTATTTGTTGTCAAAAAAACATTAGGCTATATTTATTTTCTTACTTTTTATTTGTGTTGTCTCATCATTTAGTATAATTAATGACAGCTCTCATTGGTTCCTACTGAGGTATAAAGGAACCTATTTAATGGTTCGAGTTCTTGGCTATTTGTTTCCCTGACTTAGACAGTTTTTGTTCTCAAAAACTCTCTATGAATTTTTGAGGTTTGCCAGTTAATCTCAATAGGGACAGGTCTCATGGCTTGCTGAAAGGGATCGTTTTTATTTTTTGTTTCAGTTAAGGTAATGCTTTCATTGAATTTGACACTAATGGCTTTCAGCAATTTGAACGAATTTTTGGGTTGCGCAAGTTTTATTGCTCACTGTGTTCTATGTCATTGTCTCTAATGACAGATCTCTATCTGTTGTTAAGGAAATTTAATTTAATCGATTTTAGCTGAATTTAATAGTTTTAGCTCAAAGCTATCGGCTATTGATTCCTATGAATTTCACTCTGTTCGTTTCGTGGAACTGTTCGTTAATAGCGATCTTATCACGTAGTCTTCGTTAATGACAGATCTCAGTGATTGCTAATATGAAGATTCGTGTAGTCAAATTATTGGGTTCAGTCCGTAGCTCTTGCTCTCTGTGACTTCTTTCTATTCGTTGTTCTTCTCGTTGTTTTAACTAACAGTTCTTATTGAACCTTTTTGAGGTAAAGTTGGAAGATTCGTCTAGTCAAATTATTGGGTTCAGTCCGTAGCTCTTGCTCTCTGCGACTTCTACTGTACTCGTTCCCAAAATCATTAGCGGGTTCATCATTTAAACACTTTTTGTAAAAAAAAACATAACATGGTTTTTTAGTCTTGCATTCTTTCGTTGTTTTATCTCTTAGTCTCCAAACTAACAGTTATTATTGAACCTCTAGAGTGGTGTATTTCTGTCCAGTTTATTCGTTCCGACATTCTCAGGTAATGTTCAAGGATTTTGGTTTTTTATGAGGTATTCTTACTTTGACGCTACTATTCTGATTTGGCCATTTTTTTTTAGTTTTTGCTTTTTGCTTTTTTAAAATCATATTTCGATTTCCTCTAGGTTTTCGTAATGTCTACTCAATCTAAGGATGCATAGAGTCGATTTTTTTGAAGTGTTATCTTCAGTAATTCTCAACAATTTTAATCTCGGAAAAAGAAGCTTTCTCATTTTTAATTATTTTGTTCTTTCGCGCATATAAGATGGGTCAAGAGCTTTGCTGTAAAATTTTTAAAAATGTTTTTAGTAGCTGCAAAGTGTTAGCTGAGCCTATTATTGGACTCGTTTTCGGCCTTTTATCTCGTCAAGATTTTCATTACGACCGTATGGCGTCACGATCACTTCAAATATACTTTGGTTTTCGTTCATGCAATATTAACTGAATTACGTGCTTGACGTTATTTTTTACTCTTAGTGGCAAGAGTTTTTCTTCAGTCGCGTGATATTTTGGTCACTTTTCACTTCCTCACTCACAAAAATGACTTCCTCTCTGAAATTGACTTTCTTTAACTTTAATTAAGAGATTAGGTAAAGTTAGTGTGTTTCACTATAATTGAAGGATATTTGAGGGCAGCTATTAGAGGCAGCAATAACTTAATAGCAGCAATAGTAGGTTCTTTATCAAAATATAACATCTCAGCATTTAGAAATGTTTCCTTTGTGGTCTCTTTTTTTTACTATCTTTCGAGATCCGTATCTACGAATCAACTGCGGTAATCTGACAACTATATTCAATTTTTGGCGGCTCTAATTAAATAATACTTCGTAATTCTTCCTAGGGCGTTTTGTCAGATAGCAATATTTTAGATTTTGCTGTGGACATATTTCCTTTGTTGGTTCACGCTAATAGCTTTCTAATCTTATTGAAGGATTATAGAACGAGGAAGCTTGTACCTTTATGTTCATCAAGTTAAGAATGCGTGACTTAAATGATTTGTCGTGGTCGATAACACGGGTCAAAAGAATTCAATGGTTTGAATTTTAAATTAAAATTGGAACTGGACATATACAAAATTTAGCTAGTATTTATAGTACTTATCTATGGGAAAATATACAGAAAATGTAGATTAGCTAAAAATTACTAGATTGTCATGTGAGTTTCTAATCCCGGACGTGATCTGTTTTCATCAACATTTCATGAGAATCATATATGGTCTTGATACAAACGAGTTCATTAGTTGGAGGTCGGTGGATGTTGGAATCTGGTTTTTATGGGTGGGAGAATTTACTTCTGGCATCTGATTGATAGGCCAATAAGATAATGATAGCGCCAAAACAAAATTAGAATCGAGTTTAGTTTTTTTGGCCATTATTTATCGACACCACGGTAGAGTTAGTCAGGCACGTTCTTCTTTCGTTTTTTCATACTTTAATAGAGAAAACTTCTAAGTTTCTTGATGTTTCTTCGAAACCATCACATGATTTTTATTAAAATGTATAAAATTTGAAATAGTTTCCAGTTTCTGAGTTTTTATAGAAGTTTTTTTAATCAATTTCAGGCAGATTTGCAATTTTTCCTAATCGTGATTTAAGCTTGTGGAAATTGATAAATTTTCCAGGTTCAGAACAGTGTCATGATTCCAACTGCCTCGTTTACAAAATTTTATATGACTTTTTTTTACTTTTCACGTTTTATACACTTTTTAAAATAAATTTTCGTTAATTTGTTAAGGCTGGCAAATTTGATCTGAAACATAGGCAAGGGCACTCAAAGGTACAGTCGCATGACTTTACCGGCCTGTTAGCCGGTAAATAGAATGAAAAATAATGTCACATTTGTATCCAATTTACAAGAAATTCTTCAAGAACCAGCAAAATTTTACCTATTTTCTGATCACTAATCTAATTTCATATATATTCAATAGCAAACCACCTTTGAAGTTGAAATACTTTTTGATTTATCGGAAGAGACCTTTCTATTTTACTTCGTGCTATTGTAATTCTTTCTGGAATTTAATCCATCAATTTTCCAGTAATTTAGAATTTGATATATAGATTGGGGGTGCTTTTTTCAAGTATTTTGAAAATAGGGAAAAATAGTTTTCATTTTGCTGCCTATAAAATTTTGCCAATTTGTGTTGGAAACCTTGAAGATAGCCAGGACAAGATAATGTCAACTGGTTAGCTATAGATGGTGTTTCGTTTTAAGCATTTAAAGTATGTTTTCCCCTATCTCGTCTGGCCCCAAACCTAAGCTCTCATATTTTCAATCTCAAGGAACTTTTGAGGCTGAAGAACGTTTTTGGTTTTCCTGTGCACTTTTACCTGTTTTTGGAACTTGTCGTGAGCTTTTTGCCTGTTCCGCCAACTGAGGTCTGTCTGATCTGTACGTCTATACACTTAATATATACCACTATAAGGTGTAAATATTGTGTCCTATATTTTTCTTCAGATATTTTTTGAGTGATGCCTCCCAAGAAGCAGCCTGCGAAGAGTGACCCTAAGAAGTCTCAGAAGCCGACCTCAAGTGGAGGAGGAAAGGCCAAGAAGAAGAAGTGGTCCAAGGGAAAGTCGAGGGATAAGCTCAACAACAGTGTCTATTTTGACGAGGAGACTTACGCCAAGTTCAAGAAAGAGGTCAATTCTCTTTGACTAATTGTGAAAATATGATCAGGATCTATTCTGTCCCCCTTCCTCCTTGTGACGTTTATAACCCCACTAGGTTGAAATTTTATGTATCGTTACAGTATGTGAGCGGTGGGCGCGAAAAATGTATAACCATTGAAAATGGAAGAATCAATCAAATGTTCTGCATTGAAAGTGCTTGGAGAAATGTTACCAATGGCTACGCGGTAATTTTTATTTTCCGGGAAACTTACGCCTAAATGGTGAGTGATATCGAGAGATATAAGAATCGCTTTCAGGCATTTGAGTTTCCTGGCTGGACTTTAATAGTCATGAGGCGTGAGATTATGTTAACATAAAGAATTTGTCGTTTCTTAAATCTGATAGTCAGCATTTAATTGTGAGAGGGGACATTTCTGGAATGTATTCTCTTATTCAGTGTTTTTTGATACCCAATTAGTCTGTTATGCTTGCTCTGCCTTTTACAATAAAATTTACGCGCTCTTCGTTTAATAACTATTTTTTTGAGAAATATTCAGAAACTGATTTGTGCCATTAGACGTTTTTGAGTACTCAATTTGTCTGAAAAAGCGCTCTAACTCTTCAGGCATAATTTTAAAATAATACAATAGGCCATGCCGGTTTTTGGTTTTCTACACGTGCAGATACTACTTGTGTTTTAGTTCAACGTGTCTTACAAACTCATTTTCAAAAGACTTGTGCTGTTTGTTCTGTTTTGAATATTTGAGGTTCAATTGAAGGTGGTCAATCTAAGAGTTTGGCGAACTTTGACCAAAGCTATACAATTCTCAAGCTTGAATTGTTTTTTGTTCTGTCTTAATGACTTAAACATGTTTCGAGATCGTAAATTTCAACGAAGATCAATGCATTGAATATTTTTATAGCTGCGAAGCTGAGCGGAGCTATATTGCGGTGCTCTTGGTTTTCTTACGACTGGAAGTATTGGTTTTCTTAAGTTTTTTTCCGGAAGTACTATTTGTTCAGGCGGCGTTTTGACCTAATAGTGAAAGTGAGAAAAATTGCCGTGTCAACTAACTTTTTCTGAGAGAAATTTTTTGTTCATGCGATGCGTTCAGCGAAGGACTTTTTGACTTTGAATGAAGTTTTCGAGAGATTGGCGCAAATTTTTTACTGTAACTTGGTTTGTTGTAGATTTAAATTTTGATCGAATCTTCAACCATCTGAAATCGATACAACAATGTTTCTGAAAGCTTTATAATGCGTTTCAAGTGCAAAAGTTGGCCAATATTTCTCATTTTTTTAGTCAATTGTTGTCTTTTCATTAATTTCTTCATTTTTGGCTCTTTGAGCGGCGTCTTGTTGATAATTCCTGAATTGGATGCCTCTTTTTGACGTAAGTTGTTTTTGTTTCATAAAATTGTACACAATAATACGATTTTGACGGTTTTTGTCAAAATTTTCTAAGTTTTTTGTTTGTATTTTAAGTTTATTTACCATAAAAAGTCTTTTGGTGCTTCATCGGTGTTTTGGTTTCGTTTTGTTGTTATTTGATTTGTTTTTGGCAATAACTCTTTGAAATTCAGTGAAATTTTTTCTTCCATATTTTCAAATTGTTTTTTGCTGTTTCGCAATTGCTGTTTTACCTTCTTTCTGAGTCTGAGACAGGAAGGTGGCTATGTAATGTTCTTAAAACTCGCTTGCTTAATAAGAAAAATCCCTGTTTATAACCTCACTTTTTCATTTTGATTTTTAATCGAGTTTCCTATTTAGTTTTGATTTTTCAGAAATTGTCGATAAGTTTTTATCTTTTTCACAATTTATATATTCTCCACATTCTAGCATATTTCTTTCTAACATTCTCCTAAGACCTATAGATTTATTGGCCCTGCTTTTATTAAATTGAAAGTTATCGATTTGAACTTATAGTTTTTGTCTTTTTCATTTGAATTTCTTTAAGATTTTTTTGCTTTTTATTTAACATAATACGGCACTGAGTTTTTGCTAGCTTCATTTTTTACAAATTTTGAACAATACTCTTTTTGCGAATGCTCTTAGAGCTTTGTTTGGGCAACATATGAATTTATGCGTTTGAATATTGTTCTCTTTAGTTTTTTTTTCATGATTAATTTCGATTTGATTAGTTTTTGTCATTGTCTAGTTTCATCGCTTTCATTGTGATTTAAAGAGACAAGTAACGTTTATAGTTAAACCGACGAAGTTTTTTCAGCTATGACTGATTACTGTTTTTATTTTGTAAAATAGTGTTTCGATTGAGAACACTTACGGAAATTGATAAATCGTGTAACAATTTTTTGGCCATTTTTTGATTTTTTGCAGTATTCAGTTTTTTTCTTCAAAAATAAATTTTTGGGTGCTTTACATGACCTGGCTTTTGCTGCTCTTGTACTTTGATATTTTCGATTGCGTACAAAAATTTGGCTTCTTTTATGTATATAGGAGTAATGTAATTTTTTTAGTTCAGTTGGTTTTGTTGGCTGTCTTCATTTTTTGATTGATTTTTTTTTGTTTTAGTGGTAGGAACGAGTTGATTTAATAGGTAATTTTTTCACGATGACGACTCTTCGAGTCGTTTCCGGAATTCTTCCGGCTGTTTTTTGTTTTGTCGTCTGACGCTCTTTTTTGTTTCACATCTGTTCACACAAAGCTGAAAATGTCAAATTCTCTGAATGACTTCTTCCTCTCACTCACGGCATTTGCGCGCGTTACTGTATTTCTCACTCTCTCTCACAAGTGTCTTACCTCACGCAATAAAATTACTTTTGCACTTCAAAATTTAAGATTACTTTGAATTAGTTTAAGGTCAAAGGAACTCATATGTGCAGTAAAGGTCCCTAATAAAAGCTTTCTGCGGAATGATTTTATCAAGTTTTATTAATTTATCGCTGATTGTTTCGTACATAGCTTTTTGAGTGGCGTCGATTTTTTTCAATTTAGATCTGTATCTGTTTCTATCTCTATTATACGGCACACAAGTCTCTTCTTTTGCAGCTATTCCGGCAATCTGCCGGCTAAGTTTTTTTTTTATGTCGCGTAGGTTAGGTTTGGTGATTTAAATACGATTTTTTTTATCGAGAACTGATAAAAAGGTTGACCCGTGAATTAAACTTTTCAGTTTATTATTCTCCCAGCTAAATGAGTCAAGAATGTATAGTCACCCAATTACAGTAAAATTACTTAATTGGTCGCTATTTTTGTGGTGGTTTATAATCAGGAATTAACCAAAAGAATGATTTTGTAGTGGCTGGCAAGCTGCGTATGATCTTAACAGGATCTGCTGTTCTCAGCAATTCACGTGGCTGCATTTTTATTCTATTTTTTCAATAGTTTTATGCAAACTATGGAGTGAATGAGGTGACTGATCGCGCTGCGTGAACGCGCTTCTCACTCCATCTGTTTGGTGGTTATATCGTGGGCGTGGTCTTTCTTAGTTTTGACACTTATTAATGTCCATTTTTCATATTTCTAAAAGTGTATTGGTTTGTCTCGATTTGATCTGACAAAAATTCGGGTTCAATGAGAGCTCTGCAGCAAGTGATTAATTGCTATCAAACGAAGTCTGTAGCAATTATATTAGTACTGCTGGTATTTTTTGTATGCGATTTTTCGCTTGACCGATTTTTTGTCTGACCCAATGGACCCTCAAAAACGGGATAAATAGGCAGCGCCCAGCGGGCATTAAGTTCTGCAGAGCCTTTCAGCTCACATGTCTCAAAGTATGCGATTCACGGACATTGTTTTGGAGACTTAGACGTATGGTGTGAAGGGCAGTTCTTAGGTTGACCCCCCCCCCCCCCGATGCACCCCAGCGCTGTGCTCATCTCACGCCACTTCAACTAAACTAAAGCTATCTACTGACGAAGCCAACCGCTCGCCGGTTGTTTGAGAGCAATTCACTCCGACGTTAGTCGGTTATGTTTTATTTTGTAAACTCACATATACTTTTTGTCCGAATTGATTTATCGACAAATTTTTCTGTTCTACACGACGCAAGAATGACGCTAATAAAATATTTACTTGGATATCAGTGGTTTTTGGGATTTGTTTTCTGGTGCATTCTTTTAAAGTGGATGAAGTCACATTTCATTGGTAATTTATTATTCGTGTCAATTAAATCCTCCTTTTTGCCATCCCACTTCAAATCTGAATAATTTTTTCAGATTAATTGAAAAATGTTAGCTCTCAGTGAAATTGAATCAAGGTTATTCGAGCGGTATAAGTATAGAGTTGTTATACTTAAAAGTGTTTGCAATTTGATTTGAAAATAAAGATAATTAAAGTCGCATCTTTTATTAGGAATCGCAGTTTTGTCTTCGTTATTAGTGATTGCTTTTACCTAGGGGCCCTCAACAGTATTTCGCGGCTATTGTCCGACAATGTTCCGGCTGTGTTAAATCATACACTTCCTCATTTCCAAATTGATCTTTGCTTTTTTTTTAGTTTGCGGAGTCAGTGCCAAGCGAGGCTAGAAACTAATTGAAGCGTAACAAAAACACTATAAATTTAATTTCTTAGGTAAACTGTTTTCATTGTAGTTGAGACGTTGCATCAGTTACCCAGAAACGTGTTCGTGCTTAATTTTCTCAAGTTTTTTCAGTGTCTCGGTGTTGTAGGTCTACAAATCAGTTGCCGCTATTTTCTAACAATCTACCAACTATGATAATTCGATAATTTTTGCTTGATCGTGTTTAAATGCGCTCAAACGAACTTTGTAGCAATTATAGTCCTGTCGGTCTTTTTATGCAATTTTTCGCTTGACTCATTTTTTGTCTGACCCATTCGACTTTTCGTCCTCAAAAACAGGATAAACAGGTAGAGCCCAGTGTGCATTATGTGCTCTTAGAGCCTTTCAGCTCACTAGTATCCAAGTATGCGATTCATAGGAACTGTTTTGGAGACTTATAAGTATGGTGTGAAGGGCGGTTCTTAGAGGTTGACCCCCCCCCCCCCCACCTCCCCGCATCAGCCCTCCTTCTCACTTCACCCGCCCCACAATCCCTACCCCTGCACATCGTTCAGGCCGTTAGGGTCCCGTGCAGCCAACACCCCTTACCCCCTTAGGAAGTTTTACCCCCCTCCCCCACTAGTTTAATCCCCGTGCCCAATTTTTTGCATCTTACGGGGCAATGTTAATCTCCGTAAGCTAAAGCTATCTACAAATAAAGCAAACCACACTCTAGTCGTTAAAGCAATTCGTTCGACCCTATTTAGTAATGTTTTCAGCCGTCCCATAATTGGCAGTCAGCCAATATGACAATTGTTTTAAAAAATAATCCATTAACAATTACCAATGTCTTTAGAAAGTTTGAAAGAGTATTGTCCCCTTGCAGCTTGCTTGGGGCTATTACTTGCTCTCAAATGAAGTTTTTAATAATTACTACAGTTCGTTTGGTCGTTTTATCCAACCTTTTATTCACTGATTTGACTTCTTTACCAGTGACTTTCTTTCTTCGCACTGTTTGTTGACTGTTGGGGAATTAAAGTCACCTTAATTCAAAATATTATACAGATGATCTCAACTGCGTGCTACGTGTGGACAATTTACAACTGCTAGAAATCAAGTCAAAATTTCATCACTACTTAAATCAACTAAATGAATAGCAATGATCTCTAGCTTTCAGCGTCTTAGCGCCCTGTGGGAATGCACACTGGTAGGCAACTGTCTTGAAGACCTGTTGCTTAATGAGATTACGCTAGAATCTTTAATCAGGGCCAGTAGAATCTTTATTTGAGAGCAAGATTTTGTACCCACAAAGAGGCAATGTAATCGGAGATTTTTTTCAGGTGCCTAATTACCGTCTCATCACTCCCTCTGTTGTGTCTGAACGAATGAAGGTGCGAGTACCACTTGCCAAGAGGGCTCTCAGGGAACTGGAGAGACATGGCCAGATCAGACTGGTGTTCAAACACGGAGCTCAAATTGTCTATACAAGAAATACCAAAGCTGCTGCCACTACAGGTGCTGTGGAGGCTTAACTTGACGTCACGCGATGGGAAGAATTTTCCGGTGACGTGGCTGACAGTTGATGATAGTTGACTGATTGGGGACGATGCAAGCATAAATATTTGTAAAGTTTGATGTCCCCGTTTATTAACTTCTCAATTTAAGCTTCATCGGAACCTTTTTTAATGCAAGAGAGAACGATAGACTTGAAGAACAAGCCCTAAAGTTATCATATTTTTTCGTAACTTAATAGAATCCTGGATTCCTCGATTTTTGTGTTCATAGGTCTGACCTATAATCAAACCGAATTGTAAGAGTAGTAAAAGTGTATAAGCGAGCGATGCTATATTGCGTTGCTCTTGGTTTTTCTTTTCATCGTCTGACGCTTTTTCGTTTGAAATTTCTGCACGCCTCAAAGCTCAAGAGAGCGGTTTCTGATCACGTTTTTATGCCACTTTCGCGGTTTTTATGTGCACGACGTCATTTAGCGGTAGATTTTCATTAGCGGTTTTCTCGCTCATTAGCGGTAGGTTTTCAGTGAATTGTGTGATTAGTTTTATCATTACATCAAATTATTTACTTTAGACTTTTTACATTCTTAATAACGTTTTAAGGCCGCTTGAGGTTACTCTGAACCATTTCAAGGTAATTAAATGATAACCGCTTAATGAAGATTGGTGACTGAAAACCTTCGGGATTGAATTGAATAAGGAATTCGAGGTTTTCGCCAAAATAAAAAAAATTATGTTTTAAAATTGTTTTAAAAAATTATGTAAAATTTGTTTTACAATTCTATCAGTTTGATTCAAACATGCGGCTATGAACATTATTTGGCGAGTAAATCCATTTCACAGCTTGTTCATTATTCTACTGGATATGTTTATTTTAAGTCTGTTAGCTCGATTTGATAGCACCTTGATTGACATTTCAACAAATTCATTGACAGCTTCGAAATTGATGAAATTCATTGACCGCTTCGAGTTTAAGCCTCTTCGTCGAGATTATGCAAATATGTCAAATTTCTACAAAAATAATATTGCCGGGCTTCCTTTTTCAGAATCAAACGGCGGAGCTTGTTTTCATATCCTTAAGGATTTATTAAAACTTCAGATTTTGCTACGAACAGCCAAGCAAGTTTTTTTGCATATTTGCAAAAGGCTAAATTGATTTGCTGCGATTTAGAAGCATTGAAAGCTTGCTATACTCAAAGATCTTTGCCGATACGTTTTTGATTTTTTTGAGGATCTTTTGATTATTTACAATAGTTTTTTGTGGAACAATAGTGTTCTGAAATTATTTGGTTGGAAACATAAATGGTCTTCCGCTATCACTTAACTTACTCTATATTGATAATATAAACTCTTGTTGAATTTAAATAGATGTCACCTGAAACATGATGATTAGAAAGTTATGTTGCTTGAATGACATTCGTGTAGAGAATTTGACATGACCATAAATAACTATATAATTTGAAATCAGAAGCATTTTTGATATGCAGATTTTTTGCTTGTCTTTTTGAACTAGTGATCTCAACGGTCTATTTTCGTGGCTATTCTCTGGCCCTTTATAATTTTTGATGGTTTGATGCAGATCGGATAAAAAGGTTTTTTTCAGTTGAAGTGTTTGAACCAGGGGCCTAATTTTTACGTAAATTTTTATCAGACTACTACTTCAATTTTTATTCGGTTTTTGTCAATAGTATTGGAGTAGGAATTGGTTGTCTTTTCTGACGAATGGTAATTTTTGAGATTTAAAAAGGTTGTGACAAACTGTTGGATTTATCTCTGTCAAATTTGCTTGGTTGTTATGTCCTCATTAAAAATAGTCCAGTTTTTCACTTTTTTGAATCCGTTTGCATTATTCCGAATTGGAGTTGTGTTGTTTTTTTTTAAAAAAAAATTTGGTTATACATGAAGTCACGCGAACCGGATTTTTTAGTTGTGATTTTTTTTAAAGTAGGGAGAAAACTGTGTTTGAAAAAATGTGCAATTTTCATTCTAATTACGTGTGTCTTGATCTCGTTTTTTAAATAGTTTTCTGAGTCCGTCCCTTGTCTTTTTGAGGTCCATAGTTTGATTTTTGAATGAAAATTATTTGAAATGTAAGTAAGGACTTGTTCTGCTATATTTCGTCGTCTACTGTAGTGGCGTCACGTTCACCGTCGACTCTTTTTTTCATTTATTCAATTTGTTGACTGAATGCTTGCGTGACGTTATTTTCAATTTTTATTGGAGCATGTTTTTATTTGCGTCGGTAATTTTTGGTCACCATTGCGACTTACCCTTCTCTCAATTGAATTTTTATTTACTTTACCGCGATTATATAAATTCAAGTAGGGATATCTCACTCTAAATGGAGGTTAATCGATGGAAGTTGTGCGATACACAAGTCTAAATTAGTCGAATATATCGCAACGATTAGTAGGAAAACGGTTTTTTCATTTTTAAGGATGTTCTCAATTTTTCCGTTGTACTTGGAAGTTACAGGTCTGCGAAGCTACTGATCTTTTATGCTATTGCAGCTATTTTCTGGCAATCTACCAATTATGTTTTAATATATTAGTGCATCTACATTTAATCACCATACTTGTGTGTTATTGGTGTGCACGTCAATGAAGACTTTGATTGATTGCTTGGGAACTTATCTAATGTGGTAATAGATAAGTAATTCAATAAGGTCAGTAAATCAATTGAATTTTAAACTGGTGTATAATTCAAATTTGTGTCTTGTATCGAATAATTCTAAATCGTGGTAATTACTATTTGTCCTGAAAACTTGGTTTTGTCTGTGGCGCGAGGTAGTGGAAATAGTTTATTTCTGTAGCTCCTTGAGCTGTAGAAATTAAGTTTGTTTTTTGTACAGTCCCAGGAGATGTTTTTAGGAAAATTTCGGCAATTAGTTGTTTCGCACAAGTGAATGGCCCTAGACATGTTGTACTTGTTTTGCTAATCCGACTGAAAACTGTTTTCTCGGATGGCCATGAGGCAAGTGCGCATGAGGGTAACTTTTGTTCAACCGTTTTAATCCACTGCATTTTGTTGCAAATACTAGCGTTTGCTATTCAAAGTTCTTCAAAAACACATAACACCAATCTATGGGGTCATTGTCATACTCGTTTGAAAAAGGCGTATTTTTGTTCAGACCTTCCAGATTTTTTTTAGTGGTTAGGAGCTTTTCGCCAGCCTTACTTATTTTGTTCAGCCAGTTTTGGCTGATCGATATTTTTTGAGTACAAATACAAAAGTGGCATCATTCGAAGGACCTTTAAAATCTGATTCAATTATTTAAGTGATAATTTCACTCTGTTCGTGGTTTAAAGTTATCAAAATTGTCAGTTTTCTTGCCTTTTCCCGTTCAATTGCACTAATGTATCGAACACATAACGGCAACTTGGAGATAAAAAATTAATTAGAGAACTGATGATACCTGCCATTAACAACATAAACGACAACATAAACAACAAAATAAAAACAGCCGGCATTACTTACGAACAAAAATGACTAACTATTTTTTTCTTAAAAAACTTAATGAAAAAGTCAAAATAGCATCAGGTAAAACAAATATATTAAACCAAGTGATTTGCACTTTGTCAGAAAACATAAGGGATCTGTTGTTTTTTATAATAAATATCAATTAGACAGAAAACAAAAAGGGCAAAGTTAGAAAATGCGTTTACACTTTTTGAAAGCAATTAATTTTAAAGTCATGAAAGCAATTATCTCTCAACCGAAATCATTCAATGGAGCAATTATAGCCTTAATACAAAACCATGGATACCTGTCCTTATGCCGAATGTCATACGAGTACAAAATGAACAACTACACGCAAAAACCAAAAATTCATTTCATTTTTTCGAGGTAACGTTGTGGAAGCCTATAAGATCAAAATCTTTTCACCAATCGTATTGAAAATAATCGATTGCACCTTATTCCAACGCAATTAATGTGATATGCGACTTGTCATTTAATGTGCCACGAATATGATGAGCGGCCAAGATAGCAAAAGAGAACCTCAATAATTTGAAACTGTCAAAAAAAATAAAATTTTTGAAAACTCTTGGCATCAACGCCAAAAAAGTTATTTAAATAATAAAACAGCAATAAAGACTGCAATATAATTCAGTTGATAGTGAAGACGACCTCTCTCTTTGCTGGGACTACGCTAAAAAGTTGAATGAAGAAGTTTTAAAAAGGCAAATCTCAAAAAAGAAATTTTAAAATAATTTTAAAAGCGTAAGACTTAAACGAAAGCTTTCAAAAAGGTCAAAAGTTTAACTTTTTAGTGCTCAAAAAGCCTTTGTTGATGTCATCAGTGGGACTAATTCAAAAGACTACGCCTCAACATTGAATACAGTCAGAACTCAAAATTTAACGAACGATTTCATGCAATTGGAGTTGAATCCAAAAACTGCTTTTCGATTAACCTATTATGAATCTTCATTGGACTCCCTTTTCATTAATTGTCAAGTCGCAATAATTATTGCTTGATGAAAATCATAAAAAGCAGATTTTATGAGACATGAAAAACGGGCAAAGCTTTTTCAAAAAAAAATATACAACGCCCCATTACAATCCGAATAAATTTGAACTTCATTTACACAACTAGACCAACACTAGCCGTACTCTTGGTGCTTTGCCACTTAAAATGTTCCAAATGTTACCGAATTGACTAATTTGACTAAAAAGAAATATAACAAAAATAAAATGAGTTTTGGATACTTATGGAGTTATGTTACCAAAAAAGCAAGTATCAAGTGAAGGCATTAGAAAGTTTTTTACTAGCTTACGAGAAAACGAGTTAGACATTTGATTAATTCGACTCATTCTTACGATTACAAAAAGATAATCAAATGCTGGTAAATCTGAAAAATTCATTAAAAATTTAAACATTTTGTCGGAGCTATAAAAACCATGAGTTACACTCATAAAACTCAATATTGGTTCATTAGACCTTATTGGAACATAAAAAGACCACTTTTTAATTGATTTCTCAAGTGAAAAAAAACTGTTTTGTGATTGGGATGAAAATGCAAAAAAAAATGTTTTAAAAAGACAGACCCAAAATGAAATCCGAATCTTTTTTCTTTGTAAAAATCAACGATGAGACCGTAAACTAGCCTTGCTATCGCTGCGTGGCTGTTAAAAAACGCACTTTTTCTTTTAGATTGCGTAATAGTTCATTTGGCGAACGAAAACTTCATTTATCAAAAATAAACTATGCGTTTTTAAATTAAATTTAGGTTAAAATTAGCGAAAGACCGCGAAGTTGTCACCAGAATAGTGTCTTAGGAACCCGAGGTACAATTAATCCATATCTGAGTGAAAGAAGATTGTGTCAGCAGTTTTATGTCAGCATCACCGATCAAAGTGGGCCAAATAGGCTTATTTTATGCCAATTTTATGGGAAAAGGAATGCTGCTTTTTCAATATTTTAGCTGAAAATTTTAAACGTAAAATGAATGAGACCATCGTTAACAATTTTATCTGATTTTGATCAAAATTTAAGCAAAAGTTAACAATCTCCGCAAACGTTGAACCTCCGCGATTCCCCGCCAAAACCGACATTCAAAAAAAAATTGTTATTTCAAATTCAGCGCTTGACAGGCTTTCTAATGATGCCACTCAGAATCCTGTACGATGAATATATCGATTGGCGGAAATTGACCGAACAAAAAAAAACTAGTTGGGTATATTGTTCTTCCCGCACTAAAGTGGGTCGGAACAAAAATTCTAACTTTCTAGAGATTTTCTTATCCGAAACAACTGGTATCATTTCAAAATTCTTTTTCCAAGTTTTTCAATTTTTTTATCATTTCGATTTGTTTTATCATTCTACAACTCAAAACTTTCGTTTCAAAAAACTAACTTTTTTGGCGAATAGTTTAGAGGAATTTAGGGGAATAGTTAAGCTCAAAACTTTCCGTATGTTTTCACTTTTCTCTATTTTCTTGACGTCAGACCTCTGAACTCGCATAGTTAATTTAAGATGCTTCAAATTTCACCATTTTTTCGTTTTTACAACTATCGAGCTTCATTGAATAGAAAATTAATAGAGATTCATATAGAAATAGAGATAATAGAGATTAATATAGAAAATTAATACAGTGAATTCCTGATATTTTCTGATGCAGTGTTTGCTTTTCTTTGTGATCTAAGTAAAAAATTTTGTCTAGTACAGTTTTTGTCAAGCTAGACTTAAAGTAACTTTGACAAAAACTTTCATTTTTTTCTCTATTACATATATGGTTCGCTGTCAGAGATATTGAATTTTTCAGTCGGCATGCATGTAGCAGGTTTTTGAAATGATTTATGTGGTTTCGTTTCGAAAGTTTTGTCAGCTCCAGTTGTCTGGAAAGAAGAATGCAGCGATTGTTCTGACTCATGGAGGTCATTTTTTAATTCTGAATTTGCATAAATGAGAACGCACATTTTTGATAAACATTTTTTTCTTAACTTTAATTTGTTATAACATTATTTTGTGCGAACGAACATTACCGAGCCTCCTTATTTATAATTACCCTCCTCGTACGTATAGAGAAGCGACACATTTTTTCTCTACTTTCCTTGAAACGTGAGGTCAAATCAGTAAAGGCTTTCTCGTTATTGGTTTGACAACAACACTATTGGTCTCTCAGTAACAAATCAATGCAAAAACGTGCTGTTCTTCAGTTGTGAGTTATGAAAAGTGCCCGGGCTGCGCCCAGGAAACACATTGTGTCTGCCAGAATCAAACCACCAAGTGAGTCATCCTCCGAAGGTAACAGAGGGTTCAAGTATCACCTGTGGAAAGCAATCAAGAGGACTGTGTTGAATGTTCTACTGGTGGTGATCCTGTTTGTTGTGTTGTTCTTCACTGATGGCTTTTGGTTATGCGAATCTCCATTCCAAATCTCTCCAATCAATCTATCAGGCATCTCATTTTTAATCAAGGAAAGTAATGGGATTGAGTTTCTTAGTTCTCTAATTGAAACCAAAAATCATTTGTAATCTTATGGGATGTAAACATGAATAAAAAGAATTGATTTTACTCCTTGTAAACTCAATAACCCTTCTAAGACGGAGTCTAAAGCTAATGATAGCCGCAATTAGTCAGCATGCTGTTTTTAATTTACTAGTGATCTCACATTAGGGCATTCTTAAAATAGTGCTGGAAAAATGGCCCATTTTAGGCTTTACATTACTTTAAGCTGATTAGCTCGAGATTTTTGATTGTGAACCACCAATAATGGATCTTTGTTCTCTCATTTTTTTAAAATCAAGATTTATAATGAGATGTATGATGTGAAAGATGTCGAGAAAACTACTACGTCATCAAAGTCAACGAAAAAAGACGAGTCCTCTCCTCCAACTTCTGCAGCGGGAGAGAACTTCGAGCTAATGTTTGTGGATCATTTGTTTGAGAATGTAGTGAGTGGGCCCGAGAGCTTTGCCTTCTACGGAGACTATCTGATTACTACCTGTGCAGATGGAAAAGTTCTCATGCTCAATCCGAATAACCAATCAGAGCCACCGACTGTTCTGTACAGTAGATGTGACACACCTGTCTCTGAGAAGGTTAGAACAGTTGCAGTAATATCAAAATGTCAGCTGGGGAGAGAACCTATAGTGTAAACTCGTATTTTTGTCCAATCGATTTTTGACAATTTCGACCCATCGATATTTTTACTTCATAGTTCTGGTCCAACACTTAATGTCTTCAGTATTGCGTAGTATAGTAACTACTTTACATAAAGCAAATTTGCAGAAAACTTCAGTTATTAAACGTTAACATTAGTAGGAAGCTGTGGGTGATATCATTAGAAATCCTTTCAAGCTTTGATTTTAAATGGCAATTTTAAGTAAATAGTTACAAAGTTCTTCCGCATGTACGAATTGATACGGGCAGAGTTAAAACGATGCGCCACACCAATCAAAGAGTCAGTAAATCTATTCGAATAAGCTAAACAATGAGTTCTCAAAACTATTTTTTTTGTCTTTCTGAGGAACACAGGAAACTCTCGTGAAAACGGTCGGACAGAGCTAAGTTGCTAACCCGAGAATTATTGAAAGCTGTATTAATTAAGTGGGGGTAGAAAATAAATCCAATTTTAAATTTTAGGTTTAAAATATGTGAACTTAGGAATTTTGGGGACATTTTATGGAAATGTTCAGCCGTCAAGTAATTGCACAAAGGTACAACTCTTATTGATTTTACCCGGGATGAAGAGTTTGGAAACACAAACCCTACAAAAATTTAAATAGAACAGCGCACGTTGGCAATATGTCTCCACAAATGTTGAAGTTCACGATATAAATTTTACTCTAATCTAGAGTCATCAAGTACCGATGTAAAAATTGCCAATTATTTTTTACTCGTCTGAGAGTACTCTTGTTGAAGGATGGCAAAGTCATTGAAG
This sequence comes from Convolutriloba macropyga, assembly GCF_964194025.1. NCBI lineage: Eukaryota > Metazoa > Xenacoelomorpha > Acoela > Convolutidae > Convolutriloba > Convolutriloba macropyga. The sequence continues at coordinate 18,406,057 of NC_134480.1, forward strand.
TATCTTGGAGCTCTATTGTTTTGTTATAGAACTCATTAACCTTTTATTTAGCTGGTCTAATCATATTTACATAGTTGTAAGGTTATGATTATACCAAAAGTTAGTTTACTAAACCAATCTTTCTGCACCTGTGATGAAGTTGCTTGCTTCATTGTTCCAACCCCCACTTTAGTGGGGAGGGAGGAACTATATACTCAAATGGGTTTTTTGTTCAGTCAATTTTGGCCGATCGATATAATCATCGTAGAGAGTTGTGAGTGTTATCATTAGAAAGCCAGTCCAGCGTAGAAAAAGGAATTAAAAAGATTTTTTCATTTTTCGCTTTTTATAGGGAGTTATCGAGGTTTAAATTTTTGTGAATAATTGCTGTTTTTATTCACATTTTCAGTATTTTGACCAAATTTTTGTCATCAATTTTGCTTAAAAAATGTAAAATTTGTTAACTGTACTGCTTTTTATTTCCTCTCTAAAGATAAAAGAGGGTTTCTGAGTTGTTCGATCCGAGTTTTTTTGGCTAGAATTTATGCTGAATTTTTCAAAAATCAGACTTTTCGAGAAAAATAGGACCACAATTGCTTTTTTGCCCACTTGCTTTAAATTTGCTGGAATTAAACACCTTAAAACTGCGGTCGAAATCTTCTTAAGCTCAGAAAGGAGCTAGTTGTAATCCCGCTGACTTTATGAGTCTTCTGGATTATAATTTTGCAAGCTTTTAGCAAATTTAAACTCGATAATTACAAAACAAGCATTATTTATTTTTCGACATACTGAAAATTTTGTGTAAAAATTCATCTATTTCGCAATCATTTGAACAATCGAATGTTTTGTTAGATGCGCAGCAATATCTGGGCTGATCTTGCTCCCACCGTGGATCCTTACGATAATAAATTTCTTAGATTTAAATGGGGTGCGACTTTTTTTTCAAAGCATTTCAGCTATGTAAATGTTTTTTTAAATTACTGACAAGAATCTCAAATCAAGGCTCAATTAATTACAGCTACTATTTGCAAAAAAGATGTCCAACGAAATTATAATATGGTTTAAGAGTTTTTTGTGGTTTTTGTGGCTTTGACCAATTGTTTTCCTTGAGTTTTGCTTTCATTTGTTATACTTTTTGTAGCCCAACGACTAAGTGTCTCCAATCAAAGATGCAGTAAAATTTTTAGGATGTATAGCTGAACCTAGACATTTCTTTCTGTTGTTATCTAATGTCTCTTATGACTTTGAATATATTTGATTTAAGAAAAAATCGGTGAGTTTTTGAACTTTGCCACTATTTTATCTTATTTCTCTCAAATTCGGGCGCAGCCTCAGTAAAAACAGGCAAAAACCAATTCCGTTTGAGTAATACTTTATTGTTGGGAATGGTCTTCTATTCAACTAATGTTTTCCTTGTTTTGATACTACTCGTTTTCAAATAATTTTTTTCATTTTCATTTTTGAGCTTTATTGCATTTTTTGTGTCCATTTCGTTTCTTTCTCGAATTATCACATTGTTGGCAAATATAATTGAAAGAAAGCCGATTAGGAACTTTGAACAGCGTTGGAAAATGCGTATCTGTATATATTAATTGTTTTTGTTGAATAGTTTATGCTTTTTGGGCTGAGACCAAGTTATCTCGCAAAATTTTGTGGATATTTTGTTGTTTGTTCCTGTTTTTCTTTTTGTTGCTGTCTGACACATACCTGATAACGATAGGTCTCAATTGCTTCCCCAGGGCGCATAATTCAACCTAGAAAAAGATTTCAGTTTATAGCTGTTTTTAATGACTTTCAAATTAAATTTTTTAAAACAATTTTTTTTCAACTGTCTCTTGCTTTCAATTTGGTCACCACGTAACTCAATCTCACTGATTATAAGTCTCAATTACGTTTGATGATTCATCCACTTTTATTGCGTTTTGTTATACGTTGTGACTGATTGCTTCGACCATTTATTTTCAAAAAAGTTTTTGAGATTTATATACTGTTCAGTTTTCGAGGTTTTTTTTGTTGTCGTGTCTACATTGTCCTTTTTCAGGGAAGGCTCGCTGATATTGGGACGAATAGAAAAAATGATTTACTGTTCTTGCGGGTAACGTCTTATAAAAATAGTGCCTTGAATAGTGTGATGTAAAATTGTTTGAAGTTGTGGCTTCTTTGTGTGTTTGTTGTCTTTGTTATTTTGTGGGGTCATGGCGTGGTCTCATTATTAATAGGCCCAATTGGATTCCTGAGGTGTTGCAACTTAATCCATCGCTTTTTTTTGAAGTCTTAAGCCTGTTATGACTTCTGGAAATATTTTTTTCCACAACAAATTTGGGTTATGAGCTTTGTCATTTTTTAAAAGTTTTTTGGTCAAAGTGTAGTTCAGTCTTGGTAAACACCCGTTTGCAGTGAGCTTTAATTTAAACCTTGTAACAGTTTTAGATGCAAACTTTCTTTCCTCGGCTTTTTTTACTACTTTTACTCCGAGACTTCATAAAAAGTTTGAGATTTTTTATATATTTGTACATTTTAGAGGATTTTTGTTTTCTTTTTGGTTCATAACAATAATCGTAAGTCCTTTTGGCAATTGCGCGATTGAAGATTGGATTTTGGTTTGTCTCAATTGCTTCCTACGGAGATATAAATGAAAATTTCAATGATTTCAGGTAATATCTAATGACATTAATAACTGTGAAGTTAATTGTTTTGACATTAATAACTGTGAAGTTAATTGTTTTCAAAAATAGAAACTTTGAATGAAACGTATTTTATAACTTTGCACCTTTTTTGCTATTTTTTTCACTTTTTTGTCGACCTGTTAACCAGTCGCATTGAGAACTGGTCCCATTTTTTTTCTAATGAAGTATAGGTTAAACTGTTTTGTTTAGATTTTATCTGACGCGAGTTTAATTTTGTTATGATTTTTTTTATTGTAGATATCGAGTTTTGGTCGTAAATAATGTTTGGTTTTTGATTTTTTAATGGTCCTTTTTAGTAGTTCTATTATCGAAAACTCATCGGCGCGCTAGCGTGGCATTATTATATTCCATTGGTTGTTTATTGAACGATATCTATGTTTCTGATGTCTTCATCATTTGGTAGCCGATTAAGTTCAGAACGTGGATGAGCGGGGTCGGAACATTGTGCGTACGCACATTACCGAGCCTCCTTGTTTTATTGTGCAATGAGAATGAAAATGTTAAAAAATCAGCGAAAGTTTTATTAAGCACCTAGTTGGTCTTTCTTTGCGGCGATTCTTGGTGTGGCTGAGACCAAACCTGCAAGATCCAAAGACAAAATCATGCTGACTTTCATATCCTGCGACTCCTCCAAAGTAGTTCTTATTTTTTTAAATCACTTTAGTATTGACAATTTGAAAAATTGGGTACAATTGTCAGCCTCACATTGTTACAAGAATGCTACCTATTCAAATGTTTTAGAAATGTATGGTTTGGAAAATGTGTATGTTTACATTTTGGCATCTGTTTTTTTAAGTTCTTCAGAAACTTGAGATTTTCATTTGGTGTTGGTGACTTTTCAACTAACCATGTATCGTTGCTTGAGATCCTGCAAATTACTTGCTATTTCAATTTTTTTATGTTGGCTAAAATGGTTATCTTTCAGTGTTTGCTACTGTTTTGTCGGTTTTCAGTCTTCAACAGTAACTTTCTTTAGAGTAGAAAACGAGTTCTCACAGTTTAAGTCCTCTCTGATCTAATTTTTTATATCTTAATTGTGTCAGAATTTTGTTTCCAATTTTTCTTGGTGTCCCTGATGTTTTGATTCCGAATACACAAATATTTCAAAATAGAAAATCTTTCTACAGGAGTAAGTTTTGATCAAACATTTGCAACGATTTTTAAAATTAATTTTAATAGAAATTACGCAGCAAAACAACGCACACGATATGGTCATCGGCTCGAAAATTTTGACCATTATTCACGACACGTTTTAAAATTATTAGATTTGTAAGTTTTTATAAACAACAGTGACAGCAAATAGTTCTATTCGCTTCATCACAGAACATTTGTAACTATTACATTATATCGAAAAAGTACATTTGGCCTTTTCTAAATCGTAGGCAAATTTAACAATACCTCGCCATATTTGTCCACGATTTTTGTCACTGCTTTCTACGGTCTTTTCTTCATTCAGTTAGCCTGCAGCTAAAGTTCTCGATTTTATTACCAATGATCGAGTACATAGTTCAGAAGCAAAATTTTGTTAATGACCATATTATGGGCACGTTCAAACCAGCTATTTGCCATTTTTAATCCGCGATTAATAAAATGAAGCACTTTTGTCTAACTAAAAATCGTTCGACGATAGCTCAAAAACACAAAATGTAGACCACTGTGAGGGATATTTCCAAATTTTCTCAAATTTGAACTCAATTCGCCTCACTCTCACTGTTTTCCACGCTCGCTTATTACTCTAGTCTTAAAGCATGGGCCGTAAAAAACCGACAAATTCGAGCAAGTTTGCTTGTTTTCGTGCAAGTTTTGCGTCGTAATGATCCGCAATGCCTATTTTAACAAGTTATTCCACAATCTGTTACTATTCTGTCAATTCTAATTGATGATCAATTGCGTAAAAACACCACTCAATACTACTTGCTGATAAGAAGACGCTGATTAGAAGACACAGCATATTTGCTATCCATATCAACGCGCTTAAGAAGATTTAATTTCCTAATTGAGTCTTTAACTAATTAGTTGTAAGTATTAAATTTTGTTTATTTTATGTGGAAGTTTATTACCTTCCTTGAGAAACTTGTTATCCGTGAAAACGAGTGACGAATTTTATGCAATGTTAGTCACTGTTGTCGACGGTTAACGTATCGATTTTTCCCGATGAGAAATAAAGTGAGAAAATGTGACCAGGTATTGTCATTGTTGTCCACAAAACCCCCTAACAAAGCCCCTTGGCAAAATTTAGGTGCCATCCTAATAGAAATCTCCACAAATGTAATATTAGAGTTTGTCAGTTTCCAGTTGACTCGAACTTGTTGTTCGGACCCCACTTGGGAAGAACTATATGCCCAACTGTTTTTTTTTTGTTCAGTCAATTTTGGTTGGTTGATATTTGTCGTAAAGAGTTGTGAATGGTATCACGATAAAGTCCGTTCAGCGTAGAATGTGAACTTTTTAGAAATTTTGTCTTTTTCAAACTGTTATCGAGGTTTAAACTTTTTGTGAACATTTTACTTGTCACATTGATTTTGTTCACATTTTTGACTTTTAAAACCAAAAATTCTGTTAATTTTTGCACAATTATGTTAACATCTTCAATATTTACCTGTTTTGAGCAGCCCTGAAGTATTATTGCGGCTAATTTTGTCCATCCTGGTTTAGAATATTAGAACAATTTCGGTTTTGGATCTAGATTTTCTGCTTTTTAGAGCCATTTTTTGTTTTTTGCGGCCTTTTGATTTCTGTTTTAGCTTTTCTCACGACTTTCTGGCGTTGAATACGATGCTTTTATTTTGATGCTGAGTACTTGCTATTATCTGAATTGGTATGCGGCAACTAATGCTTTTTTGACTTTAACAAGAAAGTTTTCGTATATATTTTTCTAATTTTCTTGTTTTGTGTTTTATTGATAATTATTCTGAATTATATCAGGTCTCACTGGAGTTCTCAAGAAGCCTAATTGAAGTTAAATGAAGTTCACAGTTGATATTTTATGACATTGATATTTCTAAAACTATTTGTTTTTGTAGGAACTTAAATTATTGAAATGTTTTTTCTTCTGTAGTTTAGTGACATTGTGAGTACTGAAATGTCTCATTGATTTCATTGTTGGAATAAAGGGAGCTCCTCAATGGTTAGAGGTAAATCCTTGTGGTTTTTTTAACTGGACACAAATTGTTTTAAAAAAGCTAAATTTGAGTTCTGCACCTTATTAATTGCTCTTTAACGTAGTTCATAGCAATTATTGTAAACGTGTGTGTCTTTTGTTACGACCCGAAGAGGACTATTGAGGTTCTACAGGTTTTTTGGCAGAAAGCAAGTTTGTTCATGACTTGAATTTTGACTTGTTTCTGTTCGAGCATTTACCTCCGTTTTTGATTGTTGACTTCTGTTTTCGAACATTGGACTTTAACAGTAGCTTTGTTTGTAATATATAGTAATTAGGAACTGCTAGTAATGTTCAAGGTGAAGAGGTCATTTTGAGATTTTTTGTTCATATATAAGTCACCCTAATTATCTAAACTACCCCCTCATTTCACCTAGTTACCCTCACCTGCCCCCCCCCCAAAAAAAAAACTACCCCAGCTTTACCCACCTCCCCAACCTATCTACCCACCTACCTACCCCCCACCACCTACCTACCCACCCCCCTCCCGCCCCAACTTACCCCCCCCCCCCCACCTACCCCTACCCCCAAACTACCCCTCCTATATATATATATATATATATATAAATAACCTATCTACCCACCCACCCCACCTAGCTCCCCCCCGCACCTAAAAAATTGTCGGCGTTTTTAAAACACTTTAAAGTGGTTTGTTGGGCTACTTTTGTTTTTTTTTCTTGTCTATTTTGATGTTCTGATTTCGTATGGTTAGGTTAGAGATTATAATGCACGACGATTCGAGTCGTTTCCGGTATTCTACCGGCTATGTTTTTTATGCAAAATTTTTGCTTGACAATTTTGACTTTTCGAGTGACTTTTACGCCCTTGACTTTTTGCATTTCGCGTGGTCTAAAATTCCCTCTCAATCACAATTTTATGCTGCTGAACTCAATTGGCGGCAATTTAATACTAAAAGTCAAATGAAAAGTGCGCCGAAATAGTGGTATATGTTAACCTCTAATGTGGTTATTTGAAGCCCATTATAGAAATTCTTAGTCCCATTTAGGTTCCCCCTCCTCCGCCCCCCCCCCCCCCCCACCGACTGAAGCAGGCTGCAATTGATTAGAGCTCCCACTAGTCGTTCAAGAGCAATTCTTCCGACGTTTAGTCGGTTATGTTTGGTTTTTGTTGTCGTGCCGATCAACCTCATTTATTAAATTGTTCAAAGGTTATATCTGAATCTAAACTTTGCTTTCAATTGATGGCTAGTCATAGATAAAAAAGACGGCCTTTAATCTTGTGGAAATTTGGTGAGTTTCTTAAATATTTGGTTTTCCACTCATCTGTTTCTTTTTGTATTAAATTTTGTCGTTTATATTTGGACCTATCAATTATTCGAATCGCTTACCAGACCTATTGTCTTTCAAGGAAACATAATCAAAGCTCCTATATTTGTCCATTTAAAAACCAAGGTTAATGAAAGTTTATAAGATCATTTTGAATAATAATAAACATATAAAAATTTTGCGCCTTCATTGTTTTGTTTTTTAATAATCTCTCGAAGTTAAACGAAGTGATCCATTGAGTCTAGCAAATGCCACGTTCGTCCTAGTGGTGCATTGATGCCGTTGTTTGAGTTGGTTTGTGGGCAATAAATGATTTTGTTTACTTTGACAACGTGTTTTGGGCATTTCTGTTCATATATTGTTTTGTTAATAAGTCCCAATGCTGAGAGCTCTCTTTCATGTTATGAGATATAATAATGCCACATGATGTCGCTCATTTACGGTTATTAATTTCGATTTCTCCGAGTCTATTTTTTAGTAACAATTTTGTAAAATTTTTGAGTTGCTGTAGATTGTTTTTTCTGAAGGTTTGATACAGTCTGAGTAATGGCAGATCTAGTTGCAGAAGTGGCATAGGAAAAGCTTTTGAGTGGCTGAAGTTTTTATAGCTTAGAAATTTAATGACTGACACTTTTTGAATAAGTACAAAAGAATTTTGAGTTCTGTGGGTTTTTATTTTTGTTGCCCTCCGATCTCGTTTTAGTTAAGTTTCATCATTGAAAACTGAGTATACCTAAATAAAAATTTGTTTTCAATTGATGGCTTATCATTGCTTCGAAAATGACGCCATTTACGTGAAATTATGAGTTTTGTCAATAGTTTGTTTTTCAATTTCTTTTCTTTAACTTGGTTCTTTTCAATTGTTCTTATCAAATTTTTGATTGCTGATAAGTCCTGTGGGTTTTCTCAGGAGGCACATTTGAGGGGTCTGAATGTGTTCATTCGCCAACGAAAGGGTTTTAATTTTTGATTCAAAAATAATAAAATTTCGGAAAAAGTTCTTTTAATATTGTATTGTCGACTCATAAATTAGCATTATTGAAATGTCACAGCTGCTTCATACTCAATCCTATTGCTCCGTAGATTTAGCTTGTGGAGTGGCTGAAGTTTTATAGCTTATAAATTTAATGACTGACAGTTTGTTTTTGCTCCGTAGTTTGCTGTGAGGTTGTATTTTGTCAGCACTAAAAGTTTTCAAAGAAATTGGGGTTTTTGTTTAGGATCATTGATATTTTTTAAGTTCCATGGTTAGACATGAATTACTGCAATCGTGACTTAAATAGTGATTATATAACTTTGGTCTACTCTATTTGAATTTGATCTGATTTTAGATGATTTTGCATTCTGAATTTAGATTTCTGAGTGATTGCAGAGATTTTTTTTTACTTCTGTGCTCACTTTGTGCTCACTTTCCACTCAATTTTTTTCGGTAAAAACATTTCACGTGACAAAAAGTTTTTTTTTCTATTTATGAGTTGCTAATTAGCATTAGATGTGATTTCTTGTCTGTTTTGCTATTTGTTCTAGTGTTCATTTTACTGAAATAAAAAAATTGATCTCATTGTTATGGACGGCTTTTTTGTATGGTCGGTTATCCTTTTTAAGAAACTATCAAAAAACTAACAAGCGAAAATCTGAACTGCCTTTTACAGAGGCAGTTTATCTCTGCTTCATTTGGTAAACCATCGAGACAATATTTTGGGTGGGCGGGGTCGGAACATTATTTGCCATCGCTTATTAGCGAGTCTCCTTATTGGTTCTACTGGCTAACCTCTGGATGGGACTGTATTTAAATTAATTGATTTGAACGCATTTTCAGCATTGTGGTCGACCTCTTGGAATTGAGATGGTGAACAACAGAAGCATAATATTCGCTGACTCATATCATGGTCTTTTCTCAGTCAACTTGGAGACGAAGAAACAGACTCGCCTATTCCCCAGACACGACGACAACGATTTCGACCTCATGAATTCCACCTTCAAGTTCCTTAACAGTCTGCAAGTGCACGAGGATGCGATTTACATCACTCACTCCAGCGCTGTCTACCAGCGGGAGGAATTCGTCAATGCCTTCTTAGAGCCAGACTGCTCAGGTTGGTTGCCTGAGATTATTTTCGAGGACGGCTTCATTACGGTACGACTGTTGAGTTTTACGCGTCGCAATTGGACTCATTTGATACTGAATTTCACTTCCTATCTTAATACATAAGTTGCTATTTACTTGATTTGGGAGTTCCATTAGTTCCATTAGTTCCATTAGTACTTCATTGGATTTATGCGGGTGTTGGGGATGGGGGGAGGGGCTCGATATTTGAAGGCTCGTCTTTATTTCCAAAATGTTCAAAAAACGTAATTAAAGCCTCTACATGTGCAGTTTTTCACCGCACCAAATAACTCAAGTTAGGCAACAAAGAAAATGGAAAAGTATAAGATACAAGATCAAGGATAATTTAGCATGGTAAGACGCAGAACCAAGAATTGCTTGCAAAGATCCGTGAATGCCGATTAGAGGTAGCTGAAGAGGTCAAAATAATTTGCTGACAAAATGGTCTCTATTCTCAGGTGGAATAATAAAACTGGACAGGAAGAGTCTGGAGCACTCGTTGATACTATCTGGAATTTGTTTTCCCAACGGAATTAGCACGGACAGTTTGGATCCCGACTACTTAATTGTTAGCGAGTTGGCAAAGGCAAGACTGTTGAGAGTGAACAAACACACTGGAGAGTACACTGTGTTCGCAGACGGACTGCCTGGATATCCAGACAACATCAGGACTGACGGTTAGAGAAATTTGATAACTTGGCAGTAGTGGGAGTAGGAGTTTACCTCGTAATTCGTGGGTGTTAAAAAATAGCCGAAAATAAGGCATGGCTGGAAATAAAGCCCAACACAAATTGAATTTTATTCCAGACAGCAGGGATCTTAAAACTGTGGCAAACTACCTATGCTATATTATGCACTTTACTGTGTAGCATACTTGAGTCTTAATTTCTGTGTGAAACTAATGGTATCTTTTCGAATAATATTTTGTAAATTGTTTTCTAAGATTTGATATCAATATTTTGTACTAATTTTGTAATGGTATCGATGAATTGAAAATCGCGAAGTGCTTTTTCACAAAGAATTCTATTAGAAAGTTATAATTCCTCGTCTCATTTTATTTATTGTGCTCAAAAGGACGAAGTTTTAAGTAGTTGTCTTAATGCAACCAGTTTGAATGTTTGATCGACTTTTATGTCCGTCCTTGACGTTTTGTGTTTTGCGTGAATAAATTGCTCTCATTTCCAGTTTTAAGCGGCTACTAATAGTTAACCAAAAAGTACGCCAAGTTAATAGCTTTTTCACAAATCAAAATATATTGGTCTATAACTTCGACAAGGTCATTTTAAGTGAACTTATTGTCCCATCTGATTCAAAATTGTCCTAGACTCATATAATAAAATTTTCTTAACATAATTGGAAAATTTATTTGGCATATGCTCATGATTTTGGCATCTCCATGCTTGCCGTTTAATCTAATCCGGATGCCAGTGTTGGAGGAACTTGCATATCAGCTATAATGGATTCAGTGCAAAAATGTCAGGGCAATTCATAAAAGAATGTCAGGGCAAGTAAAAGAAAAACCTAAAAAATATCCAAGCCAAGACAAAAGTTTGCTTTCCAAAAAAACCAAAATTCTGATTTCAAATTCTGATTTTCAAACTATATTTTTAAAGATTTCATTCAATGCCGTGTAATTATCTAGTGATAGGGTGATCTATTCATAGGTCCTCTACGTATAGGGTGGTCTGTAATTATTGTCACTCCGTTGACATCCTTAATTTTAAAAGAGTTCAAAAGTTATAGCGGCCCTAATTACAATTCAAGAATTGTATTGTATTAATGCTCTGATTTTTTCAATCCAATGATCTGGGTTGTATTGGTGCGCTCGCTTTTATTAAGATCTGTTCACACTTTTTAATGAGAGGTCATATTAGAGTTGTGATATTAGTCACGCCGGTGTAGTAAAAGGAGCGAAATTGGGTTTGAAGCGTATTTTTATTTTTTCTTTCTTCTTATCAGCCAGCCGCGTTAATGGGATGTCCCACAGGTTCCTAATGAGGACTGACTGAATCAAATTAAGTGTTTTAGTTCATTGCTAAATGTTTCTTTGACTTAGACACATTGTTTTCACAAAAAAGTGATTTTTTTTTCAAATTTGCCTGTATGCGTTTGTTTTGTTGGCTTAATTTAGTGTCATTAAGGGCAGGTCTCATCAAGTGCTTAAATGAAAGTATTTTTGAGCCTAATTAAGGAGTCATAAATGAACCTAAACAATGCTTCAAGTTTAGCTAGTAGTTTTTATAAGTTTTACACATTTGTTTTCAGAAAATATTTGCGAACTTGTGAGTATTACTTGTATTTTTATGCATTTTGTTGTCTTATCACTTAATGACGTCTTAGTGCTTGCTCCCGTGGCAAAAGTGAATCTAATTAGTCGCTTGAATTCATACAATTGGTTTTCATAACTTTGACCTTATTTTTTATAAAATTGTCGAATTTTTGAGCTGCACTTTTTAGCCATTAGTTTTCTGATTACTTATTTTCCAATTGTTTTTGAAATATTTCAATAAATTTTTGAATCTTGACGTTCTTTAGTGCTCTTTTAGTCCTTTTTCACCTAATTTAATTTATAGACTTTGAGCTTATATGCTGTGCTGTGGTTACAGATTTTATGTAGTTAAAGGGTTTTTTACTCCTGATTTTCAAAAAAAAATCTGAGTTTTGCCTATTTTTTGCTCCTTTTTTTGTTTCGTCTCATTGATTTGGACGAGGTAGTTCTATGTTGTACGCATTCTAAAGAGCCGTGGTGTCAAGGGTTATATAAAAGTGTTATTTTTGTAAGTCTTCAGTCTTCATTTTATTTGACTATATATGGTTAAACTGTCTCGGACAAGAGGAATCCAGAGGATTGATCAATGCTAGAAGCTATGGGTATATTAGATTCAAAGTTTTTACTCGCTCTCTCTCTCTCTCTCTCTCTCTCTCTCTCTCTCTCTCTAATGTATGATCGAGAGCACTCTTTCGAACATAAAATTTTTGTTGGGGACGGGGCCAAGTAAAGTGTCTGCCATGATGGTGCTGTATAAAAACAACTATGAACGCTTTTTTTACCTGATTTTGTTTCTCAGAGTAGTGAATTTGGAGTTAAAACAGAGCAAATGACGTAATTACAGGTAAAGGATTCTGGATTGGCTTCTCAGCGGTGCGATTCTCGGCGGTATCCGAAATGATCTACGAACGTCCTTTTGTTCGACTGGTGCTGAAACACCTCAACTCAATGCGACTCATGAATCCAGTGAACCTGGTACCACCTTACGGCCTGGTCGGCTATGTGAACTCAAAGGGAAAACTGGTCAGGCTCCTGCATGACCCCTCAGGCCAGGGATCACAGAAGATCAGTGAAGCAGCACCTTATAAAGGGCACCTCTACATTGGCTCCTACCACCCCAAGTTCAAGTGGATATCAAGATACCAAATGAAAACTTAATCTTGATTGATTGGTTGATGCAAAACTAGATCTATCGCTTTTGAGAAGCTACTTCCGAAGTCTTTTCGGAAGCGTTTCAAATCTATCTTTTATTCTATAATCAGTCGGATCTGTTCTTTAAACCCATGAGTGTTTTTATGCCCTCCAAAAACAAATCGTATTGTTATATAGCACGTTACTACTAAAAAATTTAGCACTTGTGCATGGGGCGATAAAGTTACATGCTCACTCAGCGGGGGGGGGGGGATTAAAACAACAGTTCCCGTCGGCTTGTTAAGTCAAGTTGTAAGAAAGTTATTTCCTGCTACTGTTATCCCTTGTCGTCTTCACTGGCCAACTTGAATGCTTTCTGCCTCAGGGTGTACAAACTATAAACAACACTATTGCGTGCTTGAGAGATATTTGCTGTGATATATTATGCACTTACTGTGTAACATATGTGAGTCTTAATTTTGCGTGAAACTAATGGTATCTTTTCGAATGATGTTTTGTAAATTGTTTTCTAAGATTTGATATCAATATTTTGTACTAATTTTGTAATGGTATCGATGAATTGAAAATCGCGAAGTACTTTTTCACAATGAATTTTGCTAGAAAGTTATGATCCGTCTCATTAATTGTGCTCAAACGAACGAAGTTTTAAGCAATGATGGTAGTAGTTTGTCTTTGCAAATTGTTTAACCAGTTTGAATTTTCGATCGACTTTTATGTCCGTCCTTGACGTTTTGTGTGAATAAATTGCTCTCATTTCCAGTTTTAAGCGGCTACTAATAGTTAACCGAAAAGTACGCCAAGTTAATAGCTTTTTTCACATGAGGTCATTTTAAGCGCCCCCAAGTGATCTTATCGCCCCATCTGACTCAAAATTGCCCGAGCCGCATATCATAAAACTACCTTAACATAATTGGAAAATTAATTTGGCATGTCCATTCTTGCCGTTTAATCTAATCTGGATGCCAATGTGTCATAAGTAATCGAGAAAACTTCAAAAAAATATCCACGCCATAGACTGAAGAGGTCCTCTGTTAAAAGATATTATTTGGGCCAAAGAAAGAAATTTGCTTTCCAAAAAAACCCAAACTTCTTATTTCAAATTCTATTTTCAAACTATATTTTTAAAAATGCCCTCTAATTATATATTGAGGGTGGTCTATAAGTAATATCACCTAGATAACATCCTTAATTTTGAAAGAATTCAAAAGTTATTTTCTCGAGTGAGTTCAAAAGTTATTTTCATTTGATTTTAAGAATCAGCAGATGATGTACCTAAAATTAATACGAATTCAGCTGGTGAGTGGAGGTGAGGCGAACTTGTACTTTTCGCTGTGTGATGAAGTGATCGTACCATAGATTGGATGGGGGAGGCGGAAGGCAAGGTAGGCGTGGGGTGAAAACTTCTCAAAATTTAGACTACGAATTTTAAGAACAGCTCAAAAATAAAGTACATTGAAAACAGCTACTGTAAAAGTTGAATGAGCAACAAATTGGCTTTATCTAAAACAAACTAGAATAACAATGCTCCTCTTCAAATCGTTAAAAAAATTTATTTTAGATGCGTTTTACATGAGGTCATTAATCTAAAGTGCGTTGTAACTAACTAATGATGGCAAATGACTTTTTACCCCTGCTCCTAACAAAGTGGGAACATTCAAATTGATCACAATGAAAACGTAACATTCGCACAAACTCTTACATTGCAAAAAAACGACTGCTTATTTCTGGTATTTTATCTGTTTTATATTACAAAAAAATCGCTCATTTAATCTTATATTGATGTCATATTTAGTAGGGCAAATTAACTAGCCACATTTAATTCTGGAAAAAATTTTATAAGCAACTTAAGCTTTGTGACGGAAATCAAAAACTGGAATGTAAATTACAACAACAATGGTATCAGATCTTTCAAGTTAGAAATTCTCGGGCAGGCCCAAACTCAATAGCTCCAGAAAATTAATTTTCAACAACAACCATATAGAACGCGTTTTGCTAGAAGATACTTGAATAGCAGACAAAACGCGAATTCAGTTGCCATGGTCTTCTGAAAAAGGATTAACGCAAGTTCCTAAAAACTCGGTAAAGCTGATTGCTGAGTTCACTCCGCGTTTACAGGGAAAGAGAAAAACCTTGTAACATCAATAAGTGAAAATTGTGATGATTATTATAATTAGGGCTTTGTCTTTATCCCGTTTTAACTTCATTTTTCAGTTTCGTTTCCTTCGTTTTCACTTTGCAAAATACCTTTGCAAATGGGAATATGGTAACACGCAATAACTGAAATTTTTTCACTCAAAACATGCACGTTTCACCCAAAAAAATGGATTATCTAGAAACGCATCTTGAAGCTAAGTAACTAATGAAAAAGCTCCAAAAAGCTTGGACGGTTAATAATATAGTTCAATTAAGCTAAATAGCTAGTTTCGAAATAGAATCAAATATTTTGGCTCTAGTGGCAATCTTCTTATATCAATTTACTTCTTTATCGGGAACATAAGAAAACCACCAATCTTTCTTCTATGATTTTATTTAACAATTAATTGATTGTAAACCGACTAACGATAGATGAAATGCTTTCGAACGACAGGCGGGGGCATTTCAATTTTTATATTTGTCTAACATAAAATTTTTATGGGTGCAGAAAACTCGCTACCAGAGGGACTCGACCTCCAGACCTCAAGGACTGCCGTCCAACATCTCACTAATTAAGTTACAATGACTTTGATTTAATTACTTTGATCGTAAACCGACTGACGACAGATGAAATGCTTTCGAACGACAGGCGGGGGCATTTCAATTTTTATATTTGTCTAGCGTAAAATTTTTATGGGTGCAGAAAACTCGCCACCAGTGGGATTCGACCTCCAGACCTCAAGGACTGCCGTCCAACATCTCACTAATTAAGTTACAATGACTTTGATTTAATTACTTTGATCGTAAACCGACTGACGACAGATGAAATGCTTTCGAACGACAGGCGGGGGCATTTCAATTTTTATATTTGTCTAGCGTAAAATTTTTATGGGTGCAGAAAACTCGCCACCAGTGGGATTCGACCTCCAGACCTCAAGGACTGCAGTCCAACATCTCACTAATTAAGTTACAATGACTTTGATTTAATTACTTTGATCGTAAACCGACTGACGACAGATGAAATGCTTTCGAACGACAGGTGGGGGCATTTCAATTTTTATATTTGTCTAGCGTAAAATTTTTATGGGTGCAGAAAACTCGCCACCAGTGGGATTCGACCTCCAGACCTCAAGGACTGCCGTCCAACATCTCACTAATTAAGTTGCAATGACTTTGATTTTCTGCTTACAATAGCTTTTTTTAGCAACCAACTTTGTTTTAGAAACAGAACAACTTAGAATAACGCTTATTCAAAAATGAGAAACTAAAGCGTGAGAATGTCACTCAAGAAGTCAGAATGTTTCAGGACAAAAGCGCAAGCATAACCGACTAACGTCGGGTGAATTGTTCTCAAGCGACCGGCGAGCGGTTGGCTTTGTCAGTAGCTAGCCACGCTTTAGTGATTCTAGCTTTAGATTAATTGAATGGGCGTAAGGTGAGCGCAGAGTGGGCGCAGCGCAGCGGGGGTGCAAAGTGGATTGAG
This sequence comes from Convolutriloba macropyga, assembly GCF_964194025.1. Taxonomy (NCBI): domain Eukaryota; kingdom Metazoa; phylum Xenacoelomorpha; order Acoela; family Convolutidae; genus Convolutriloba; species Convolutriloba macropyga. The sequence continues at coordinate 18,422,310 of NC_134480.1, forward strand.
GGGACTGATATGGGGGCGGTGGGTGGGTGCGGGTGTGGAATCAATTTCTAAGAACCGCCCTTCACACCATAAGTATGGGTCTCCAAAACAGTTTGCGTACAATCGCATACCTGAAGACTAGTTGGCTGAACTTTATGCAAAACCTAAAAGAACTTTATGCAAACTAGACGCTACCTCTTTATCCAGTTTCTGAAGACGAAAGTCAAATGGGTCACGAAAAATCGGCCAAGCGAAAAATTGCAAAAAAGAGACAAACAGGATTACTATATTTGCTGCAAGTTGCTTTTGAGAGCAATTAGCATTGATTTCCTAAACAGTTCTTTTTAGTTTATTTATTAAAAAAAAATTCTAATTTAACTCATTGTTAATGTGGATCAGAGATGATGACATTACGCCACAACAGCAGATGAAGTGCGCCATCAACAAAAAGAGAGAAAGAGATAAAACGTGAACGAGAAAGAGAAGGAAAGAAACCCTAACCGCCAGAGAGAGAGAGAGAAAGAGAGAGATAGGAATATTTTCCATGATGGGATTTGACTCTGCAACTTCTATTTTTCTAGCTTTGTTAGTAAATAAATCATATAGTAGAAAATTGAAAAATGCAAAACAAAAGTTTTCACACTCGCAGTAAAAAACTCAAATCCATTTTTTGTTTTTTCGAAAGATCTGTCAAGTATTCCATCTCCAAGATCTAAAAAGTTTTGTTGGACAGTAATGGTCGTTAAACTCAAAAAGGACAAAAAATATTGAAAAATTTTCAAAACAAGTGCAAAATTTTGCTAAAATTCAAGAAAATAATATCTTGAGAACCATTTCATTATCTCGAGAGACTACTAAATATCTTTTTTTTCAAGCGTGAAATGGTTTGACAGGCTCATAAAGATCCATACACTTGGAACATATAAAATTTCCGAAAAAAAAATTAAATTTTATCCAAAACTTACAACAACTATAGACATAAAAAACATTGATCACCATTCCATTAACTATGGAAACTTTTCAGCAGCTCATTATCAAACCTTGCAGGAGGTCCGAGGGCCCCTGGTTCCGGAAAAGTTCAAAAACATGAAAAAGTTTCAATTGTTTTAAAAAATTGCTTAAATTCGTGATATTATTATCTTGAAGGACATTTCATCACCTCTAAGAACTATGCAGTAACATATTATCAAACCCAGAGGAAGTTCCTTGGCTCTTGAGGCTAAAGAAACCTAAAAAATAAAAAATGTCAAAAAAGGTTAAATAAAATTGCAAGTTTTATTAAAAAAAATTACTAAAAATTGTAACATAAGTTGAAAATAATCCATGACCAGCAAAAATCCCCAGAGGAGGTTTTTAAATAAACAACAGAAAGTTTCAAAATTTTTGAGAAAAAGCAAGTTTTATAAAAAAATTGCTAGAATTCGGGCCACTAAAAAGTTGAAAAACTATTCCATAGCCAATAAAAGTTTGTGAATAACTTATTATCCAACCCTTTAGAAGGTTTTCTGACCGCTGGGTCTGGAATGGCCTGAATAAGGAGAAATGTCAAGAAATTGGAAAAAAAATTTACGTTTTGTCAAAAAAAAGCTAAAATTCGTGATGTTAAAATGTTGAAACCATTTCTTTACCACTAGAAACTATACAGTAATCTATTATTAACACAACCAACTAAACGTTGGAAAAATTGCACTCGAACGACTCGTGTTAGCTTTAATCAATTGCTGCCTGCTTCAGTTGGGGGGGAGTCTAAATGGGATTAAGAAGTTCAATAGTGGGCTTCAAATATAATCATTAGAGGGGAGCATATACCACTATTAAAATTCAAAGTGAAAAATGGCACCAATATTGACGCACTTTTCATCTGACTTTTATTATTAAATTGCCGCCAATTGATTTCAGCTGCTTGAATTTGTGCATGAGAGGAAATTTTAGATCACGCGAAACGCAATAAGCCAAGGGCGTAAAAGTCACTCGAAAAGTCAAAACGGTCAAGCGAAAATCATGCATTAAAAGAAGATACACACGTTTACAAAAATTGCTTCTCTGCGAGAGCAATTAAAAACCTAGAGGAGGTTCCTTGAAACCTAGTGCTTACAGAGTTGAAATATCAAAAATTTTCATAAGACTTGTAAACAAATTGTGCAAAATAGTATAAAGTTGCGTGTTTTTAGCGAGCGGTGTTTCGTCAGTAGCAAGAAATGGGGTAAAACAGTGGGGTGTTTGGTAACAACGCAGGAGGGAGGGGGGAATAGTGGAGGGGTCAACATTGGAGGGGTCTTCGACGTCTAAGAACCTCCCTTCACACCATAAGTAAAAGACTCCAAAACAGATTGTGAGCCACATAAATGAAGGCTAATGAACTGAAAGGCTCTAAGAGTACTTAATGCCCGCTGGGCGCTACCTGTTTATCCAATTTTTGAGGACGAAAAGTCAATTAAAGGGAGAAGAGGAGAAGAGCAATTAAACGTGATCATTTACGGTCATGACATTTTGCCATATAATATGAACAAATAATAATTTCGTAGTTTGATCATTTTGCTGCTTATCTTCAATGCGAACTTCCACTTACAACCATTATATATATTCTTTGCATTTCACGCGCTCACAAATACAATTCGGACACGCTGCTTTTACAAAGCCAACTGACGTCGGGCGAATTGCTCTCCACTTTTTAGTGAGGCTAGCTTTAGCTCAACTGAAGGCGCGCGAGGTGAGCGCAACGGGGGTGCACTGGGGGGGGGGGGGGGGATGGGGAGGAGGCAACAGTGGGGGGCGGGTGAGGGGGGATTGTGGCGCGGGTGAAGTGAGAATGAGGGCTGATGCGGGGAGGTGTGTGTGTGTGTGTGGGGGGGGGGGGTCAACCTCTAAGAACCGCCCTTCACACCATACGAATAAGTCTCCCAAACAGTTTCTATGAATCGCATGCTTGGATACTAGTGAGCTGAAAGGCTTTAAGAGCACAAATTGCTCGCTGGGTTCTACCTGTTTATCCTGTTTTTGAGGACGAAAAGTCTCATGCGTCAGGCGAAAAATTGGTCAAGCGAAAAATCGTATACAAAAAGACCGACAGGACAAATATAATTGCTACAAACTTCATTTGAGAATAATTAAAAACTGTCAGTCAAAAATTTGGCAAAAAAGGACGCACACATTTACAGTAATTGCTTCAAACTACGTTCAAGTATTATCTGTAGGAGAGCTGTTTCACCCTAAATCCGATGAAAAAAAAAATTATCCGTTTGTCATCACTCCTCATCAAAATAATGAGTTGTATAGAAAAAAGTTGATACGCATAGTTGATGCAGCTTTTTATTACCTTATTCACAAAATTGGGATCAAAATTTCGATTATTCCAAAATTTTGATTTTTAATGAGGCGCTAATTCCTTCAATAGCAAACTTTACAAGCTTTTCTATGCTAGTGAGTGAATGTTGGAGCGGCATTAAAACAGCCAGCTATAATATGCGCAGAAGCAATGAAAAATTGCGCTATCAAATGGCTGTCAAAATAGTAAATTGATATCGGTTCCCTTAAAAAAGAAAAAAAATGAACACAGCTATCATTGAGTAGTTCGAAATGCAGCGCTCCATGCCGTGTCTTAGTGCTCATTTTCATTTAAATTTTGTTGCAGATTTTATTCAGGCCAACCACAAGTAACGGGTTTGGCTTTTTGGATGTAGTTGGCATATGCTGAGGCTTAGTGAGCAAGGATGAAGGCTGGGGTTGGTGGACGGTTGTCGACCTCCTCCTCCTCACGAAAAAATCACACATTGCTACCATTTCTGCCACCTGAAGAGCTTCTCAGCAGCTTCGATGAACTGTAGACTTTGTGCTTAGTACTTCTAAGAGGAAAAACTCACCAACTTAATGCCCTCGCGCTCAACCAGTTTATTCATTTTCTACTGACAGTTTCAAACCACTCAAGGGGCCTAAAAATTGTAGTCTCCATTTGCGTGGCTAACAAAAAGCACCAATTTAACTGAACAAAATCACTATTTTCGAGTTGGTAGCATTGTTATTTCAAAATTCGCAAACGTTTTGACCAGTTTTTCACACTTATTTTTAAAAATTGTACTTTGTGTATTAAAAATGAGGAAAACGTTTAGCAAACATCTTGGAAAAATCTTCACACGCCATAAGGCAGCTTGGAAAATTCTTGTTCTCGGAAGCCCAAATACAGCTAAATGTTCTTTTGCTCCATTTTGTAAAACCACCGCTGAATAACATAAGACCACAATTCACTATGGGGACCAACTGCTTTACTATTAAAATCTGGAGATTCATTTCGACACAGCAAATAGAAGTAGGCTTGTAATTTGTTAAATTTCTGGCATCATTGTTGCCTCAATTTTTCACATTTGATCTTCATATGCCACAGGAATCAGCATAATTTGGGTCTAAATGTATTATAATTAGCTCTCGGAATCCTTAAACAATTTCAGCTCATCCTCAGATGCAAACGCGCCGACTCTGAGCTCTTAATTGCCGTAGGCTTCTCAGAACTCATAGCCCTGAACTTATAGCCCTCAGGCTTCTCAGAGCTTAGAACATATATTTCTAGCGCAGAATGGTCGAACAAAAATTTGCATAACATAGCCAGCAGATTGCCGGAAAGACTGCGAAAGAATAGACTTACGTGCCGTATAATAGAGATAGAAACAGATACAGATAAGAGTTGAAAAAGTTATCGACGCTGCTCAAAAAGCTATGTAAAAACATTCAGCGATAAATTATTAAAGCTTGTTAAAATTCATTGCGCAGAAGCCTTTCGATTAGGGACCGTTATTGCACATATGAGTTCCTTTGACCTTAAACTAATTCAAAATAAACAAATTTTGAAGTGCAAAAGTCATTTTATTGAGTGAGGTAAGACACTTGTGATCAAAATATAATTACGCAAAAAAATCGTTTGCTAGAGAGAGAGAGAGAGAGAGAGAGAGAGAGAGAGAGAGATAGAGAGAAAGTAACGCGCGCAAATGCCGTTAGTGAGAGTAAGAAGTCATTCAGAAAATTTTCAGACTTCAGCTTTGCTGTGTGAACAAATGTAAAACGAAAAAGAGCGTCAGACGACGAAACAAAAGAACATAGCAGGACAAGTCCTGACGTACAATTCAAAGAATTGTCATTGCCTAAACAAAACACTAGACCTGAAACGGATAATGAGTCAATTGGGAAAACCATTTCGAAAAAAATCAGATTTCGAAAAAATTAAAAACAGAAAATCAATGTCAAAATGCCGCATGTGAACAAAAAACCACTAGCGAGGAAAAAAATTGGCTGAAACAAAAAACGAGGCCTAGAGTGAACTATGAATGGAATGGAAAAACCATTTAGAAAAAAAATCGGATCCAAAAATCGAAAAAACAGTAACAATCGAAGTGAAATTGCCGCATGTGAACAAAAAACCACTAGCGAGAAACCGAATTTTTGTTCAAACACCGTTTTCTCACTCTACTTTAGAAACAGAGCGAAAAAAATTCACGCCGCAAAATCACTTGCTTTTTCGCACCTTTTCCTGTTTCGGTGAGACCAAAATCATTACTCCAATTTGACTTCAGAATCATGAAAATGTGTGAACAGATCTTAAACAAAAGAGAGCGCCCCAATACAATTCAAATTTTTTGCATTGTAGAAAACATAGCAGGACAAGTCCTGAAGTACACTTCAAAGAATTTTCATTGAATAAACAGAAAACTAAATTCAGAACTGACTATGAGTGAATTGGGAAAACCGTTTAAAAAAAATCAGATTAAAAAAAAATAAAAACAGAAAATCAATGTCAAAATGGCGCATGCGGACAAAAAACCACTAGCGAGGAATCGAAATTTGAATGAAACAAAAAACTAGGCCTGGAATGAACTATGAATGGAATGGAAAAACCATTTAGAAGAAATTCGGATCCAAAAAATCAAAGTGAAATTGCCGCATGTGAACAAAAAACTACAAGCGAGAAACCGAATTTTTGTTCAAACACCGTTTTCTCACTCTACTTTAGAAATAGAGCGAAAAAAATTCACGCCGCAAAATCACTTGCTTTTTCGCACCATTTCCTGTTTCGGTGTGACCAAAATCACTACTCCAATTTGACTTCAGAATCATGAAAATGTGTGAACAGCTCTTAAAAAAAAGACAGCGCCCCAATACAATTCAAATTCTTTGCATTGTAAAAAACATAGCAGGACAAGTCCTGAAGTACAATTCAAAGAATTTTCATTGACTAAACAGAAAACTATATTCAGAACTGATTATGAGTGAATTGGGAAAACCATTTCGAAAAAAAATCAGATAAATTTAAAAAAAAAACAGAAAATCAATGTCAAAAAGGCGCATGCGGACAAAAAACCACTAGCGAGGAATGGAAATTTGTTCGAAACAAAAAACTAGGCCTGGAATGAACTATGAATGGAATGGAAAAACCATTTAGAAAAAAAATCGGATCCAAAAATCGAAAAAACAGTAACAATCGAAGTGAAATTGCCGCATGTGAACAAAAAACCACTAGCGAGAAACCGAATTTTTGTTCGAACAGCATTTTCTCACTCTACGTTAGAATTAGAGCAAAAAAATTTCACGCTGCGAAACCACTCGCTTTTTCGCTCCATTTACTGTTTCGGCGTGACCAAAATCACTACAATTTGACTTCAGAAATCATGAAAGTGTGTGAACAGATCTTAAAAAAAATACAGCATCCCAATAGAATTCAAATTCTTTGAATTGTAAAAAACCAAGAGCACCGCAATATAGCTCCGCTCAGCTTACAGCTATTAAAAAAGGCTGAAGTAATTGCTTTCAGCTTCGTTCGAGAGCAAGGAAAATGATTTAAACAACAAAATTAAATTAGGACGCTGTAATTATTGAGAACAAATCTCAATAAAAATTAAAATCAATGAAAACTTTATCTCACAGTACTCAAACACAGAATGAGCTGGGATATTTGATCATCATTAAAGTACAATTTCGGCACGAACATACACCTCCGCTGTTACTTGACAACCATCGTGATAAATTGACAAAATCTAATTAACAGCAAATTGATTCTTTCAAGTTTAAATCATTCAATCAAACATCAATACATAACAAGTAGTTTTCTATTCTAGTTCAAAAGATTCTTCCAGGTAGTGTCAGAGACAAGTTGCAGTATGCATATTGAGTTTATTGCATTGCATCTGTCAATCTTGTCACTCACTAAGTTCTTCTTCCTCTTCCTCACCATCTTCAGGGAGTCCAGTTGCCAATGGTTCATCTCCACCCCTTCCTCGCGTGGACCTACATCATCAATAAGTTACACCAATTTTCGAGTTGCAAATTTAAGTTCCTACTTGTCGTCTTGGATCCGATCGTATTGATCTACATATTAGTCCAATCGGGATGTGAACACCAATTTTAAGTTGGTGGGAAAGCGGAAGTTTTGCAACTTGTGATTGCTAACAATTCTGAATTCGTAGCATTCACTCATGTCATGAACATAGCACTCAATGGAAATAAAATGAAAAACGCAGCCATGTTTAGACCTGGCCAGCTCTTTTCTGAAATGTCTGTAATTACCTGGTGGATTTGGTGGCTGGAGCGGATGCACCTTCCTCCTCCTCACTATCGCCGCCCTCTTCCTCTTCAGAGTCTTCTTCTTCCTCTTCCTCTTCTTCTTCTTCCACCTCCTCGTCTTCTTTCTCCTTCTTTACCTCAGGCTCTTTTTCCTGTCAAGACCAAATCATTTACTCAACCATATATCTTACATTATTTTTCAGAAAAACCAAAACATAAACCCACTAATGTCGGAAGAATTGCTCTTGAACGAGACGAGGCAGTTTAGTTCATGGGCTGTAGCCTAGATAAATTTTTCTCTATGGGTGCAAAAATAGTTGACTACGCCGGGATTTCAACCATGAACCTCCCGCTCCCTCAACAAAAGCACTGTCCACTCGGCTATCAAGCACTTCTTGTCAGTATGCTGCAATCTATTTTATTTTAGCAACAAGCTTTACTTCGGAGTGAGAGCAATAGAGATCACTCAAAAATGAAGAACGAAAGCGTGAAAAAGCACTTGAGAAGTCAATGTTCTAGAAGAAAAGCGCAAAATGGTCAAGCGACAAATTTGCATAAAAAAGACCCACACGTTTACGATAAATGCTATGAACTTCATTCAAGAGCAATGAAACAACATAGCTGGCAGATTGCAAGAAAATAACCGCAATAGCTTTGTTGATCTGCAGTCCCTAAAAAGTAAAAGACAGACCAAAAAAATACTCTTTTCATTAAAGGATGAGATGTTATATTTTGATAAAGAATCTGTATAAGTTATTACTGCCTCTATAAGCCGCTCTCAATCAACCTTCATTAAGAGTGGAACAAATTCACTTGAAATTATCTCTTTGAATTAAAGTGAAGAAAAGTCCATTTTAGAGTGAGGAAGTCATTTTTGAGAGTGAGGAAGTCACGTGTGACCAAACACTTAACCACGCGAATGAACAAAGCAAACTCACTCCACTAAGAGTCAGAAATGACGTCAAGCACGCACTTCAATTGAAATTGCATGAGCGAATGAACTAAGTGCATATTTGAAGTGGCGACAAAATTCTTGACGATGAAACAAAAACCAAAAGAAGGCCCATAATCGCCCCAGCTATCGCTGTGCGAGCATTGATTACAAAAACAACTGTTAATTTTTTTCATTTTTTGTTTGTAAAGTCACGAAAAACAAAAAGTGGTCGTAAGCCGCCGAACAAGAATCATTACAAGCCAGAAAAAGACGTCACGCACAAAATTCAGTTGAAATTGCATAAACGAATGAACAAAAAGCAGATTTAGAGCGATTGCGACGTCATATGGCCTCAACAAAAATCTAGACTAAATTAAAAAACATAGCAGGACAAGTCCTGACTTACAATTCAAAGAATTTTCAAAGACTAAACAAAAGACTAGACCTAAACTGGGCTTTGAGTGAATTGGGAAAACCATGTCCAAAAAAAACAGATAAAAAATTTAAAAAAAAAAACAGAAAATCAAAGTCAAAATGCCGCATGTGAACAAATATAACCACTAGCGACAAAGAAATTTTGTTTCAAACAAAAAACTAGGCCTGGAATGAACTATAAATGGATTGGGAAAACCATTAAGAAAAATCCGATTCAAAAAATCGAATAAAAACAGTAAAAATTGAAGTAAAATTGACGCATGTGAACACAAAAAACACCGGCGAGAAAGCAAATTTTTGTTAAAACACCGATTTCTTACTGCTTTAAAAGTGGAGTAAACAAATTCACGCCGCAAAACCACTCGCTTTTCTCTCCATTTCCTGTTTCGGTGTAACCAAAACCACTACTCCAATTTGACTTCAAAAATCATGAAAATGTGCAAACAGATCATATCTTAAAAAAGACAGCGCCCCAATACAATTCAAATTCTTTGAATTGTTGAAAAAAACCCAAGAGAAGGCCAATAATAGCCTCAGCTATCGCTTCGCGGCTATCAATAACCCTCTAAGGTAACCCTGTAAATATAAAACTCTAACTCTTTCAAACGACATAACCCTCTAACTCTCAAACGGTAGCTCAATTCTATTGTAGCTTTCATGAGCTTCGTTACAGACCTGCAAAATTATTAAAATTGAAAAATGAAACCAATTCTGTTTTAGTAGTATGACGAGGCCCATTGAGTTTTGCTCAAGATAAATATGCACGAGAGCTTGCTTTAGTAAAAAATCAAAAAGTAACTGACAAAAAAAAGTCACTCGAAAACTCAAATACGCCAAAAAACGACTACAATAATTGCTTCAAACTTCGTTCAAACTTCGATTAATTAAAGATACTCATTTTTTTCTTTGCTACACAAAAAGAAAAACATACCCGGCAGATTGCCGGAAAATAGCCGCCGTTGATTCCAATAAGCATGATTGGGATTGAAATAACAGAAGATATTGAAAAAAAAAGAATTTTGTACAAGAACATTTTTTTTAAGTCCGATTTATTTTGATGGCATTTCGTAGTTGAACATACTTCTGTTTCTTAGAGAGAGGCTACAGGGGCTACTATCAATAACAATAAGCATTAGAGATGCTTATTGTTATCGCCGCCCTCTATCGTTATCGCCTCCTCACTATCGCCGCCCTCTTCCTCTTCAGAGTCTTCTTCTCTTCCTCTTCTTCTTCTTCCACCTCCTCGTCCTCTTTCTCCTTCTTTACCTCAGGCTCTTTTTCCTGTCAAGACATCATTTACTCAACCATATATCTTACATTATTTTTCAGAAAAACCAAAACATAAACCCACTAATGTCGGAAGAATTGCTCTTGAACGAGACGAGGCAGTTTAGTTCATGGGCTGTAGCCTAGATAAATTTTTCTCTATGGGTGCAAAAATAGTTGACTACGCCGGGATTTCAACCATGAACCTCCCGCTCCCTCAACAAAAGCACTGTCCACTCGGCTATCAAGCACTTCTTGTCAGTATGCTGCAATCTATTTTATTTTAGCAACAAGCTTTACTTCGGAGTGAGAGCAATAGAGATCACTCAAAAATGAAGAACGAAAGCATGAAAAAGCACTTGAGAAGTCAATGTTCTAGAAGAACAGCGCAAAATGGTCAAGCGACAAATTTGCATAAAAAAGACCCACACGTTTACGATAAATGCTATGAACTTCATTCAAGAGCAATGAAACAACATAGCTGGCAGATTGCAAGAAAATAACCGCAATAGCTTTGTTGATCTGCAGTCCCTAAAAAGTAAAAGACAGACCAAAAAAATACTCTTTTCATTAAAGGATGAGATGTTATATTTTGATTAAGAATCTGTATAAGTTATTACTGCCTCTATAAGCCGCTCTCAATCAACCTTCATTAAGAGTGGAACAAATTCACTTGAAATTATCTCTTTGAATTAAAGTGAAGAAAAGTCCATTTTAGAGTGAGGAAGTCATTTTTGAGAGTGAGGAAGTCACGTGTGACCAAACACTTAACCACGCGAATGAACAAAGCAAACTCACTCCACTAAGAGTCAGAAATGACGTCAAGCACGCACTTCAATTGAAATTGCATGAGCGAATGAACTAAGTGCATATTTGAAGTGGCGACAAAAATCTTGACGATGAAACAAAAACCAAAAGAAGGCCCATAATCGCCCCAGCTATCGCTGTGCGAGCATTGATTACAAAAACAACTGTTAATTTGTTTCGTTTTTTGTTTGTAAAGTCACGAAAAACAAAAAGTGGTCGTAAGCCGCCGAACAACAATCATTACAAGCCAGAAAAAGACGTCACGCACAAAATTCAGTTGAAATTGCATAAACGAATGAACAAAAAGCAGATTTAGAGCGATTGCGACGTCATATGGCCTTAACAAAAATCTAGACTAAATTAAAAAACATAGCAGGACAAGTCCTGACTTACAATTCAAAGAATTTTCAAAGACTAAACAAAGACTAGACCTAAACTGGGCTTTGAGTGAATTGGGAAAACCATGTCCAAAAAAAACAGATAAAAAATTTAAAAAAAACAGAAAATCAAAGTCAAAATGCCGCATGTGAACAAATATAACCACTAGCGACAAAGAAATTTTGTTTCAAACAAAAAACTAGGCCTGGAATGAACTATAAATGGATTGGGAAAACCATTAAGAAGAAAAATCCGATTCAAAAAATCGAATAAAAACAGTAAAAATTGAAGTAAAATTGACGCATGTGAACACAAAAAAACACCGGCGAGAAAGCAAATTTTTGTTAAAACACCGATTTCTTACTGCTTTAAAAGTGGAGTAAACAAATTCACGCCGCAAAACCACTCGCTTTTCTCTCCATTTCCTGTTTCGGTGTAACCAAAACCACTACTCCAATTTGACTTCAAAAATCATGAAAATGTGCAAACAGATCATATCTTAAAAAAGACAGCGCCCCAATACAATTCAAATTCTTTGAATTGTAGAAAAAAACCAAGAGAAGGCCAATAATAGCCTCAGCTATCGCTTCGCGGCTATCAATAACCCTCTAAGGTAACCCTGTAAATATAAAACTCTAACTCTTTCAAATGACATAACCCTCTAACTCTCAAACGGTAGCTCAATTCTATTGTAGCTTTCATGAGCTTCGTTATAGACCTGCAAAATTATTAAAATTGAAAAATGAAACCAATTCTGTTTTAGTAGTATGACGACGCCCATTGAGTTTTGCTCAAGATAAATATGCACGAGAGCTTGCTTTAGTAAAAAATCAAAAAGTAACTGACAAAAAAAAGTCACTCGAAAACTCAAATACGCCAAAAAACGACTACAATAATTGCTTCAAACTTCGTTCAAACTTCGAGTAATTAAAGATACTCATTTTTTTCTTTGCTACACAAAAAGAAAAACATACCCGGCAGATTGCCGGAAAATAGCCGCCGTTGATTCCAATAAGCATGATTGGGATTGAAATAACAGAAGATATTGAAAAAAAAAAGAATTTTGTACAAGAACATTTTTTTTAAGTCCGATTTATTTTGATGGCATTTCGTAGTTGAACATACTTCTGTTTCTTAGAGAGAGGCTACAGGGGCTACTATCAATAACAATAAGCATTAGAGATGCTTATTGTTATCGCCGCCCTCTATCGTTATCGCCTCCTCACTATCGCCGCCCTCTTCCTCTTCAGAGTCTTCTTCTCTTCCTCTTCTTCTTCTTCCACCTCCTCGTCCTCTTTCTCCTTCTTTACCTCAGGCTCTTTTTCCTGTCAAGACCACATCATTTACTCAACCATATATCTTACATTATTTTTCAGAAAAACCAAAACATAAACCCACTAATGTCGGAAGAATTGCTCTTGAACGAGACGAGGCAGTTTAGTTCATGGGCTGTAGCCTAGATAAATTTTTCTCTATGGGTGCAAAAATAGTTGACTACGCCGGGATTTCAACCATGAACCTCCCGCTCCCTCAACAAAAGCACTGTCCACTCGGCTATCAAGCACTTCTTGTCAGTATGCTGCAATCTATTTTATTTTAGCAACAAGCTTTACTTCGGAGTGAGAGCAATAGAGATCACTCAAAAATGAAGAACGAAAGTGTGAAAAAGCACTTGAGAAGTCAATGTTCTAGAAGAACAGCGCAAAATGGTCAAGCGACAAATTTGCATAAAAAAGACCCACACGTTTACGATAAATGCTATGAACTTCATTCAAGAGCAATGAAACAACATAGCAGGCAGATTGCAAGAAAATAACCGCAATAGCTTTGTTGATCTGCAGTCCCTAAAAAGTAAAAGACAGACCAAAAAAATACTCTTTTCATTAAAGGATGAGATGTTATATTTTGATAAAGAATCTGTATAAGTTATTACTGCCTCTATAAGCCGCTCTCAATCAACCTTCATTAAGAGTGGAACAAATTCACTTGAAATTATCTCTTTGAATTAAAGTGAAGAAAAGTCCATTTTAGAGTGAGGAAGTCATTTTTGAGAGTGAGGAAGTCACGTGTGACCAAACACTTAACCACGCGAATGAACAAAGCAAACTCACTCCACTAAGAGTCAGAAATGACGTCAAGCACGCACTTCAATTGAAATTGCATGAGCGAATGAACTAAGTGCATATTTGAAGTGGCGACAAAAATCTTGACGATGAAACAAAAACCAAAAGAAGGCCCATAATCGCCCCAGCTATCGCTGTGCGAGCATTGATTACAAAAACAACTGTTAATTTGTTTCGTTTTTTGTTTGTAAAGTCACGAAAAACAAAAAGTGGTCGTAAGCCGCCGAACAACAATCATTACAAGCCAGAAAAAGACGTCACGCACAAAATTCAGTTGAAATTGCATAAACGAATGAACAAAAAGCAGATTTAGAGCGATTGCGACGTCATATGGCCTTAACAAAAATCTAGACTAAATTAAAAAACATAGCAGGACAAGTCCTGACTTACAATTCAAAGAATTTTCGAAGACTAAACAAAAGACTAGACCTAAACTGGGCTTTGAGTGAATTGGGAAAACCATGTCCAAAAAAAAACAGATAAAAAATTTAAAAAAAAAACAGAAAATCAAAGTCAAAATGCCGCATGTGAACAAATATAACCACTAGCGACAAAGAAATTTTGTTTCAAACAAAAAACTAGGCCTGGAATGAACTATAAATGGATTGGGAAAACCATTAAGAAGAAAAATCCGATTCAAAAAATCGAATAAAAACAGTAAAAATTGAAGTAAAATTGACGCATGTGAACACAAAAACACCGGCGAGAAAGCAAATTTTTGTTAAAACACCGATTTCTTACTGCTTTAAAAGTGGAGTAAACAAATTCACGCCGCAAAACCACTCGCTTTTCTCTCCATTTCCTGTTTCGGTGTGACCAAAACCACTACTCCAATTTGACTTCAAAAATCATGAAAATGTGCGAACAGATCATATCTTAAAAAAGACAGCGCCCCAATACAATTCAAATTCTTTGAATTGTAGAAAAAAACCAAGAGAAGGCCAATAATAGCCTCAGCTATCGCTTCGCGGCTATCAATAACCCTCTAAGGTAACCCTGTAAATATAAAACTCTAACTCTTTCAAATGACATAACCCTCTAATTCTCAAACGGTAGCTCAATTCTATTGTAGCTTTCATGAGCTTCGTTATAGACCTGCAAAATTATTAAAATTGAAAAATGAAACCAATTCTGTTTTAGTAGTATGACGAGGCCCATTGAGTTTTGCTCAAGATAAATATGCACGAGAGCTTGCTTTAGTAAAAAATCAAAAAGTAACTGACAAAAAAAAGTCACTCGAAAACTCAAATACGCCAAAGAACGACTACAATAATTGCTTCAAACTTCGTTCAAACTTCGAGTAATTAAAGATACTCATTTTTTTCTTTGCTACACAAAAAGAAAAACATACCCGGCAGATTGCCGGAAAATAGCCGCCGTTGATTCCAATAAGCATGATTGGGATTGAAATAACAGAAGATATTGAAAAAAAAAAGAATTTTGTACAAGAACATTTTTTTTTAAGTCCGATTTATTTTGATGGCATTTCGTAGTTGAACATACTTCTGTTTCTTAGAGAGAGGCTACAGGGGCTACTATCAATAACAATAAGCATTAGAGATGCTTATTGTTATCGCCGCCCTCTATCGTTATCGCCTCCTCACTATCGCCGCCCTCTTCCTCTTCAGAGTCTTCTTCTCTTCCTCTTCTTCTTCTTCCACCTCCTCGTCCTCTTTCTCCTTCTTTACCTCAGGCTCTTTTTCCTGTCAAGACCACATCATTTACTCAACCATATATCTTACATTATTTTTCAGAAAAACCAAAACATAAACCCACTAATGTCGGAAGAATTGCTCTTGAACGAGACGAGGCAGTTTAGTTCATGGGCTGTAGCCTAGATAAATTTTTCTCTATGGGTGCAAAAATAGTTGACTACGCCGGGATTTCAACCATGAACCTCCCGCTCCCTCAACAAAAGCACTGTCCACTCGGCTATCAAGCACTTCTTGTCAGTATGCTGCAATCTATTTTATTTTAGCAACAAGCTTTACTTCGGAGTGAGAGCAATAGAGATCACTCAAAAATGAAGAACGAAAGTGTGAAAAAGCACTTGAGAAGTCAATGTTCTAGAAGAACAGCGCAAAATGGTCAAGCGACAAATTTGCATAAAAAAGACCCACACGTTTACGATAAATGCTATGAACTTCATTCAAGAGCAATGAAACAACATAGCAGGCAGATTGCAAGAAAATAACCGCAATAGCTTTGTTGATCTGCAGTCCCTAAAAAGTAAAAGACAGACCAAAAAAATACTCTTTTCATTAAAGGATGAGATGTTATATTTTGATAAAGAATCTGTATAAGTTATTACTGCCTCTATAAGCCGCTCTCAATCAACCTTCATTAAGAGTGGAACAAATTCACTTGAAATTATCTCTTTGAATTAAAGTGAAGAAAAGTCCATTTTAGAGTGAGGAAGTCATTTTTGAGAGTGAGGAAGTCACGTGTGACCAAACACTTAACCACGCGAATGAACAAAGCAAACTCACTCCACTAAGAGTCAGAAATGACGTCAAGCACGCACTTCAATTGAAATTGCATGAGCGAATGAACTAAGTGCATATTTGAAGTGGCGACAAAAATCTTGACGATGAAACAAAAACCAAAAGAAGGCCCATAATCGCCCCAGCTATCGCTGTGCGAGCATTGATTACAAAAACAACTGTTAATTTGTTTCGTTTTTTGTTTGTAAAGTCACGAAAAACAAAAAGTGGTCGTAAGCCGCCGAACAACAATCATTACAAGCCAGAAAAAGACGTCACGCACAAAATTCAGTTGAAATTGCATAAACGAATGAACAAAAAGCAGATTTAGAGCGATTGCGACGTCATATGGCCTTAACAAAAATCTAGACTAAATTAAAAAACATAGCAGGACAAGTCCTGACTTACAATTCAAAGAATTTTCAAAGACTAAACAAAAGACTAGACCTAAACTGGGCTTTGAGTGAATTGGGAAAACCATGTCCAAAAAAAACAGATAAAAAATTTAAAAAAAAAACAGAAAATCAAAGTCAAAATGCCGCATGTGAACAAATATAACCACTAGCGACAAAGAAATTTTGTTTCAAACAAAAAACTAGGCCTGGAATGAACTATAAATGGATTGGGAAAACCATTAAGAAGAAAAATCCGATTCAAAAAATCGAATAAAAACAGTAAAAATTGAAGTAAAATTGACGCATGTGAACACAAAAACACCGGCGAGAAAGCAAATTTTTGTTAAAACACCGATTTCTTACTGCTTTAAAAGTGGAGTAAACAAATTCACGCCGCAAAACCACTCGCTTTTCTCTCCATTTCCTGTTTCGGTGTGACCAAAACCACTACTCCAATTTGACTTCAAAAATCATGAAAATGTGCGAACAGATCATATCTTAAAAAAGACAGCGCCCCAATACAATTCAAATTCTTTGAATTGTAGAAAAAAACCAAGAGAAGGCCAATAATAGCCTCAGCTATCGCTTCGCGGCTATCAATAACCCTCTAAGGTAACCCTGTAAATATAAAACTCTAACTCTTTCAAATGACATAACCCTCTAACTCTCAAACGGTAGCTCAATTCTATTGTAGCTTTCATGAGCTTCGTTATAGACCTGCAAAATTATTACAATTGAAAAATGAAACCAATTCTGTTTTAGTAGTATGACGAGGCCCATTGAGTTTCGCTCAAGATAAATATGCACGAGAGCTTGCTTTAGTAAAAAATCAAAAAGTAACTGACAAAAAAAGTCACTCGAAAACTCAAATACGCCAAAAAACGACTACAATAATTGCTTCAAACTTCGTTCAAACTTCGAGTAATTAAAGATACTCATTTTTTCTTTGCTACACAAAAAGAAAAACATACCCGGCAGATTGCCGGAAAATAGCCGCCGTTGATTCCAATAAGCATGATTGGGATTGAAATAACAGAAGATATTGAAAAAAAAAGAATTTTGTACAAAAACATTTTTTTTAAGTCCGATTTATTTTGATGGCATTTCGTAGTTGAACATACTTCTGTTTCTTAGAGAGAGGCTACAGGGGCTACTATCAATAACAATAAGCATTAGAGATGGTAAATAAGACTTATAGGAACGACGTTCAAATAGCGGGCATCTAAAATTGGGCTTTATGGGTTTATCCCGTTTCTATTTCTGACTTCAATTTTTATACTGACTCTGTTCATTTTGAATTGCTTTGCTGAGCAGCTGATGTTCAAATTCACTTTTAGCAGAATGAGAGAGGAGAGAAACTAGCCTAGAGAAGTCAAAAAGATTTCACGCTAAATGTTGAAAAGGCGGCAAAATGAGGTAAAGCGAAACATTTTTTTATTCGACGAAGTAAAAAAAAAAATAGGAGCGCTATAATAGCCGGCTGAGAAGATGAGGGCGGCTATTAATAACATTTTCTTCAATTCCGTGTTTTAACTCAGAAATCTGTGCCTTAACATTCGATTCAAAAATTATGTCTTTCATAAAATATGAACAAACTTTAGGCGCAAATGGCCGCAAGAGCACACAAGAGATGAAAAGCGGAATCCCTCACTCCACAAAATTGTCGCTTGGAGAATCTCACGAGTTGTCAAATACGACTTAAAATCGAACGACTCAGAAAAATCGAACGACTTAATTCAGAAATAAATTAAAGACTCCCGATATACTACAATACAAACAGCGACGTCGACATGACCAAATTAAAACTAAGAATCAAATCGCTGGAAAAACTTCTACCTTTTAGGCAACAACATCCGTATAATATACAGATGTATGGTTAAATATAGGTGATACCGACGGTGTCAGGACAATTTACCCAATTCCATTTTCCTCAATGCCATTTTACCCAACCTGCCATTTTACCCAATGCCAACTTACCCAATTTACCCTATTGCTAAATTTACCAGAACGACTATTTATCCGACTATATAAACATACCCGGTAGATTGCCGGAAAATAGCTGCCGTTGATTCCAATAAGCATGATTGGGATTGAAAGAATAGAAGATATTGAAAAAAAAAGATTTTTGTACAAAAACATTTTTTAAGTCCGATTTATTTCGATGTCATTTCGTAGTTGACCATAACGTACTTCTGTTTCTTAGAGAGAGGCTACAGGGGCTACTATCAATACCAATAAGCATTAGAGATGGTAACTAAGACTTATAGGAACGACGTTTAAATAGCGGGCATCTAAAATTGGGCTTTATGGGTTTATCCCGTTTCTACTTCTGACTTCAATTTTTTATACTGACTCTGTTCATTTTGAATTGCTTTGCTGAGCAACTGATGTTCAAAATCACTTTTAGCAGAATGAGAGAAACTAGCCTAGAGAAGACAAAAAGATATCACGCAAAATGTTGAAAAAGCGCCAAAATGAGGTAAAGCGAAACATTTTTTTATTCGACGAAGTAAAAAAACATAGCAGGACAAGTCCTGACGTACAATTCAAAGAATTTTCATTGATTAAACAGAAAAACTAGACCTAGAATGGACTATGAGTGAATTGAGAAAACCATTTTAAAAAATCAGATCAAAAAATAAGAAAAAAAAATAAAAAATCAATGTCAAAATGCCGCATGTGAACAAAAAAAAACCACTAGCGAGAAATGAAAATTTAATTCAAACAAAAAAACTAGGCCTAGAATGAGCTGTGAATGGATTGGGAAAACCATTTAGAAAAAAATCCGATCCAAAAAATCGAAAAAACAGTAAAAATCAGTGAAATTGCCGCATGTGAACAAAAAACCACTACAGAGAAACTGAATTTTTGTTCAAACACCGTTTTCTCACTCTACTTTAAAATTTGAGCGAAAAAAATTCACGCCGCAAAACCACTCGCTTTTTCGCTCCATTTCCTGTTTCGGCGTGACCAAAATCGCTACTCCAATTTGACTTCAAAAATCATGAAAATGTGTGAACAGATCTTAAAAAAAAAGACAGCGCCCCAATACAATTCAAATTCTTTGAATTGTAAAAAAAATAGGAGCGCTATAATAGCCGGCTGAGAAGATGAGGGCGGCTATTAATTAAATGACCCATGGGACTTGATATGAAACTATCACAACCAAACATGGGATTATGGCAGGTAAAATGGCAGGTTGGGTAAAATGGCGTAGGGTAAAATAGCATTGAGTAAATTGTCATGTAACCAATGCAGACATAACAAGCATATTTTAACTATGAAAATATTAGATGAGCACGCTCTGATATGGTTACACTAATAATTGCGACTATTGATACAAATCAGAAGTCAGGAAATTATAGCTCTCAATTTTGCCAGTTAAACGAATTCTGTACATGCTCTATTTCATAATGCTGTCTACGTGCATATAGTTACGCAGCCTTTTAGGCTTTTATTTTGGTTTATTAGCATTGGTTAATTCTCATTATGAATATCGCGACACTCCTTTATTACCGGCAGCCGATCGCCTGACTTGACAAAGTCAAATCAGGAAGCAGTTCGGGGCTTGCAAAAAATCCAGACAACACAATACCTGTTTTTTGGTCTCCTCTTTTTTCTCAGTTGTATCTTTTTTCTCCTTCTTGCTTTTGCCTCCTTCATCCCCTGATGAGTCACTGCTGTCAGATATGAACTCTTTGCTCTTCACGTGAGCACCGTGTGATGAGGGTACTTTGGATGCAGAGGCACTACTACCTCCAGACTTCTTGGTACCACTGGATCCCTTGCTACCAGGCACCTTGCCACCGTACCTAAAATTATTACATCATACAACTCAGAAAATACCCTAGAAATGCGATGATTTCGCAGCTAGTAGTGAGTTTAAGTATATGATCGTTGTACATAATCACAGAAGTGACTTATGTAAATTGAAAAAGGTGATGAAAAGGTAAAGAGAATTTAAAAAAGGAAAGCGCCTAAGTAGTAGCCGCTGAGAGGCTGACGGCGGCTATTAAACAAACTAGGAACGTTTTTTGTGAGATTGAAATACCGCAACGAACAGTCTTTCAATTTTAGACGTGGTTAGTTATCTCAGAATATATTTTTTCTAAAAGAACGGCGTCAATAAAGAGTTGAAATCCGCGAACCATTGCTTCTTTCCTAGCAGAAACATACCCGGCAGTTTGCCCGGAAACAGCTACGATTGATTCTCAAGACCCCGATTGGGAATGAATAAAGCGAAGAAAAGAAAATGAAAATTTGTTTTAAAACAGAAATCACAACGGTACTCTTTGATCGCCTTTGTCAATTTTATATAAGCTTACTCTTTCTAATGAGAGGCTAAAGGGGCGGGGGTCCAGCAGGCTAACTACAAATATACCCGGCAGATTGCCGGAACATAGCCGCCGTTGATTCCCATAACTCTATTGGGATTGAAAGAAAAGAAAATATCAAACAAAATTGATTTTTGTATAAAAAACATTTTTCAGTGCGATTTATTTTGATGTCGTTTCGTAATTGAACATACTCCTGTCTCTCGGTGAGAGGCTACAGGGCCTATTATAAATACCAATAAGCATCATAGGTATTTATACTAGACCCTGTAGCCTCTCACTGAGAGATAAATACCAATAAGCATTATAGATAGTAACTGAAACTTATGAGAACAAAGTTCAAGTACCGGGCATCTAAAAATGTGCTTTATGGGTTCATCCCGTTTCTATTTCTGACTTTGATTTTTTAATACTGACTCTCTTCATTTTGAATTGCTTTGCTGAGCAGCTGCTGTTTAAAAGGACTTTGAGCAGAATGACAGAAGAGTGAAACTAGCCTTGAGAAGTCAAAAAGATTTCACGCGAAATGTCGAAAAAGCGGTAAAATGGGTAAAGCGAGAAAAAAAGTTCGAAGTAAAAAATAGGAGCGCTATAATAGCCAGTTGAGAAGATGAGGGCGGCTATTAAAAAGGTTCCAATAAAATTAAGAGTTTAAGTTAAACCTAAAAGTGGCCTTACTGGTTTATCCCCTTCCATTTTTGATTTTGACTCCGTTCATTTCAGGTTGATTAGCTGAAAACTTCTTTTTACATGCCAATTGAACAGTTTGAGAAATAAACATAGCTATTCTAAAAGAGATTCACGCAAATTGTTGGAAAAGCGTCGAAAGCAGATAAAGCGAAACAAACATTTTTAACAAAAAAGGCGCAAAAAAAGCCCTCTGGGGCGCGGCTGTTAAAGAACGCGGCCATTAATGAAGCAAATAGAGCGACTTAGTGTTTACAATTAACGGCTCGAATTTTGCGAGGAGCACGAAGGAAACTCAACTTAGAGAACAAATTTCGTCCCAATTTCCACAACGAAATGTGCAATTGGTTAAATTAACTACTTGAAAGTCCCCAAAACTTCCAGATATTTCTGATCTATCTTCAATGTTGAAAGCCATCGGAAGATCATAGAACCAGAAAAAAATTCTGAACCTTTACTGATTTTTGAACGAAAAATGAAACATACCCGGCAGATTGCCGGAAAATAGCCGCCGTTGATTCCAATAAGCATGATTGGGATTGAAAGAATAGAAGATATCGAAAAAAAGATTTTTGTACAAAAACATTTTTAAGTCCGATTTATTTTGATGGCATTTTTTAGGTGAACATACTTCTGTTTCTTGGAGAGAGGCTACAGGGGCTAATATCACTACCAATAAGCATAAGAGATAGTAACTAAGACTTACAGGAACGACGTTCAAATAGCGGGCATCTAAAATTGGGCTTTATGGGTTTATCCTGTTTCTATTTCTGACTTCAATTTTTTATTCTGACTCGGTTCATTTTGAATTTTTTTGCTGAGCAACTGCTGTTCAAATTCATTTTTAGCAGAATGAGAGAAGAGAGAAACTAGCCTAGAGAAGTCAAAAAGATATCACGCAAAATGCTGAAATGGAAAAAATTATCGCGAGGCAGAGATTCGAACCACCGACTCCCCGCTTAAGCAGCGCCTGCATTACCCACTACACTAAAAGTCACTTATGCACTAGAGTAATACAACCAACTTTGTTTTAGCAACAGAGATAAATCCTGAATGCGATCAATTTAGGTCACGCGAAAAGCAAGAATCAATCATGAAAGAGTGACTGAAAACATGAAGCGACAGAATGTTCTAGAACAAAATGTTAAACGAAAAAAAGCGTCAGACGACGAAACAAAAGAAAGCCAAGAGCACCGCAATATAGCTCCGCTCAGCTTACAGCTTCGCAGCTATAATAAATGAGGGTTGAAACAACCACACTGCTTGCCTGATTGCGTATCATGAATCTAGCAGCATAATGTATTTGCAAAACCCTATCTTACCTGAGAACATTTCCGTACATTATGCACCCCCCAGTTATAGAACACGTGTCACTATATAGTAAATCTTAATTTAAGAATATGGCAACTTCTCATGTGGGGTGGGGTGCAAATAAAATGCACCCAAGAAACAGAAGATCTCCATACCCAACATTCGGTTCGTTAACTCACATTGGTTCCTAACAAACAACAATGAGCCCAATAACAGCCTCGCTATCGCTTCACGGCTGTTAAAATTGAACAGAATTGCCGGGTTATTTTTATTCAAAACAATGTTACGTGAAAGCGAACTTATCGCGCACATAAGAGATAAAAATTTTCTCCGCCTTTTGTAAAATAATGGAAAATAACCGAACTTTTCGGACACGCAACTGATTTGAGATTAGTCTGGAAACCAACACTGCAAAATGCTTGACATTGGTGACCCCCAATTTCATTACTGCACTTGTTTTCATAACTAAGTAGAGTCTTGTCTTAACTGACACGTATTCAGCGATGAGCAGAAATTGGTTTTCTTCCGAAGAAAACTTACATGTTTTTGACGATCTCGTTGTACTCCTCTTTCAGTTTGGCAGCCTGGTCTTGATACACCTAAAACCCACACCATCATTCGCTTGCCGGCCTTCAACTGACAGACAACCTTTCTTACATATGTATAAACTTAATATCAAGTTTCCAGAACCATGTTTCTTATGAAAACGACAATTCAATCAACTTTTTTATAAATTATATTTTTGAAATTATGAAGCGCGAAATTGTTTTAATTGATAACGAATACGTCGTAGTCCGTGAAAGACATGTAAAACAACAACTCAGAAACACTAGAAGGGAACGAAATGTTTGACGATAATATCATCAACGAGCACTGCCAACATTAAAAAAAATTCGATTGGCTGTGCAAGACATCGATGTCCAGATTACATGCAAATTACATGCACGGACCCTGCGATTTATAGCAGCCAAGTTGATTTTACCGCCGGAGAAAACAGATAGAAACAGTTTTGATTGTTAAGCCTTGACAAGGCTAACAAATAATCAACAGATAAAGGTCAGAGGCTAAAGCAAGAACTATATTACAAAAATTAGATATTTCTACTATAATTTCTCTAAAAATTCATGGGTTTTACTTCTTCAAAAGCAATATGTTGACAAATAACAGGCCATCTAAAAACTTGTATAAAATATTGGCTCCATGTACTCACAGACAATTTTTTTCAGTAAATGAAATATCCAAATTTAATGAAATTATATTTGCATTTTTTGATACTTGCAAAACCAGCTATTTCTTGCCCACTTTGAAAAAAAACTTAACCTGCAGATCAGATGAAAACATGCTACATGTTTAGGAGGCATGTAAAGGAAAAAAGTGCAACACACTGTTTAAAATGTAAAAATTAGCAATAATTACTCGAAGGACTCGCGAAATTATTACTCCGAAACATTTTTGTGATGGTATCGAGTCCAAAACCATATGCTAGCCTTAGATAAATTTCATCGGCTCATTAAAGTGCTAAACAAAATAATTAAAAAACGGCAACAAAATTTGAAACAGCCTCCAGATTGCAGGATAATAGCCCCGAAAAAGGCTGTTGAGACCAACAACAGAAAAATAACAAAGCCAAGAAAAAGTATACAAGAGTGTAGAATAGAACAATTTCCTTTTCTTTACGCGCTATTTGAAAAAATTTACTGAACAATAAACCTCCTGAGCATTGGGCCCTATGCTTGTTGCACTCTATTAATTCGCCTTCAAATAACGATCAAAGTTTTTCTGATTTTAATGTTTCAGCGCTTAAAGGTAAGTCACTTATGACAAAAACTATTGACCTAAAAACCATTCTATTGACCTAAAAACCACAAAAAACAGTGAAAAATGAAATAACATACGAACAAATTTAGTTGCGAAGCAGTGGAAGTCGTTAAAAATTTAAATGTCAAAAATCATCGATAGAAACGTATTCAAAATTACTTTTTTAAGTCGCGAGGCGATAGCGAGGCTTTAAGGAAAAGCCTCGATATCGTTTTGCGACTTTAAAAAATGCATCATTTCACAACATCTTGTGTTCAACTAGGCCTTCCTGATAAATATACTTTAAAACACAAAAATATTGCCTGCAAAAGACCTGTATGAACCATGGCCAACATCAATTGAAGGCCATTTAACAAACGCGGTCTTGAATTTCAAAAAGAGCTGTGATGAGGTTTTTTGGGTGGTGGGAGGCCGTGGTGGGAGGGCCAAGTTGGCCGAGATTGCTGGATTACGGGTGGAAGTGGAGAAGGATCAGCAGGAGGGGAAGACAGGGGGTGTTGTGGGGTGGAGTTGAAGGGCTTGGGGGTTGAGTTGTGAGAACATCAAATTGTTAGAGCCCCACTTCACAAAATGAATTTATGTCGCCTCAACATTTTTGGTGATTCCTATACTTAGAGACTATTAACGGGTAACATGTGTACCTGTCGATTCTCTTTTGAGTGATCAGACGAAAAATCAATTGATCAGACGAAAAAAATATAAGGTGAAAATCAGTAGGACAAAAACTCACATAAAAATACCAAACCAACCGGACTAAGATAAAAGCTAAACCTCGTTTGAGAGCAATTAATAAACATAAACCAACTAACGTCAAACCAATTGCTCTCCAAAGACAGGTGGGGCAATTTAAATCAGAGGCCGCTGTAGCCTAGATATATTTTTTTATGTGTGCCAAGAAATCGGACTAGGGAAGTATTCCAATCGAAGACCTACGGCGTGCTAGATTGAAGCATTAAACAGCCGGCCCATGTAACATATTATCTTACAATCACTTTTGTTTCAGCAAAAGAATTAATTTCTGAAACATAGCCCGCAGACTGCCTATTAAATACGAAATCGACTTCAGTGCCGTAAAATACATATAGAAACGGATACAGAAATGAGTGGAAAAAAAGTTATCGAGGCCACCTTAGAAACTTTAATTCAAAGAAGTGTATCAATGATAATAGTTTTGGATGCCAAAATTTTAGGCAACAGAGACGTTCGAGCGCCAGATCCCGGCGTAAGAATCAGAATCATTTACCACTCGGCTATCCGGCCCTTGTTACAGTTTATCTTAAAATCTATTTTGTTTTTAGCAACAGACGTGCTTTCTGAATGCGAGCAATTTAGGTCATGCAAAAAAGCAAGAAATCACGTGTGAAAAAGTCACTTAAAATATCAAGCGAAAGAATGTTCTCGAATAAATGTAAAACGAAAGAGCGTCAGAAGACGAAAGAAAGAGAACCGCAATATAACACCGCTCAGCTTACAGCTATAAAGAAAACAGTGCCACTTTAGGGATAAACAAAAATCGATAAGCGACCATTTTGCCTTGAATTTACCTGGTTAACCCGTTTAGAAAATTGAAGTCATTGAAATAAAATGTGTAAATAACTTACAAAATAAAGACAACACACATACAACCCAAATTCTCTGGATTGTAAAAAGAAGGCGTAAATAAAATCCTTTTGAGCACCTGACAGCGGTTATTAAAAATAAATCGGCGAACATGGGACATTGCTCTCGAACAACAGGCGGAGCAAACTAATTCAGGGGCTGTAGCGTAGATTAATTTTTCATGGGTGCGAAAACTTCCCGCAAAGTAAGGATTCGCTCCCTCGACCACCGGAATTTTCGACACAAGGAGTAACCACTCCCGCATCAGGACCGGGTAAATTCACATCTTACAATCGCTTTTATTTCAGAAACAAACATTATTTCGGAGTTCGCAATTGAGATCACTCAAAAAGGAAGACGACAAGCGTGACAAGTCACCAGAGAAGTCAATGCATGCTTTAGAACAAAAGCGCCAAAACGGTCAAGCAAACACTTTGCATAACATATCCGGCAGATTGCCGGAATAGCTACGAAAGAATAGACCTGCGTGCCATATAATAGAGATAGAAACAGAAACAGATGTAATTTGAAAAAATAGACGCCGCTCAAAATTCTAGGTAAAAAACATTCAGCAATACATTAATTAAGCTTGTTAAAATCATTCCGCAGAAGCCTCTTATTAGGGACCTGTACTGCACATATGAGTTCCTTTGACCTTAAACAAATTCAAATAGAACTAAGATTTAAAGTGGAAAAGTCATTTTATTGAGTGAGATAAGTCACTTAAGAGCAAAATCTAATCATGCAAATAACCTAAAGACTTTTGCTTAAGCGAATGAGAAATGACGTCACGCGCGCAAATATCGTTAGTGAGAGGCAGAAATCATTCCGAAAATTTGACTTTTTCAGCATTGCTGTGCGAACAAATGTAAAACGAAAAAAGAGCGTCAGACGACGAAACGAAAAACATAGCCGGAAGAATTCCTGAAGCGACTCGAAGCGTCAAAACTTCACTAAACAAACCGTAATTGAAGCGGAAGCCACTACCTTTTCTATTAAACCATGAACTCACTACCTCTCCAGTAGCGTCAAAAATTCCGGAAGCGACTCGAAGCATCAAAATTTCCGTATCAAAACCGTAATTGCAGCGGAAGCCACTACCTTTTCCATTAAACAATTAACTCACTACCTCTCCAGGTCTGCTCTTAAAATTGGGGAAACTTAAACGACTGTCAGCAAGAGAAACAAAATGGAGCACAATTTTATATTATTGAAAACGTTTGGTAACGTTAAAAAAATCCAAAATAAATAAGGTGGTCGAAAACCTGATAGTCTGAAAAAGCTGACAAGGTTACCAATAGCCCTCAAATAGTTGATGATTCTAATCTGAAAATGATCGCGAAAGCAAACGGCAGATAATAATCTGAGAAACTAAGTTAAATTTTTTCAAAAAAAGAAAGCTCAAATTTAAGAATCAGAAAATACCTATAATTACACTTCTATTCACTGCAATTAAGACAAAAAACAACACACTCCTGTTCCTTGTTGTGCATAAGCTAGACAACATGATTTTATACCAAATCAAAAATAAAATTGATCATAGAGAAGACATAAGCAGCAGATTATTCAAAGGCAAAAAACCGTTTAAATTATTACCAAGGCCGGAAGAAAGCGGCAGTAAATAGTCATAAACGGAAATTTTGGAAGAAGCTTGCTATCAAACTCTCAGTACTGCCTTATGTTGAATGAAATCAAATGCAAACCAAAAAATGACGAAAATCCCAGAAAAATCCGAAATCATTCATATTTTACAACTGAAAAATGAATTTACAACAAAAATATTAACAACAAAATGAATTTATGTCGCCTCAACATTTTTGGTGATTCCTATACTTAGAGACTATTAACGGGTAACATGTGTACCTGTCGATTCTCTTTTGAGTGATCAGACGAAAAATCAATTGATCAGACGAAAAAAATATAAGGTGAAAATCAGTAGGACAAAAACTCACATAAAAATACCAAACCAACCGGACTAAGATAAAAGCTAAACCTCGTTTGAGTGCAATTAATAAACATAAACCAACTATAGTCAAACCAATTGCTCTCCAAAGACAGATGGGGCAATTTAAATCAGAGGCCGCTGTAGCCTAGATATATTTTTCTATGTGTGCCAAGAAATCGGACTAGGGAGGTATTCCAATCGAAGACCTACGGCGTGCTAGATTGAAGCATTAAACAGCCGGCCCTTGTAATATATTATCTTACAATCACTTTTGTTTCAGCAAAAGAATTAATTTCTGAAACATAGCCCGCAGACTGCCTAATAAATACGAAATCGATTTCAGTGCCGTAAAATACATATAGAAACGGATACAGAAATGAGTGGAAAAAAGTTATCGAGGCCACCTTAGAAACTTTAATTCAAAGAAGTGTATCAATGATAATAGTTTTGGATGCCAAAACTTAAGGCAACAGAGACGTTCGAGCGCCAGATCCCGGCGTAAGAATCAGAATCACTAACCACTCGGCTATCCGGCCCTTGTTACAGTTTATCTTAAAATCAATTTTGTTTTTAGCAACAGACGTGCTTTCTGAATGCGAGCAACTTTTTTTAGGTCATGCAGAAAAGCAAGAAATTACGTGTGAAAAAGTCACTTACAATATCAAGCGAAAGAGTGTTCTCGAATAACTTTAAAACGAAAGAGCGTCAGAAGACGAAAGAAAGTGAACCGCAATATAACACCGCTCAGCTTACAGCTATAAAGAAAACAGTGCCACTTTAGGGATAAACAAAAATCGATAAGCGACCATTTTGCCTTGAATTTACCTGGTTAACCCGTTTAGAAAAATGAAGTCATTGAAATAAAATGTGTAAATAACTTACAAAATAAAGACAACACATACAACCCAAATTCTCTGGATTGTAAAAAGAAGGCGTAAATAAAATCCTTTTGAGCACCTGACAGCGGTTATTAAAAATAAATCGGCGAACATGGGACATTGCTCTCGAACAACAGGCGGAGCAAACTAATTCAGGGGCTGTAGCGTAGATTAATTTTTCATGGGTGCGAAAACTTCCCGCAAAGTAAGGATTCGCTCCCTCGACCACCGGAATTTTCGACACAAGGAGTAACCACTCCCCCATCAGGACCGGGTAAATTCACATCTTACAATCGCTTTTATTTCAGAAACAAACATTATTTCGGAGTTCGCAATTGAGATCACTCAAAAAGGAAGACGACAAGCGTGACAAGTCACCAGAGAAGTCAATGCATGCTTTAGAACAAAAGCGCCAAAACGGTCAAGCAAACACTTTGCATAACATATCCGGCAGATTGCCGGAATAGCTACGAAAGAATAGACCTGCGTGCCATATAATAGAGATAGAAACAGAAACAGATGTAATTTGAAAGAGACGCCGCTCAAAATCCTAGGTAAAAAACATGCAGCAATATATTAATTAAGCTTGTTAAAATCATTCCGCAGAAGCCTCTTATTAGGGACCTGTACTGCACATATGAGTTCCTTTGACCTTAAACAAATTCAAATTGAACTAAGTTTTAAAGTGGAAAAGTCATTTTATTGAGTGAGATAAGTCACTTGAGAGCAAAATCTAATCACACGCAAATAACCTAAAAACTTTTGCTTAAGCGAGTGAGAAATGACGTCACGCGCGCAAATATCGTTAGTGAGAAGAAGAAATCATTCCGGAAATTTCAGAAATCATTCCGACTTTTTCAGCATTGCTGTGCGAACAAATGTAAAACGAAAAAAGAGCGTCAGACGACGAAACGAAAAACATAGCCGGAAGAATTCCTGAAGCGACTCGAAGCGTCAAAACTTCACTAACAAAACCGTAATTGAAGCGGAATCCACTACCTTTTCTATTAAACCATGAACTCACTACCTCTGCAGAAGCGTCAAAAATTCCGGAAGCGACTCGAAGCGTCAAAATTTCCGTAACAAAACCGTAATTGCAGCGGAAGCCACTACCTTTTCCATTAAACAATTAACTCACTACCTCTCCAGGTCTGCTCTTAAAATTGGGGAAACTTAAACGACTGTCAGCAAGAGAAACAAAATGGAGCAAAATTTTATATTATTGAAAACGTTTGGTAACGTTAAAAAAATCCAAAATAATTAAGGTTGTCAAAAACCTGATAGTCTGAAAAAGCTGACAAGGTTAACAACAGCCCTCAAATAATTGAAGATTCTAATCTGAAAATGATCGCGAAAGCAAACGGCAGATAATAATCTGAGAAACTAAGTTAAATTTTTTCAAAAAAGAAAGCTCAAATTTAAGAATCAGAAAATACCTATAATTACACTTCTATTCACTGCAATTAAGACAAAAAACAACAAACTCGTGTTCCTTGTTGTGCATAAGCTAGACAACATGATTTTATACCAAATCAAAAATAAAATTGATCATAGAGAAGACATAAGCAGCAGATTATTCAAAGGCAAAAAACCGTTTAAATTATTACCAAGGCCGGAAGAAAGCGGCAGTAAATAGTCATAAACAGAAATTTTGGAAGAAGCTTGCTATCAAATCTCAGTACTGCCTTATGTTGAATGAAATCAAATGCAAACCAAAAAAATGACGCAAATCCAAGAAAAATCCGAAATCATTCATATTTTACAACTCAAAAAATCAATATACCTAAAATAAATGTAGGTGCCAGGACAAAGCTAGAAAGATACCAACTAGAAGGCGAAGAATATGGGCACAATGTAAGGAACACCGTAACAAAAAGACATTCTTGACTTTTGAAAGTTAAAAATCAATTTAAAAAATTTAAGAAAAACGAGTACATTTCATTGTTCAGCATTCAAGACATAGAAAACATAACTAGTCATCCGATGCAAAGATCTATCCTCCTGAAAAGAACAAAAAAAGGAAAAAGGAGAATTCATAAATACAAAACATTGAAACATTTTGCAAAAAAAAAATGGTCAAAGAACTTTTAAGTTAAGACTGCATTTATGAAAAAGTTTTCTGTTTTTTTCAAAACTTAACGCCAAAAAATGATTGAATTTTTATTGAAACGAAATTAAAGTACCTCTTGTTGCACAAAAAACTATATCTAGCAATAGCAACCAAAATACAAACAAAAAACTGACGAAAATCGGAAAAAACTACCAAAATCGGATTAGCATAAGTAACTTTATGAAACAAAATTAAATCGAGGGAGAAAGAGGCGTTGAGTATATGAATTACCAAAGACAAGTTGCCATTTTAACTGATTTTTGACAAAAAGACGGTTAAAAGATCCAAAAAAGACGGTTAAGAGATCCAAGAAGTTAATAGAAAAAAAGCCAAAAATTAACAAAAAAAATCAAGAATTATGTACCAATTTTCAACTTGAAACGCATTTTCAGGCTCTGCAAATCAACTTCCGAGGTTGACATTTCAATATTGTATCGAATACAATTTATTTCTACAAGAAACCAAATTAAAAGCAAAAAATTGGGCCACTTAGACGAAAAAACGGCTAAAAACGGTTATCTATATGTGCAATTCAATCAAAAACTACTTTTCAAATTCAAAAAGTCATTCACTAAACGCAGCGCATGATCAAAAAACTTCTCTCGCTTAGCGAAAATCTTTTCACCAAGACAGCTTTTCTCACTTTCGTTTTTAGATCAAAATGCCGCGTGAATAAATCTACTTCCTGTAAATAAAAACTGAGAGAAAACCAATACTCCTCTTCGAGTCGTAAAAAACCAAGAGCACCGCAATATAGCTCCGCTCAGCTTACAGCTTCGCAGCTATAAAAAAGACATCTTTACAATACATGCTTCAAACTTCTTTCCAGAGCAATTAATTATAATTCACAACCATTGCATCCTTTGGTTCCCTAAAAAAAGTTAGAGCATAAATCCGAGTCCCCCTCGGGACTTAAGTCCAGCCCTGGGACCCACATCCCCGTGTCAAGGCACTAAGGCTCTCGGCTGACTAAGATTTGCATTCTAACATATATGCGGAGAACTATTTTAATGCCTCATTGATTAGTGCCGGGCTTCGTTTCATTTCGACTTCGCGTTATCGCAACTCTGCTCGGAGCACTGATCAATTCATAAATGCAAAAGCATTTCTGCATTATTTATAGTAATACCTGTTTCTTCTCGGCTGTCATTTCCTGCCACATCTGTCCGGCGATTTTACTCAGCTCAGTGATCTTGGCATCTGGGTTCTTCTCTTTGATATTGTCTCTCTCTGCATTCATGAACAGCATGTATCCACTCATTGGTCTCTTGGGTAGATTAGGATCCTTCTTGCTGCTCGCTCTCTTCTTCGCAGCACCTGCAGATGAATCCCCACTGCTCTTTGACTTGGCTTTCTTCGAATACCCTGGTTCGTCCTAAACATATGATCCGTCCCACTGTCATCAATCCGAGCATAATTCAGAAATATCAAGGCCTTTTCATTTTGACAGATTTTGAGATCATTTTAAATAAGACACTTTAATGTCTGTTTGCTTTCTCCTTCAATGGGAAGAACGTTTTTTGAGTGCTAAATCACTCTTTAAAATAACGTTTTTTTCACGCTTTAGTCCCTCACGAAGTCAACCAACAATCGCCAGACCCAGCGATCCTTCAATTCCAAGACCAAAACAGCGTTTTTTAACAAGAATTTTGTTCGGAAGAAAAAACTAACTTGATCAAGAAACTAATATTTGTGGTCTTCAGTCGCATTAAGCTACTTACAATGGTCGAGGCAATGCGTCGCTCCTTTTTCTTCTTCTTCTCTCCAGAGGCATCCCCGCCTGCCCCTCCCTCTCCCCCCTCCTCATCCTCTGACGTCACATACTCCGCGTGACTGTCATATTCCTCGGCCACATCCTCCTCCTCCCCAGGTGCGAAGTCAGAATCCTCCTCTTCCTCGCTATCTCCGCCTCTTTCCTGCCTCTCTCTTCCCTCTTTTTTCATCTTCTCCAGGTAAGGATCATGTTCACGCTTTCGACCACCTCGCTCTCTGAAATATTGAAAAATCCTGTCCCGTTAAGCCCCTATCACCCAATGCCGCTTTCATCGGTGCATATTAATTAGAACCATGCACACTATTTACAAACTTAATTCCGTGCTATTTAAAAGGATACTTTCCAAAATAGGCCACACAATGGGCAAGGTATTGCATGCAAGCATTTAGAGTATATGATACAAATGCAGGTTTTACAAATCCACCAAGTTTCACTTATTTGTTGCATTTATGAAATTCTCGATATTTTCAAAAGTATAAATTGGAAAATTTTTCCACAGCCGACTGAAGATTAAATAATTTTTGAAGCCTTGATTTTTTTCAGGTTGTTCTAGCATATTGAGCCTCCGTTAAATTCCCTTTTAAGCACAAAATTGGTTTTTATTTGTAGCCCAAAACCTTGTTCTGCTATGAATCAGTTAATGCCAGAATATTTTTACAGAAACTTTTAAGCAAATAAAATTGAGCTATTATAGCTGTAAAATTGACCAAAATTTTGTCATCTGAATAAATACCACCATTTTTGAGGTCATTAGGTTGACTAATTTGTGGCATTTTCGGACAGATACGAATGAAAAGTTGATATCTTCATATAACCGCTATTCATGTTAATTTTTTTTCATCATTCAACCGTCTTTCAAACTCACAGTTTTAAGTGGCAGTTTCGACAGTCCAAAACGTTAGCAAAATAGTCGATAATAAATCAGTGCAGCTACAGCATTCCAACATAAAATCAGAAGCCAAAGAAATCAAAACAACCACGCAAATATATGAAATGAGAAATTGTCCGCATCTTCTCCAGAAAATATTTATTCTTCAGCTTAAATTATGGTCCTAATTTCCAGTTGGTTGTTTTGATTTCTATAGAACCAAAATGAAGTGTCGACTAACCTGGCCCAAGACCTGAAACTGAACTTAAACAAACATCAATTATACACTCCACACAGCAAACATTTCACACTAAAATTTTGTTTGAAATATTGATAAGAAACGCTTTTATAACACCCTCCTGTCGCCATCTGCTCTTTAAAGAATATTTAAAAGCTACCCGGCAGATTGCCGGAAAATAGACGACATTGATTCTTAAAATCCCAATTAGGATAGAAAGAAAAGGAAAAGATTGATTGTAGACAAAAAGAAGCATTTTAAATTCGACAATTCGAGCGCTCGGCATCGGGACTTTGAGATCTAACTGCCTGAGGCTTCTCAGAACTATATTCTAACACATACATAGGCCTGATCACTAATACTAATTACGACAACGTTCGAATACCGGGCATCTAAAACTGGTCTTTATGGGTTTATCGCGTTTCTATTTATTTTTATTTTTTGATTTTGATTGTGTTCACTTTAGAATGCTTTGCTGGCCAACAATCATTTAAAAGCACTCTTAGCAGTATAATGGATGAGTGAAACTAGCCAAAAGTCTAGAAGAGTTCAAGCAAAACGTTGAACAAGCTGTGAGCCAAGTTAAAGAAAAACAAACTTTCTTTGGAGCGTAAATAGCAGGACAAGTCCTGGATTACAATTCAGAGCATTTTTATTGATCAAACAAAAACTAGACCTGTAAATGACAAAAAATTGGATTTGGAAAACCATGTAAAAAGATCAAAAATCTTGAAAAACAGTTTGAAAAAATGTTCAGACGAATTGCTACAAGTGAACAAAAAGCACTACCGGGAACACTCTTTTTCGTTCAAACTGCGTTTTCTCACTAACTTAAAATTGCAGAGAAAACTTTTCACGCCGTAAAATTTCACAATTTTTCACCCCACTTCCTGCTTCGGGGTGACAAAAATCAATACTGAAATTTGATTTAAAACTTAATTGAAAATAATATAGCCGAAAGAGTTCCGAAAACGAATCGAAGACTCTTCTTACCCAAGAACAGTCATTTGAAAAACACAAATACCATACAACAATATAAGACACCACACTGAAACTGAAGCAGACGAAAATAAAATATTAGGCAAAAACAAACATAAATACTGAAAAATTTTGATCAATTCCTCATACAACGAAAATGAACATAACACACAAATTCTTCATTTCTTTCGTTTACCTGGTATCATTCGATGATTGACCCCCAGGCAGTCGGAAGCGGCCAAAACTTCAATTTAAGGGAAAAATAAAAAACTCCGACAAATTGAGGAAAATGGTTTAAAATTTTTATTTTTTTTGTGGTTTTTCTCTCATTTAACATTTGCTTTAACATAGCCGGCAAATTACCGAAAAATAACCGCCGTTGACCAGCTCGACGCACATCGGGGTTAACAAACGAAACCGAAATAGAGACAAAAATTGACAAAAAAATAACAAAGTGTCAAAAAAAGTTCTAAATTGGTGTCTAGTTTCAGTTAGATTATAAACTATACTTGATTCAGCTTTTAAACTGAAGTCTATTAAGCCCTCTACTAAAGCCAGCCAACAATCGCACCAATGAATTTCGATAGCCTAATGTACCATGACTTGGTAATTGGGATTTATAGGTTTATCCCGTTTGTTTTAACTTCGCTCCTTTGACCTTGGCCGTATTCACTGCACTGCGTAACTCAATGAATGAAAGAATTTAATATCTAGTCAGCAGAAACAGTGAACGAGGCAAGTAAAAACTCGAGCAAGAAAATATGACTTTAAAAAACATCGAGTGTTGATACGGATTTTAAAAACTAGCAGGACAAGTCATACCATCCAAATTAATGAATAAAACCAGTAAAAAAAACCCCGGCCTGGCCAGCTGAACAATTGACCACTGCACAACAAGAAGTTTCACGGATTTTTAAAAATCTAGAGAAAACAGTATTTGAATTTCACATTTCTCGGGGTTGAGGCTCAAACAGAACAGTCAGTCGGGACAGTCAAACGAGTTGTGACTTATGTAAAAACGAAAAACGTGATTAAAATGTAAAGCGAATTGAAACAAGGAGAGCGCCTAGATAATAGCCGTTCAGCGGCTGAGATTAATAACACTAAAAATTTAATAACTGGTAGACTGAGATTGCAGAAAAGCAAGTTCTCTATTTTGCTCCCAAGAGATGAAATTAAATGGGACAACAGGACAAAAAAAGTGCCAAAAAGAGAATTTTGCAAAATAGTTAAACCTACAAATTCGGTTACAAGTCTTTTATTACCAAAAAAACTTTAAAACTCAATTACACAAACTTTAATATTATGGCTTTAACCTATCCATACCTGTAAAGCAGAAAACAACAGTAAAAATTAAACAATAGTTAACTACTTGAAAAACCAAACATTAAAAAATTTGACACTGATTTTTTC
This sequence comes from Convolutriloba macropyga, assembly GCF_964194025.1. Classification (NCBI taxonomy): domain Eukaryota; kingdom Metazoa; phylum Xenacoelomorpha; order Acoela; family Convolutidae; genus Convolutriloba; species Convolutriloba macropyga. Next base: position 18,458,605 of record NC_134480.1, read on the forward strand.
ACACCTCAATTTCTCGCTATCTCAAAACAATCAGTATAAATCAGTTTTCGCCCCGCTCTTCACAGTTGATCAGCAGTTAAACGGTTTTCACTAATTTCACTTCTTGCATCACTTTCTTTCCAGCTGATTATTGATTAAACAAGACACTTTTCTTCGAGTCGTAAAGACAGCGCCCCAATACAATTCAAATTCATTTAACTGTAAAAACACAGCCAACTATCGTTGAAAGAATTGCTCTCGAACGACTAGCGGGAGCTGTAATCTTATTACAGCCTGCTTCAGTCGGTGGGAGGGAGTCACTATATTTACTAAGCGGGCTTCAAATGAAGTCTGAGGTTATTATATACCACTACAATCACTAAACAAATTCAAAGTGAGAAAAGCACCAAATTCGACGCAATTTTTATTTGACTTTTAAGTAGTAAACTGTCACCACTTGAGTTCAGCTGCTAACACTTGTGAATGAGAGAGAAAATAAGATTACGCAAAACAAAAAAAATCGAGGGCGCAAAAGTCACTCGAAGAGTCAAAACGGTCAAGCAAAAATTTTGCATAAAAACATATTTCCAATAATTGCTTCAAACTTCGATCGAGCGCAATTAAAAAGCAGGACCGCTATAATAGCCGGCTGAGCTTGTTGTAGAAATTTTAGGAATCGAGTGTTCCATCTTAATTTAACAGAGTTGACACCGTAATGATGCGATCACAGCTTTAAAAAATAGAGAAACGACCTCGACGAATCCTTCAACGTAAGGAACCTGAAGAAACAACTTGCACTGAAGGTTGTCAATTCTAAATATCTCATCAGTTATTTCCCTCAAATCACCTACTCATTGATACGCCTAACAGTACTAAATGAAGTCCTCGTCAACTCACCTGCTGGTTTCAGTGTCTGACTCGTCCGAACCCTTGAGATCCGAGTCACTGTCACTCTGTGCCTCGTCTCCGATGTTCTTGATTGGGATGTTCTTCTGCTTCACAAAGTCAAACAGCTTGTTGTACTCCCCACGCTCTATCTGGCTGAATGTATAGCTCTGCAAACACACATCGTCACATATTCTTAAGCAGCAGTCATTATACTAGCATGCTTCAACTCACATTGAGTGAACCCTTTGAGTAGTTAAGAGCTTAAATTACCAAGATCATAAATAATGATGAGAAGTTGACTATACACGAGCATTTTGATATAGCAACCAAACCCTGCTGATATCATGTTACTGCTCTTCTTGGAATATGTCAATCCAAAAACCTGAAAACTACCGTTTCGGCATCGCCTAACCAATTTTTGTGGACCAATTGATCGTCTATAATGCTCGACCTCGCTCTATAAATAATCTTTGTCATCTAACAGGGAGGTTCGGAAATCAAAACAATATTCCATGAGTATCGTTCCGAGCTAATTCCTCGTACAACTGTCTGCTATCACCTTTTCACACTTTTCAAACAAACCTGCTCTTGTTTGCTGGTAACTTCGAAGTCAAAGGACCTTAAGGTTCCAGTGCCTCTAGCAAAGTTCACGTGTGCTATCTCATCGAACCTCAAATGAATAGGAGGTCTGGGGACATACAAGAAACCACGTTCAAGTGGGTAAAGGTAGCCTGTGTTGCTCTTGTAACCACAGAAGATTGCGGCTTTGTCCGAATCACTGAAAATACACTAGTTACATACTTTTATAAGCAAGATCCCTGGTACTAATTCCAACGATCCAAATTTAACTGATACAAAAAATATGCGCAAAAATTTGTCATTTTGTATTACCAACTTTGTCTATCTTACAAAGTAAATTGGGTATAGCAATTAGATTTTTCAAAGAGCATCGATATGCTTCATTTTTTGAGAATCAGCCCCGCAAGGCAATCTTTAAAAAAATTACACACCACCCAATTTACCAAAACATGACCAACTGATGTCGACTGATTCGCTCTCAAACGACAGGCCGGGGTTCGTTTCTACTGTAGCGTGCTTCAGCCCTGGGAGTTGATTTTACGTCCTTTAGAAAGAAAGAAAGAATAAATTTCTCCAAATATTAGACAGCAAATTAAATCAATTTAATTAAAACAATTACTTAATCATATAACATAACAACAAAACGTATCTCGGAGAGGACAGATAGACGGGGTTATTAAACCCACCTAGTATCTGCCCTGGCTAAAGTTAAATAGTTACAGTTAAATATTTAACATTCCATGAACAGGTCACCGGTGCCAACGCCTAGGCAAACAAACCTCAGAACGCTGTCATAGAGACATGAACAAGGAACAGTGCTTAATCGGAAGAACGACTAACACTGTGTCTTTGCTAACGAGAGAGACGTTGATTCCTAGCTACTATGTATTAAATAAATAAATTTTTTTTTCTGCAGTTCGATTTTCTTGGTCGATTTTCTATGTGTAGACTTCGTTATTTTGCAAAAATAATACCATTTTTGAAACCTCGGCACTTACGAAGTAAGTGCCATATACCAAAATACCGTATTGAATTATTGGTTTAACATTGCTTTGGTAGTAATCAATTAACTGTTTTCGGGGTACATAGTGACGCAGCTTACATATAATACCACACTGTTTTGAGAGTCTTTTCTTAATATATTCTATATGTGATTGAAAGCTTAACTTACTATCTACCAAGATTCCGAGATACTTAAAGATTTCCAACTTCAATAAAAACATCATCAAACTTAAACACTGATTTGGAAGCATTATTTTTGTTCCCTATATTCATTTGTACGGTTTTTTCCATATTTAGTATTAACTTATTAGCAATCAACCAATTATTGATGTTCTGCAGATCTTCTTGCACTGAATTATTGTCTTTATTGATTGCGGTGAGGTTTGTATCATCCGCAAATAAAATAACATCAAGAGATTTGCAAACTGTTGGCAGATCATTGATATAAATGAGGAACAATAACGGACCCAAAATTGAGCCTTGTGGAACCCCACAAACTATGGAATTCCACGATGAACAGGCCCCATTAACAATAACCCGCTGCTGTCTCCCATTTAAGTATGATGTTATCCAAGTGAAAGCTGGGCCCCTTATACCAGTGTTTTCGATCTTTTTTAATAAGATATCGTGCTCAATGGTATCAAAAGCTTTTTTAAGATCAAGAAAGAAACTGATAACTTTTACATTTTGGCAATTCAATCTTATTTTTTCGACTAATTCAACAAGAGCGTCAATTGTACTGTGTTTGGCACGAAACCCAAATTGCTTATTGAAAAGCAAATTATGATGTTCCATGTAGGCATATATGCGAATGAACAAAGCACGTTCTATAATTTTACTCCAAACAATTAGAAGAGAAATTGGTCTGTAGTTATTTTCATCAAGTTTTGATCCATCCTTGTGAAGGGGAATTTCAGATCATCGGGAAACACTCCTTCTTCAAATGATTTATTGATTATCTGAGTTAGGTATGGAATCGTGATATTTGATGATAACTTTACTATGACATTAGAGATATCATCATCACCAGATGAAAATTTATTGTCTAGATTTTCAATGATTTCTCTTACCTCGTCAATGGTTATTGGTTTTAGATACATGGAGTGGTTAACTTCGTTCATCTCAGGTAAAGGAACATGTTTGATTTTTTCTTTCAACTTCGGACCAACATTAGTGAAGAATGTGTTAAACTGCTCAGCAATGTCAGCTCTGCTGGAATCAGTGCAACGTTCACTACATGAGTTGAGCGCCGGTACTTGCGAACTTTTGCGATTAGTTCCTTTTATATCATTGATTAACTTATATGTTTGCCTTGAGTCTCCCATACATGATTCAAATATTTGTCTATAAAAATCTTTTTTAGCTTTTTTGACACATGTTTCAAATTTGTTGCGTAATAATTTGAATTTTGTCGCTGCCTCATTATTTTGCGGATTTTGTTTCATGTTTCGATGTGCTTTATTTTTTTTGAAGCGCAAGTTTTTAAGTGAGTTGGTAAACCACTTCGGTACCTTAGACTTTTTATCGGTCAAGCATTTCAGAGGAGCATACTTGTTAGTGGTTTCCAGGAAAACGTTGTTGAATTTAGTAAATAATTCATTGGTACTATCAGAATCTAAAAAAGAGCATCGATTCCTTAGGCTCCAGTCTAAGTCAATTAAGTAGTTCGACAGTTGCTCTTGATTTTTTATAAAGCTTATGTCTCTAAACGGCAGATAGTTTTGTTCAGTATCAACATTAAGTGGCCACTTCATTAGGATAGGATAATGATCCGAGAAGTTTTCATGAGTTAGTACACTAAAATCAGAGCTGGCCAAATTTTGATATATAAAGTGGTCTAGACAAGTTGCGGAGTTAGAGGTTTCCCTTGTAGTTACCAGATTGGCAAGCTCAAAATCATTAGAAGATATCGCACATAAATAATTAGATTGTAATTGGTTCTTTACATGAATGTCAATGTTAAAATCACCAGTTACAACGGTAGGGCAATTTAGGGACGTTAACTCATTCAAAAAATTATCCAATTTTTCGACGAATTTTAGTTTATTTGTTCTTGGTGGATTGTAGACAGTAGCCAATTTAAAGCTGTACTTTTTATATTCTAATGAGACAAGAAGGGTCTCTTCCATATCTGTTGAGTGTGTTTCTAACAAGGACATGGAATCCTGAATTTGTATCATCACACCTCCGCCATGTGTGTTTCTATTCTTAATTGCATAATTCTTATAGCCAGGAACCAATAAGGAATCGATGTCATCGTTATCAGTTAACCAAGTTTCGGTGAGACATATTACATTTGGTGGAGACTCAAGACTATGAACAAGTGCTTCCAAATCATTAAGATGTTTTTTTAACGACCGAACATTCACAGTTAATATAGACATAGTAGTTGGTATAATAGCACTAGGAGGGAGAAAGAGATTAGGATCCAGATTCTTGACTTTTTCTGATAAAAACTCGATTATCTTTAAAGCAGCTCTGTACAGTATAAAAGTCGTATCCCAACGCTTGACCACCATCATATAGGGAATTAATTTTATAAACTCTATTGTCACCTCCAGCTTTGACGTAGTGTAATGTTCCTTCTCTTGACCAAACTTTCTCGATGTTGTTGTCACTCCTCATTAAATTAAAAAACTTCAGTCTAGGCGCAGTCATGTCTTCAAAAATTCGAACGTTCTTCAGTTTGTCGAAATTTTCCAGATTTTTCTTGTTTCTTAATAAATTTACCTTTGCAACTCTCCGGGAGAAACGAACAATCAGAGGACGTGGACCTGGCTTCCTAGTCGGCACTGGATGAGCAATTGAGATATCGTTTGCACTAACCTCAGCATCAAGTAAACTAGTAAGATCAACAACTCTGTCCATAACATCTGCAGAACTTTCAGGCATACCAATTATTCGCACATTCTCTCGTCTGTTGTACGATTCCAGCATTTCACTTTCACATTTAGCTTTCAGGTCACTTCTTTCTTCGGCGTAAAAAACTGTTTCTTTAAATTCCCTCGTGATGTCTTCTCTCAAACTTTTAAGGCTCTCATCAACGGCGGCTTTGATTTTCGTAGTCAGTTGATCTTGAATCGTTTTGATAATATCGGGCATTGACGAAGCTACTGCTGCTTGAATTGCTTCTTGAACCGTTTTTCTTTGGTAAGGGAAGGGGCAATAACTTTACCAAAGGGCTTCGAATGATGTAAGATCCTACTACATACTACCAAAAATGATTACATTGAAACGGAGAACAGACTAACGTTGTACTGAGTGCTTTCAAACGACTGGCATCGAGCTGGCTTTGGCGGTTGTATCTACCTTAAGCTTCAGCAGGCTAGCACAAGGGAGTGCGGCACGGGTTCAAAATAACTGAAATTACCCTTTACACCAAAATCAAAGCGTACATTTCAGCAGAATGCAGATCTTTGGGAAGAGTGAGAGAGCAGAAAGGAGTGTGGGTGTAAAAAAAAATTTAATTGCCTTTCAAATAAATTGAAGCCTCCCCAAAAGTTTTGGTGAAACGCATAGCAGGGCTCTTAAAGAAGTGCTCAGCGACTTAATGCACTGGACCTTTGTCAGCTTATTCTAATACCAAAGCCAAAAGTCACAAATTTTATTGTTAAAATCGGTAGTATGAAGACCAACAATTAAAATATTTGGTAAACTTCAGTTAGGAGCAATTGAAAATTTTTGAAAACAAAGACACCATAATGAACCAGTTTTAAAGATGTCAGTATTGGAAACTGAGGTGTACTACCGCAAAGATACCTCCACTTATTAGTCTCGAACCCTCACTGGGAAGGGAGCAATCCTATATCTTTGCGGTAAACCACCCCAGTTTCCACAACTGTTTTCTTTACACCATGCAATTAACTTTCCAGCATTTTCGCTGCTCTTAGACTAATGATGTTAATCTGAAGAACTAAGCCCCACGAAGAAAAAAAATTCTTTCAAAAAAATCTCATTTTCTTCAAAAATGGACTCTCTCCGTTGGCATAAAAACAATTGCTTCCAATTGAAGTAAAAGATGATTTTGGCCATTTTACTGCGGGCATGCTAACAACTTCTCAATACGCAAGAGTAATACTGTAGCAACATTTCCTTTCACATTAAAATGGAGCAGTCAGTACCTACCCTTTGAAGCTTCCTGGCACTGTGATTTTGCGATTAGAGAATGCCTTCATTCCTCTACTGAACATCTCGTATGTGAGTCCATTCATGTTCTTCTCAATCTTCCCTTCATACTTCTCCTTTATCTCCTCTCTGAAATAAAGTTGTTTGTTTAATTGTTCCTCCTCTGTATAAAGGGGGAAAGATCAGAAGCTCAGAGTTTCTGCGTAAAAGCTTTAACTAAGCTAAAGTTGCATTGCTTAGACCTACATTATTGGGGTGCAATCAATTATGTTCGATAGATATTTCTATTTTGCCGACGAAGTCAGGAGCCTACTTATCATTGGAAAGCCCTTCGCGAGCGAATTAATTCAATTCGAGGCTTGCACATTCTTCTTGTAGTTACTGGCATTCAGCCATATCAAAACTTTTGCCCATTTTGCCACTACCTCAATTTTCGATACTTGAAGCCCATTTACTCTCTATTTTCAAATATATTTGTTAATATTATATACTTCAAAAATATCTAATTTTGCTAGTTCAGATTTATTATTGAATTACTAATAGCTATTAAATAAAACTATAGTTTAAAAACTTATTTACCCTTAAGAATCTATGTAATTTTGACATTAAACAGTCCAATTTCACATAAAATTGTTCAATCAGGTTGTTACAATAGGTGGCCAAAATTGTTCCTTTTCTTTCAAATTACATTTGCGAATAAAGGTCCCTGAGTTACGTACAAAATGAGCACAACATAGGTATGGGCTCATTTTAATTTAATTAAAATTTTAGACAAAAACAAAGCACCAGAATCGACAGGATACGCATCTACCAGAAGAAACATTTCCACTTACTCTGTTATCTTCAGTTCTTGTTCTATTTCTTCATCTTTATGAAACTGACAAATGACAAAATGGTAACGTGTAGCTCCAGCTTTTAAGGGAGGATCCAGTGAAACCTAAAACTCAACACATTTTTCAATATGCCTAGATGAAGACAGCTGATGTGTATAACATTATGAACTACTAACGACAAAAAATATTTGATTGCCATCATTGTGAGGTAGCAAAAACAGTCTGAGCATTGAAGTGTATTGCACGATCCAAACATTGGTTTTTCCTCGCATCTGAATACACGTAGGATAGAATTTAATCTCGTGTCTTCCCCTGAAACGTACATTTTCCCGACTCAGTTATCAATATGGAAGGAAATTCTAAGCGCAAACTAAACGTGACCAATTAAACAGATCGAGTTACGGTGCTTAAAAACTAGGTAATAAAACAATCTCGAAACACCTGTAACGGTTAACAGTTTCAATTGAATATTTTTCATTTGAACGATGCACATTCTTATTTTACACAATAATTGCTAAAAGTTTTTAAGTGAGTTGGTAAACCACTTCGGTACCTTAGACTTTTTATCGGTCAAGCATTTCAGAGGAGCATACTTGTTAGTGGTTTCCAGGAAAACGTTGTTGAATTTAGTAAATAAATCATTGGTACTATCAGAATCTAAAAAAGAACATCGATTCCTTAGGCTCCAGTCTAAGTCAATTAAGTAGTTCGACAGTTGCTCTTGATTTTTTATAAAGCTTATGTCTCTAAACGGCAGATAGTTTTGTTCAGTATCAACATTAAGTGGCCACTTCATTAGGATAGGATAATGATCCGAGAAGTTTTCATGAGTTAGTACACTAAAATCAGAGCTGGCCAAATTTTGATATATAAAGTGGTCTAGACAAGTTGCGGAGTTAGAGGTTTCCCTTGTAGTTTCCAGATTGGCAAGCTCAAAATCATTAGAAGATATCGCACATAAATAATTAGATTGTAATTGGTTCTTTACATGAATGTCAATGTTAAAATCACCAGTTACAACGGTAGGGCAATTTAGGGACGTTAACTCATTCAAAAAATTATCCAATTTTTCGACGAATTTTAGTTTATTTGTTCTTGGTGGATTGTAGACAGTAGCCAATTTAAAGCTGTACTTTTTATATTCTAATGAGACAAGAAGGGTCTCTTCCATATCTGTTGAGTGTGTTTCTAACAAGGACATGGAATCCTGAATTTGTATCATCACACCTCCGCCATGTGTGTTTCTATTCTTAATTGCATAATTCTTATAGCCAGGAACCAATAAGGAATCGATGTCATCGTTATCAGTTAACCAAGTTTCGGTGAGACATATTACATTTGGTGGAGACTCAAGACTATGAACAAGTGCTTCCAAATCATTAAGATGTTTTTTTAACGACCGAACATTCACAGTTAATATAGACATAGTAGTTGGTATAATAGCACTAGGAGGGAGAAAGAGATTAGGATCCAGATTCTTGACTTTTTCTGATAAAAACTCGATTATCTTTAAAGCAGCTCTGTACAGTATAAAAGTCGTATCCCAACGCTTGACCACCATCATATAGGGAATTAATTTTATAAACTCTATTGTCACCTCCAGCTTTGACGTAGTGTAATGTTCCTTCTCTTGACCAAACTTTCTCGATGTTGTTGTCACTCCTCATTAAATTAAAAAACTTCAGTCTAGGCGCAGTCATGTCTTCAAAAATTCGAACGTTCTTCAGTTTGTCGAAATTTTCCAGATTTTTCTTGTTTCTTAATAAATTTACCTTTGCAACTCTCCGGGAGAAACGAACAATCAGAGGACGTGGACCTGGCTTCTTAGTCGGCACTGGATGAGCAATTGAGATATCGTTTGCACTAACCTCAGCATCAAGTAAACTAGTAAGATCAACAACTCTGTCCATAACATCTGCAGAACTTTCAGGCATACCAATTATTCGCACATTCTCTCGTCTGTTGTACGATTCCAGCATTTCACTTTCACATTTAGCTTTCAGGTCACTTCTTTCTTCGGCGTAAAAAACTGTTTCTTTAAATTCCCTCGTGATGTCTTCTCTCAAACTTTTAAGGCTCTCATCAACGGCGGCTTTGATTTTCGTAGTCAGTTGATCTTGAATCGTTTTGATAATATCGGGCATTGACGAAGCTACTGCTGCTTGAATTGCTTCTTGAACCGTTTTTCTTTGGTAAGGGAAGGGGCAATAACTTTACCAAAGGGCTTCGAATGATGTAAGATCCTACTACATACTACCAAAAATGATTACATTGAAACGGAGAACAGACTAACGTTGTACTGAGTGCTTTCAAACGACTGGCATCGAGCTGGCTTTGGCGGTTGTATCTACCTTAAGCTTCAGCAGGCTAGCACAAGGGAGTGCGGCACGGGTTCAAAATAACTGAAATTACCCTTTACACCAAAATCAAAGCGTACACTTCAGCAGAATGCAGATCTTTGGGAAGAGTGAGAGAGCAGAAAGGAGTGTGGGTGTAAAAAAAAATTTAATTGCCTTTCAAATAAATTGAAGCCTCCCCAAAAGTTTTGGTGAAACGCATAGCAGGGCTCTTAAAGAAGTGCTCAGCGACTTAATGCACTGGACCTTTGTCAGCTTATTCTAATACCAAAGCCAAAAGTCACAAATTTTATTGTTAAAATCGGTAGTATGAAGACCAACAATTAAAATATTTGGTAAACTTCAGTTAGGAGCAATTGAAAATTTTTGAAAACAAAGACACCATAATGAACCAGTTTTAAAGATGTCAGTATTGGAAACTGAGGTGTACTACCGCAAAGATACCTCCACTTATTAGTCTCGAACCCTCACTGGGAAGGGAGCAATCCTATATCTTTGCGGTAAACCACCCCAGTTTCCACAACTGTTTTCTTTACACCATGCAATTAACTTTCCAGCATTTTCGCTGCTCTTAGACTAATGATGTTAATCTGAAGAACTAAGCCCCACGAAGAAAAAAAATTCTTTCAAAAAAATCTCATTTTCTTCAAAAATGGACTCTCTCCGTTGGCATAAAAACAATTGCTTCCAATTGAAGTAAAAGATGATTTTGGCCATTTTACTGCGGGCATGCTAACAACTTCTCAATACGCAAGAGTAATACTGTAGCAACATTTCCTTTCACATTAAAATGGAGCAGTCAGTACCTACCCTTTGAAGCTTCCTGGCACTGTGATTTTGCGATTAGAGAATGCCTTCATTCCTCTACTGAACATCTCGTATGTGAGTCCATTCATGTTCTTCTCAATCTTCCCTTCATACTTCTCCTTTATCTCCTCTCTGAAATAAAGTTGTTTGTTTAATTGTTCCTCCTCTGTATAAAGGGGGAAAGATCAGAAGCTCAGAGTTTCTGCGTAAAAGCTTTAACTAAGCTAAAGTTGCATTGCTTAGACCTACATTATTGGGGTGCAATCAATTATGTTCGATAGATATTTCTATTTTGCCGACGAAGTCAGGAGCCTACTTATCATTGGAAAGCCCTTCGCGAGCGAATTAATTCAATTCGAGGCTTGCACATTCTTCTTGTAGTTACTGGCATTCAGCCATATCAAAACTTTTGCCCATTTTGCCACTACCTCAATTTTCGATACTTGAAGCCCATTTACTCTCTATTTTCAAATATATTTGTTAATATTATATACTTCAAAAATATCTAATTTTGCTAGTTCAGATTTATTATTGAATTACTAATAGCTATTAAATAAAACTATAGTTTAAAAACTTATTTACCCTTAAGAATCTATGTAATTTTGACATTAAACAGTCCAATTTCACATAAAATTGTTCAATCAGGTTGTTACAATAGGTGGCCAAAATTGTTCCTTTTCTTTCAAATTACATTTGCGAATAAAGGTCCCTGAGTTACGTACAAAATGAGCACAACATAGGTATGGGCTCATTTTAATTTAATTAAAATTTTAGACAAAAACAAAGCACCAGAATCGACAGGATACGCATCTACCAGAAGAAACATTTCCACTTACTCTGTTATCTTCAGTTCTTGTTCTATTTCTTCATCTTTATGAAACTGACAAATGACAAAATGGTAACGTGTAGCTCCAGCTTTTAAGGGAGGATCCAGTGAAACCTAAAACTCAACACATTTTTCAATATGCCTAGATGAAGACAGCTGATGTGTATAACATTATGAACTACTAACGACAAAAAATATTTGATTGCCATCATTGTGAGGTAGCAAAAACAGTCTGAGCATTGAAGTGTATTGCACGATCCAAACATTGGTTTTTCCTCGCATCTGAATACACGTAGGATAGAATTTAATCTCGTGTCTTCCCCTGAAACGTACATTTTCCCGACTCAGTTATCAATATGGAAGGAAATTCTAAGCGCAAACTAAACGTGACCAATTAAACAGATCGAGTTACGGTGCTTAAAAACTAGGTAATAAAACAATCTCGAAACACCTGTAACGGTTAACAGTTTCAATTGAATATTTTTCATTTGAACGATGCACATTCTTATTTTACACAATAATTGCTAAATGAACAAAAAATGAGATGTAAAGCCAAACGCTTGATGTATTACTTACTTTGGCAGTTGGCACATGACTTCTTCGAATGACATGATGGCTGTCCCAGTGGCAGATAGAATGTCAGCAGACGCCATAACTTTGTCGTGGAAATCGGTGACCAAATCAATTTCTGCCTCGGCACTGTTTGGAACCCAAAATCGCATTTCAAACAATTCGACATCTGCATCATCATTTTGGTGGAATTCAATTGCAACCTGCCAAAGGAGAACAATTAAACTGATCTTAAAACCAACAAATTTTTGAGGGAAAATACTGACCTCGTTTTTTCCTGGCGTGTCGCATTTGGTCACATTTCTCAGTGGAATTTCGAACGATGGTTTTTCGTCCACCAAAAACGAAAGCATGTCATGTTCAAACTCAACTTTTCCATGATTCCAACCTTTCACAGACAAATCTTGCTTCTTCAGAGCTACGCCGAACGTTTCGGCAAAAAATGTCTTGATTGGTTCATAATCAGTTTCGCGGAAACCTGCAAATTTGATGACACTTCTGCCTTTCGTAATGAACTGCAATTCATAAAAATATGCAACCCGAAGCCACTTTACGAGTTCAATTTCACTCGGTGTAATATTCTCTACTTTTCCAGTTGAATCATTTTTGAATGATACTCCATTCGAATGAACTTTGAATTTTCCTTCGTACTGAAAAAAATAACATGAGCTTATCTTTAGAAACCTTACGCAACATGGTTATAGTGCAGGTCGGAAAGACGTGAGAAACAAATTGATAACATGTACAGCATTTTTCTACTTACCAGTGCTCCTCGAACAAATTGTTTTACACCACTAAAATCAAGTGTATCAGACATTCAATCTGCAAGCAAAAAATAATTAATCAAAAACACCGCTTCCGAGCACTGGGTGAACAATGGCTGGTACGGGGTCCTCCCGGCTCATAATAATAACCTCTACATATAAATATGAAGACAAAGCAAGGGTCAATTCAATTACTCCCACTACAAAAATTCAGCGCCCTTTTATAGTGTATTCCCGGTGATGAGGGATGGTCCTAAATCAAACACAGGAGAGCGGTTTCTGGACGAGAGCAGTGTACCTTGCGAATCTGTCCGGCAAACATTTCACCTGTGATGTTCAACGCATGAATAACTTCAAAGAACGGCTCACAAGAGTGCACTTCAGATACTTCGGCAAAAAATTTGACTACGGAAACATTTGTACATGGACACTTTCATGTTTGAGCAATGAATGCAGAAATATAAAGAAATTAAACTCTGACTGAAACTATTGACTGAAACGAAAAGTTTCTTTGGATGACCCTAAATTCTTTATTATTATTTACTGAAAAATGATGGGCTCTCGGATCCGCGTCAAAATGTTGAAATATCACTACAAATTAGTTGTCTAGCCTGTCCCCCCCCCCGGATAACAACATAAGTTGGGGTTTTCCCCATCTTAGCCCATTATAGTATATTTACCACGATTGGGGAGGGGCTGTAGGTTATTTGAGCACTAAGCGCGGGGGGTTAATGGGCGACCCTTAATTCATTAAAAAGCTGAGTCAATTAAAAAATTCAATGTACAAGCGTTTTCGCTATAACTAGCATCATCAGGTAGAAAGCAACTAAAATTTATCCTGTTAAAAATTAATATGATTTCAGTTCCATAAGCAAAAACAGTAAAATAAGTTCTTGGAATATTGTTTATCGTGAATACAAAAATTTTCGTAATTTTACTTTCAAATTCGTTTTTAATTTTTATTCAAATTCTTTGAATTTAGATTTTTGAATTTGATCGTGATTTTCTACAGTTTAGGTAAAAATTTTGAGTAATGTAATTGGTACTGTTTTGGGTAATTTGGGTAATGTTTTGATTCTTTATAATGTAGCTTTCGAATTGAGTAACGTGGCAACTGTTAACTAGTATTTCAATCACAATTAATGGCTTCAGCTTGCTCATCGCGCCTGTTCATCAATGACTTCCTCTGTTCTACATCAAAACGAGTTGTGCTTCGAGTTTTTGTGGCACATTACGATGTTCTATTATACGCCAATCAAACGCGCATGATGCGTCATAACTTTCAAGCGCATGCTGACGTACCGGTTATTCCTTTTTGATGCTCTTCCATCCGCCTGATTATATGTCTGCAAGTTTACGCAACATAGGTAGGTGGAAATGCATCCACTACTAAGCGTTATTTCATATAACGGTTGCCATCAATGCTGGTCAAAATTGGACTTTAGGGATGGTAAGCAGATTTTTAGTTTCCGTATTGTGTAGATCTTTGTAAGATGAGTTATTTTTTGTAGCTGTTCTTCAAGTCTATTGCTTAATTGGCCCCTCTTATAAGCCAACTCGAATCAGCAATAAAGCCATCAAACTGCAGGAAATGACTGCAGCAGAACAAAATTAGATTTAATCAAAACTCAAAAATGATCAAAATTGAAAAAAAAAATTTAATATTGGGACCGAACAATTGTAAAACCCACGATTTTGGGAAGGAGAAGCCTGAGCAACCCGAGGTTATAGCAAATGGTTAGGTTTATCTCTAAACCATTTGCGGACCCAACTAAGGTTGAGGCATCAAAACACACAATTATTGCTAATAGCACTTAGAGGGTGCAAAAATGGCAATTTTTAATAATTTAACATTTATTGTTAATTATTCTAAATTGTTTTTAATGATACTTTAGTTGTTCATTAAAGGTCGAATACTATAAGGTTGAAGCAATTACAAATGCGAAAACCAACAGTCAGCAAAAGCTAACATTGCAGCAGTTTGACATTTAATTTGTGAACAATGAATAAAATCTTTTATTTGCTTAACCAATCAGAAATAAGTATCAATGATAGGATCAACGATATTAAACTGATTATTCACTCTAACTCAAATGTTTGAATAGCGAAACCATTTTGTATTTAGAACCATAAGAAATTGATGAAAAGAGCAGTTGACTCTCAAAATAGACTCTATTCTAGATTCTTTTTTCAGTCTTTTTCGCCAAGTTTTGTTATAATCAAGGTTCTCCGAGGTCTAGGTTAGTTAAGTTCTCCTGACAAACAATAAGCAACAAAACTAACACTGGATGAAGCGCTATAAAATCTTGAACAAGACGGACCATAGATTATCACCAAGGACCTGTTGAACTTCAATCAATATTAAAGTTGAAGTCCTTTAATAAGTCCGCGCAACTGTTTGTTACTAAAAAAATACTAATTCATGGAAACCAAATTTCAACCAGGCCGGTGTAAAGCTCGAAAACCAGGCTATATATTTCGATTCCGTTGAGATTTTTTAGCCGCTGCAACATCCCGTTCCCCGACCGAGATAACAGAACGAGCAACAACGAATCTTCAAATCAATTGGGTGAGCCAGAAAAAAATCCTTGCGATGGCTGGAAAAGGTCCGGATAGACATTGGAAAACAACTAATTACAATATGTCATGCCAGATCAAGAGACTAGAAAAAGAGAAAACTAAATTGCTCAAAACATTTGACAGAATTTTTGCTGATGTGAAAAGTCACTTGGCTCAGAACAAAACAGTGAGAGCAAAAAGAGCATATCGAGGTTTCTTTAACACTAACGATTATCTCGAGGAAAACAGAGAACAACAGAAACATCTAAAACAAACCAACTATTTGGAGAGTTTCGATGCGGACAGCGAACGAAAGGTAAGAGAAAGAAAGGAGACACTCTATGGACTAGTTGAACAAACACTACAGAAAATTTCAGTTGATTGCAATTCCAAGTTCTATTCCCCTTAAAAAAGAAATAGCTTAAAATTGAAAATTTCTCCGACTCTTATCGTTGCTATTATTTATCTTAGACTTTGACTATTGTCAACAAACGATTGAAAAACGTGGAAAAAATTAGACGATCAGAAAACAAAATGTCCAGAGGAAATTCCTGCAACTGTATACAAAGATGCTCAAGGGCAATCAGTAAATCCTTAAACCAAGTTTTCTACATGATATTAAAAAAATTTGTTATTCTTTTTAGGAGCAAAAATGCAGTTGTTGTTCCAGCTAAAAAAATGTTGTATGTCTGAAGCAGAAAATTAAAGGCAAGGTTCATTGAAGAGTTGCATCAAAATTTATTTAACAATGTTTCTTTTTATATCATCAACGTTTTTTTGAGCCACTATTCAATCTTCAATCCGGACCGCTGTGGTTTTCAAAAAAATTTTATTGCATCGTTCATGTTTTTGTTTAACGAGAATCTATCTATAATCTAATTAATTCAAAAGAAAATAATTAAATTATGAAATAACTTTTGAGTATGTTGATCACAATTCAATCTTGATGTCCACGGGGACCTGATCAAGTAAATGTAATCCTACATAAATGGAAGAACACAAACAGGTCGAATCAACGCTCATGTTGTTGAAAGCATTACTGTTACAAGTTGGGTCCTGCAGGGTTCTTTTCTGGCATCTCTCTGTTGCATTTTACTGCAACAAATTACAAGGACTTGCAGAGCTGTTTTTTTCTGCAACGACAAAGCTAATTTTAGATTGGTTAATAAGTGTAGAATGATTTGTCAAAAAGGATTTACTCGGATGAAGAATTGGACTGAACACCACAAAGTTCCCATAAACATTGAAAATGCTTTCTTGTCTCAATGTCTATTTCTATTTTAATTTATGTTCTTTCGGAGGCTCGATAAAAGAAGTACACAAAAATAAATATTTAGGATTTTGTGTAACACGTAATCAAAATTAATTCAACAATGTTTCTTTTTATATCATCAACGTCTTTTTGAGCCACTATTCAATCTTCAATCGGGACCGCTGTGGTTTTCAAAAAAAATTTGTTGCATCGTTCATGTTTTATTTTAACGAGAATCTATCTATAATCTAATTGATTCAAAAGAAAATATTTAAATTATGAAATAACTTCTGAGTATGTTGATCACAATGCAATCTTGATGTCCAAGGGGACCTGATCAAGTAAATGTAATCCTACATAAATAGAAGAACACAAACAGGTCGAATCAACGGTCATGTTGTTGAAAGCATTACTGTTACAAGTTGGGTCATGCAGGGTTCTTTTCTGGCATCTATCTGTTGCATTATACTGCAACAAATTACAAGGACTAGCAGAGCTGTTTTTTTTCTGCAACGACAAAGCTAATTTTAGATTGGTTAATAAGTGTAAAATGATTTGTCAAAAAGGATTGAAAAATTGGACTGAACAACACAAAGTTCCCATAAACATTGAAAATGCTTTCTTGTCTCAATGTCTATTTCTAATTTAATTTAAGTTCTTTCGGAGGCTCGATCAAAGAAGTACGCAAAAATAAATATTTAGGATTTTGTGTAACACGTGATCTCAGGAGGGATCTTAAATTGGCCTGTCTATTTTTTAAATGCGTTGCAGTGTATCGATTTTTTAAGTTCAGTACTTTTTAAATTATGTTTTCTTAGTCCTAAACTGTATATTAGGCTAGAATAATTTTGAGACTGTCAACTATACAAGGCAAATGTCCGTTACATTAAGAACTAACTATGTGTTAGATGATTATAACTGAATGCTCGAGAAAAAATTTCATCTGATTAGCGACTGTTGACCATGCAGTAAGGTTCTATTTTTCCGGGGCACGCTGTCTATCCGTTTGACCCTCTTGTACACTTTTGAGAATCATTTGTTTTGATCGGCTGGTCTGCATACTATTTCAAATTTGTTGAATGTTGACTGTTTCAGGTGATATGTGGTGTGCAATGTTGTTCTTTGTATGCTAGTGTCTTGTTAAAAACAGCACAGATGCTTCCAGAATCAGCCAGTTCTTAATCTGATTTTGCATAAAGTGATTTTCTATCCACATTTCAATCGTTGATGCTCCGTATCGAGTAATCATCTGATGTCGATATGACAGGAAGGCAATTTTCATTAAAGTCTGAGGTGACTAGTAATTTGATGTCCAGAGTAGTTGGGAATTGTTGTCTTGATTTACGTTTTTGACTTGTTTTTTTTCTCTCTACTAGTGTTTTAATGTGGTGATCTGATCAACCTTTCAAATTGTTTTCTTAAGTAACATTTGTTACATGTTTATCCAACCCTGGGAGAGCTTAATTTAGGATATGTTTCAAATGATAATCATCTGTTTTTTTTAACAAAGTTTTGTGGGTGTCATGGTTGTGTGCTATTTTTCCTGTAAAACAATTTTTGGGTCTCCAGTACCAATACCGTATAAAAAATCAGTGCTTCAGATGTAACTGGTTTACTTTATTTTCTTCGGTAACAAAAAAATTGGTTTTAATGTCAAAATTCTTTGCATATTTTACGATGCATATTCTGGACTAACTGTTCTCTGTTAAATAATTTCTCTGAGTTTCCCGCATTGCTCATGTTCAAAATGAGTGTATCGCTAACTAAAACGCTTTCTAAATATCCAACTTGTAATCTTCTCTGATTTGTAACCGAACAAAAAAACTATTCCATCAACACCTCTTCTTTTTGTTTCTATTCCACGTCGTGACCTATCAATTTTTTTGTTCTGGTAGTGCTGAAAATACGTTACCATAGTTTCTGTGAATATTCTCCAGCAATTCTTTCTATCCTAGCGTATGGGTGTTGTCTATTGAGTTGTCTGAGACCTTCCTTTCCAATGCTGTGAAAGATCAAAGATCATGCTTGATGGCCTGCCATTTTTCACATTTTCAATGCAGATAATCCCAAATTCCATAAATTTCTAACTTCTTTTTTGCCAATTCATCACTTTTTACCTATTACATGCAAAATTTGAAAAGAACAAAGTCAATCAGCTGTGGTTCCAACTTAAAATGTCCAAATTGCTGGTCAACTGTTGTTGAAGTTTCAGATTCAGTTGGATGATAAAATGTAGCTGCTGGTCACACCAAAAGTGGTCACTTATTCCAGTTGACGCGGTATCATATATGTCAAAAGAGGGCGTCTTGCGTTTCTGCAAGCATTTCATTTAAGCACTTAAGATGCTTGTGAGATTGAAAACAATATCAAAGTTGGACTTCCAGTAAGACGTATATATCAGTACAAAAAGAAGTCAAATCAACACTGTCAGATCTGAAAGCTGAGCCATCTATCATTAAATCAACTCGAACCAAAAATGCTTAATGTCAAAAACAAAGGGTTCTCAAATATAGTTACATATTTCAAAATTAAAAAATCATGTCTAACCATGAAAAACTTTGGAAGTTAAAATCACCAGTTATTACTATTAAAAATTCGTAGTTTAGTTGTTCAAGAAAAACGCACTGAGTTCGCTAACTACTATTTACAAGAAGCGTAGAGTTTTCCAAGTTTGCAGTGACGTGCTAACACTGCTCTTTTCATGGTAGCACGCACTTTTTTCAATTACGCTGTTTAGCAATCAAAAAAATGCTGTAAATGACAGATGAAAACACAGAGATTTTCCGACTGCCATAGGTGCTCTAATTGTCTTTTTAGAGAAGAGATAGCTTAGCATAGAACAGCATAGCTAGAGGTGCTGTAGTTTGTTCTCTCATAAATCATGATCGGAAAATCAGTTGTGGTTTTGTGGCCGGAATTTTACTTGTATGTTTTCATGCCCAAACTTGTCAATTCCCGTCTCTAATGTATGTAACCTCCAACTTGATATCAACTTTTTGTGAAATTTTATACACTGTGCTACTTTTCGACAATTGTCTATGGTGACCTCATTTAGCCAAAGATTGATTGGCACGATTACTGAGCCAAAAAACCTGATACACATATGTTTTGGACACAATTAGCTTTTACAGGTCTTAGTAAATTATCTATTTCCCTACTGAATCAGGTATTTTCAACCTTGTTTTAGTCAAATAAAAAACAGAATTCATATCCTGCAATGACAAAAAACTGGATGTTTGTTATCCAATCACGATGCAAATGCCTTAAAAATAAAAAACCTTTAGCTACCCATATCTAGTTTAAATAAGTGCAAATATAAACTACAGATTGATTTAATGGAATGATCAAAAACAAAATTGAACTATCTTTTCTTCGGTTTTGTTGGAATAATATTAAAGCTCTGTCTGGAATTTCAAGAATGGTTTAAGAAAATAACATTTAAGAATTTAAGAACATTTGAAAACGGACAGTGCATCGGTTTCAATTATCGCCATGTTTGAAACTGTTTTCGTCAAACGCTACAAAACGCAACTGATTTTCCGCAAGAAAACGCCTTGAAACAGCAAGAATAAACAGTTCAAACGCAATAAAGAATATACCGATGCCGGAGGTCCATGCTGAAGAGAAGATTCAAGAAGAAAACACAAAAATGAGAAGAATTTAGCGGCAGCCTCCTTTATTGAAAAGCATTTCGAACACTACACAAAACTCCAGTAAATGGCGATTCCAAGTTCTGTCTCCATTAAAATGAAATAGCTAAACATTAAATGTGTCATCCGCTCTCCCCCACTGTTACATTTGTGTTCAGAATTTGACAATTGTCAGCAAACGATTGAAAAGATGTGGTAAAAATTCAACGATCACAAATCAAATGTCCAAACGAAGTTAATGAAACTGTATACAAAGATGTTCAAGGGCAATCATTAGGTCCCTACACTAAATATTCTACAAATTATAACTATCTGTTGTCTTTCCATGCAGCAAGAAATACACAGTTGTTGTTCCCAATTAAAAAATTTTGCATGTCTGATGTAGGGACTTTAAAACAAGGCCCTTTGAAGAGTTGCAACATAAAAACTTAACAATGTTTGTTTTTATGTCATCAACGTCATTTTGAGCCAGTATATAATTCAGATCACTGTGGTTTTCAAAAGTTGCTGTTGCATGGTTCATCTTTCAGTTTAACTAGAATCTATCAACATGTTATTTGATTCAAGAGAAAATATTAACATAATTTTTTACCGATAATGAAATAATATTTGATTAGATTGATCACTATTCAATCTTGGTGTCCACGGGGAAATGATCACTTTATCGTGATCTTACACAATTGGAAGAATTTAAAGAAGTCGACTCCACGGTCAGATTTTTGAAAGCGTCGAAAATGCAATTGGGGATCCGCAGGTTTTTTTTCTGGCACCCCTATTTTGTTTTTTCCGACAGCTAGTTGCAAGAGCTATACCGACGAAGCTAATCCGATATCTGTTAATAAGTACAGACTGATTTGTCAAAAAGAACATTATCGGATAAAAAATGAAATGAACAGCACAAAGTTCCCTTAAACGTTGAAAGTCCTCTCATATATCATTCTCTAATTCTAATTTAATTTTTGTTCTTTTGAAGGCTCGGTCGAATAATCACACATAAAGATAAATTTAGGAAATTACGTAACAAGTGATCTTAGGTGGAATCTTAAATTGGTATGCGTCTACTTTTTTGGGTATGTTGCAGTAATTTTTTTTGAAGTTTAGTACTTTCTAAATGGTGTTTCGATAGTCCTGAACTTGATAACAGGCTAGAATAATTTTGAGACTATCAACTACAGAAGAAAAATTTTTACAAGAAAATAAATCATCTCCAACCAAAAATACTGAATGTCAACAGCGAACGCTTCTCAAATATAGTTACATAATTTAAAATTAATAAATCTTGTTGTTAAAATCACCAGTCATTAATATTCAAAATTCGTAGTTTAATTGTTCACAAAAAACGCAATAAGTTTGCTAACTTGCTATTTCCAAGAAGCGCAGACTTTTCCAAGCTTACATTGACGTGTTAACACTGCTCATTTCATGATAACAAGCGCTTTTTTTCAATTACGCATTTTTATCAATCAAACAAATGCTGTGAATTACAGATAGAAACATAGATGTGTTCCGGCTGCTATAGGTGAAAAATTATGTTGTTAGAGAAGTTCCTCCCTATAACAGCATAGCTGGAGGCAGTGTAGTTTGTTCTTTCAGAATTCATGATCGAAAACCTACTTCGGGTTTTCTGTCCAAAACTTTACTTGCATGTTTATATGCCCAAATTCATCAATTCCCGTCTCTAATGTATGTAACCTCAAAACCGATATCAATTTTTTTGGATTTTTTTACGCTGACAAAATGCTACCTTTCGACAATTTTTCATGGTGACTTCATTCAGCCAAAGATTGATTTGCACGATTACAGAGCCAAGAAACCAGATACTTATAGTTTTTGGACATGAATAGCTTTTACAGTTTTTAGCAAATTATCTATTTCCCTACTGAATCAGGTATTTTCAACCTTGTCCTAGCCAAACCAAAAACAGAGTTCATATTCTGAAAGAACATAAAACTGGATGTTTGTTATCGAATCACAATGCAAATGCCCTTAAAGTAAAAACCTTTAGCTACCAATATCTAGTTCAATTAAGTTCAAATGTAAACTACAGGTTGATTCAAATATAGTTACATATTTCAAAATTAAAAAATCATGTCTAACCATAAAAAACTTTGGAATTTAAAATCACCAGTCATTACTATTCAAAATTCGTAGTTTAGTTGTTCAAGAAAAACGCACTGAGTTTGCTAAATACTATTTAGAAGAAGCGTAGAGTTTTCGAAGCTTGCAGTGACGTGTTAACACTGCTCTTTTCATGATAGCAAGCACTTTTTTCAATTACGCTGTTTAGTAATCAAAAAAATGCTGCAAATGACAGATGAAAACACAGAGATTTTCCGACTGCCATAGGTGCTCTAATTGTCTTTTTAGAGAAGAGATAGCTTAGCATAGAACAGCATAGCTAGAGGTGCTGTAGTTTGTTCTCTCATAAATCATGATCGGAAAATTAGTTGTGGTTTCGTGGCCGGAATTTTACTTGTATGTTTTCATGCCCAAACTCGTCAATTCCCGTCTCTAATGTATGTAACCTCCAACTTGATATCAACTTTTTGTGAAATTTTATACACTGTGCTACTTTTCGACAATTGTCTATGGTGACTTCATTTAGCCAAAGATTGATTGGCACGATTACTGAGCCAAAAAACCTGATACACATATGTTTTGGACATAATTAGTTTTTACAGGTCTTAGTAAATTATCTATTTCCCTACTGAATCAGGTATTTTCAACCTTGTTTTAGTCAAATAAAAAACAGAAATCATATCCTGCAATGACAAAAAACTGGATGTTTGTTATCCAATCACGATGCAAATGCCTTTAAAATAAAAAACCTTTAGCTACCCATATCTAGTTTAAATAAGTGCAAATATAAACTACAGATTGATTTAATGGAATGATCAAAAACAAAATTGAACTATCTTTTCTTCGATTTTGTTGGAATGATGTTAAAGCTCTGTCTGGAATTTCAAGAATGGTTTAAGAAAACAAAATTTAAGAACATTTGAAAATGGACAGTGCATCGGTTTCAATTATCGCCATGTTTGAAACTGTTTTCGTCAAACGCTACGAAACGCAACTGATTTTCCGCAAGAAAACGCCTTGAAACAGCAAGAATAAACAATTCAAACGCAATAAAGAATATACCGATGCCGGAGGTCCATGCTGAAGAGAAGATTCAGGAAAAAAATACAAAAATGAGAAGAATTTAGCGGCAGCCTCATTTATTGAAATGCATTTCGAACACTACACAAAACTCCAGTAAATGGCGATTCCAAGTTCTGTCTCCATTAAAAGTGAAATAGCTAAACAATAAGTGTGTCATCCGCTCTCCCCCACAGTTACATTTGTGTTCAGAATTTGACAATTGTCAGCAAACGATTGAAAAGATGTGGTAAAAATTCAACGATCACAAATCAAATGTCCAAACGATGTTCCTGAAACTGTATACAAAGATGTTCAAGGGCAATCATTAGGTCCCTACACTAAATATTCTACAAATTATAACTATCTGTTGTCTTTCCATGCAGCAAGAAATACACAGTTGTTGTTCCAAATTAAAAAATTTTGTATGTCTGAAGTAGGGACTTTAAAGCAAGGCCCTTTGAAGAGTTGCAACATAAAAACTTAACAATGTTTGTTTTTATGTGATCAACGTCATTTTGAGCCAGTATATAATTCAGATCGCTGTGGTTTTTAAAAGTTGCTGTTACATGGTTCATCTTTCAGTTTAACTAGAATCTATCAAAATGTTATTTGATTCAAGAGAAAATATTAACATAATTTTTTACCGATTATGAAGTAATATTTGATTAGATTGATCACTATTCAATCTTGGTGTCCACGGGGAAATGATCACTTTATCGTGATCTTACACAATTGGAAGAAGTCAAAGAAGTCGACTCCACGGTCAAATTTTTGAAAGCGTCAAAAATACAATTGGGGATCCGCAGGGTTTTTTTCTGGCACCCCTATTTTGTTTTTTTTCAACATCTAGTTGCAAGAGCTATACCGACGAAGCTAATCCCATATCTGTTAATAAGTACAGACTAATTTGTCAAAAAGAACATACTCGGATAAAAAAATGAAATGAACAGCACAAAATTCCCTTAAACGTTGAGAGTCCTCTCATATATCATTTTCTAATTCTAATTTAATTTTTGTTCTTTTGAAGGCTCGGTCGAATAATCACACATAAAGATAAATTTTGGAAATTACGTAACAAGTGATCTTAGGTGGAATCTGAAATTGGTATGCGTCTACTTTTTTGGGTATGTTGCAGTATTTTTTTTTGAACTTTAGTACTTTCTAAATGATGTTTCGATAGTCCTAAACTTGATAATAGGCTAGAATAATTTTGAGACTATCAACTACAGAAGAAAAAATTTTACAGGAAAATAAAGCATCTCCAACCAAAAATCCTGAATGTCAACAGCGAATGCTTCTCAAATATAGTTACATAATTTAAAATTAATAAATCTTGTTGTTAAAATCACCAGTCATTAATATTCAAAATTCGTAGTTTAATTGTTCACAAAAAACGCAATAAGTTTGCTAACTTGCTATTTCCAAGAAGCGCAGACTTTTCCAAGCTTACATTGACGTGTTAACACTGCTCATTTCATGATAACAAGCGCTTTTTTTCAATTACGCATTTTTATCAATCAAACAAATGCTGTGAATTACAGATAGAAACATAGATGTGTTCCGGCTGCTATAGGTGAAAAATTATGTTGTTAGAGAAGTTCCTCCCTATAACAGCATAGCTGGAGGCAGTGTAGTTTGTTCTTTCAGAATTCATGATCGAAAACCTACTTCGGGTTTTCTGTCCAAAACTTTACTTGCATGTTTATATGCCCAAATTCATCAATTCCCGTCTCTAATGTATGTAACCTCAAAACCGATATCAATTTTTTTGGATTTTTTTACGCTGACAAAATGCTACCTTTCGACAATTTTTCATGGTGACTTCATTCAGCCAAAAATTGATTTGCACGATTACAGAGCCAAGAAACCAGATACATATATTTTTTGGACATAAATAGCTTTTACAGTTTTTAGCAAATTATCTATTTCCCTAATGAATCAGGTATTTTCAACCTAGCCAAACCAAAAACAGAATTCATATTCTGACAGAACATAAAACTGGATGTTTGTTATCGAATCACGATGCAAATGCCCTTAAAGTAAAAACCTTTAGCTACCAATATCTAGTTCAATTAAGTTCAAATATAAACTACAGATTGATTTAGTAGAATGATCAAAAATATAAGTGAACTATGTTTTTTGGATTTAGTTGGAATGATATTACAGCTTTGTTCTACAATTTTATGAATGGTTTAAGAACATAATACTTGAGAACATTCGAAAACGGACAATGCATCGATCTCATTTATCGCCCTGGTTGAAACTGTTATCGTCAATCGCTAAAATAACGCCTTGAAACAGCAAGAATAATCAAATAATCGAATATGGGAAATAATCAAATAAAAATTCATGAATAAAAAACAAAGGTGAGAATAATTTAGCGTCAGTCTCATTTATTGAAAAGCTTTTCAAATACTACACAAAACTCTAGTCAATCCCAATTCCAAGTTCTGTTACCCTTAAAAGTGAAATAAATAAATATTGAGTGCTTCCTCCACTTTCCCTTATCGCTACAATGGTGTTCAGACTTTGATAATTGTCAGGAAACGATTGAAAAGACGTGGAAAAAATTAGACTATCACAAAACAAATGTCCAAACGAAGTTCCTGAAACTGTATACAAAGATTTTCAAGGGCAATCATTAAATCCCTAATCCAAATATTTTACAAAATAAAACTATTTGTTGTCTTTCCATGCAGCAAGAAATACACAGTTGTTGTTCCCAATTAAAAAAGTTTGTATATCTGAAGTAAGAACTTAAAACAAGGCCCTTTGATGAGTTCCATCATAAAATTTTAACAATGTTTCTTTTTATGTCATCAACGTCATTTTGAGCCGTTTTATGATCCCGAGCTCTGTGCTTTTCAAAATTTGCTGTTGCATCGCTCAACTCTCAGTTTAACACGAATCTATCAATATGTTGTTTGATTCAAGAGAAAATTTTAACATAATTTTTTACCGATTATGAAATAACATTTGATTAGATTGATCTCTATTCAATCTTGGTGTCCACGGGAATTTATCACTTTACCGTGATCTTACACAATTGGAAGAATTTAATGAAGTCCAATCAACGGTCAAATTTTTGAAAGCGTCAAATATACAAGTAGAGATCCGCAGGGTTTTTTCTGGCACCCCTGATTTATTTTTTCGACAACTAATTGCACGAGCTATCTGCACCTACGAAGCTAATTCCATATCTGTTAATAATTGTAGACTGATTTGTCATAAAGAACATGCTCGAAAAAAAATGGAATGAACAGCACAAAGTTCCTTTAAACGTTGAAAATTCTCTCATATCTCATTTTCTAATTCTAATTTAATTTTTGTTCTTTTGAGGGCTCGGTCGAATAATCACACATAAAGAAAAATTTACGAGATTACGTAGCAAGTGATCTTAGGTGGAATCTTAAATTGGTATGCGTCTCCTTTTTGGGGTATGTTGCAGTAAATTTTTTTTGAACTTAGTACTTTCTAAATGATGTTCCGATAGTTCTAAACTTGATAATAGGCTAGAATAATTTTGAGAATATCAACTACAGAAGAAAAATTTTTACAAGAAAATAAATCATCTCCAACCAAAAATCCTGAATGTCAACAACGAATGCTTCTGAAATAAAGTTACATAATTCAAATTTAATAAATCTTGTTGTTAAAATCACCAGTCAGTAATATTCAAAATTCGTAGTTAAATTGTTCACGAAAAACGCAATAAGTATGCTAACTACGTATTTCCAAGAAGCGCAGACTTTTCCAAGCTTACAGAGACGTGTTAAACCTGCTCCTTTCATGAAAGCAAGCACTTTTTTCAATTACGCTCTTTTAGCATTAAAAAAAATGCTGTAAATGACAGATAAAAACACATAGATTTTCCTACTGCTATAGTTGCTCTAAATTTCTTTTTTTTAGAGAAGATATAGCTTAGCATAGAACAGCATAGCTAGAGGCGCTGTAGTTTGTTCTCTCAGAATTCATGATCGAAAAGTTACTTGTGGTTTTGTGTCCAAAACTTTTTTTTTGTATGTTTATATGCCCAAATTCATCAATTCCCGTCTCCAATGTATGTAACCTCAAAACCGATATCAATTTTTTTGGATTTTTTTACGCTGACAAAGTGCTACGTTTCGACAATTTTTCATGGTGACTTCATTCAGCCAAAGATTGATTTGCACGATTACTGAGCCAAGGAACCAGATATATATATTTTTTGGACATAAATAGCTTTTACAGTTTTTAGCAAATTATCTATTTCCCTACTGAATCAGGTATATTCAACGTTGCCCTAGCCAAATCAAAAACAGAATTCATATTCTGAAAGAACATAAAACTGGATGTTTGTTATCGAATCACGATTCAAATGCCCTTAATTTAAAAACCTTTAGCTACCCATATCTAGTTTAATTAAGTTCAATTATAAACTACAGATAGATTTAGTGGAATGATCAAAAATATAACTGAACTATCTTTTTTGGATTATGTTGGAATAATATTAAAGCTCTGTTCTACAATTTCATGAATGGTTTCAGAACATAGTGTTTGAGAACATTCGAAAACGGACAATGCATCGATCTCAATTATCGCCATGGTTGAAACTGTTATCATCAAACGCTATAAAAACGCCTTGGAACAGCAAGAATAAACAATTCAAACGCAATAAAGAATATAGGGATGCTGAAGGGCAATGCTCAAATAAAGATTCATGAATAAAAGACAAATGTGAGAATCATTTAGCGGCAGTCTCCTTTATTGAAAAGCTTTTCAAATACTACACAAAACTCTAGTCAATCGCAATTTTCAAGTTCTGTTACTATTAAAAGTGAATCTTAAATTGGTATGCGTCTACTTTTTTATATGCTGCAGTAAACTTTTTTAAAAAGTTCAATACTTTCTAAATGATGTTTCGATAGTCTCAAACTTGATTTTAGGCTCGAATAATTTTGCGACTATCAATTCTACTAGAAAATTTGCATTGAATTGAGTGCAAACTATGTGTTTGATGGTCATAACTGAGTGCTCGAGAAAAAGTCTCATCTAATTGGCAGCTGGTGACTTTGCAGTACAATCATATTTTGCCAGAGTCAAGCTGTCTATCCGTTTGACCCTATTGTAAATTTTTAAGAATCAATTGTTTTGATCAGCTGGTTTGCATATTTTTTCGAGTTTGGTGATTGGTAAGTGCTTCAGGTAATATCTGGTGTTGATTAATGTTTTTTTTCTCTTGTTTTGCTAAAAACAGTACGGATCCTTCCAGAATTGGGAAGTGCTCAAATTTCTCAATCTGATATTTGCATATAGTGATTTGCTATCCAAATTTTTTTCGTCGATGCTCATTATTGAGTAGTCATCTGATTTCGATGTGAAATAAAGCAATTTTCACTAAATTTGCAATAGACTGTTGAGTTGATGTTATGAGTAATTCGGAATTGTTGTCTTGATTTACGTTTTTGATTTGTCTTTTTTCTCTTTACTAGTGTATTAATGTGATGATCTGATCAATCTTTCAAATTTCTTCCTAAGTAACATTTTGTACATGTTTATCCAACCTCGGGAGAGCTAAGTTTTGGATTCGACTCAAATAGTAATTAGCTGTTATTTTTGACAATCTTTTGTGGTGGCCATGTTGTGCGCAATTTATCCAGTAATGCGATGATTGGATCCCCAGTGCCAAGACCGTATCAAATGTCAGTAGTTGGGATGTAACTGATTTAGTTACGTTGCTTTAAATAGAAAGCTGATTTTCTTTCAAAGTTCTTTGCTTTTTGAATTAATTCTTCCGGACTAACTTTATTTTAAATATCTCTCTCTGAATTTCGAGACGAAGTTCCTGAAACTGTGTACAAAGATGTTCAAGGGCAATCATCAAATCCCTAAACCAAATATTCTACAAACTATAACTATCTGTTAACTTTCCATGCAGCAAGAAATACAAAGTTATCGTGCCCAATTAAAAAAGTTTGTATGTCTGAAGTAGGTACTTAAAAGCAAGGCCTTTTGATGAGTTGCATCATTAAAAAAATTAACAATGTTTCTTTTTATGTCATAAACGTTATTTTGAGCCAATTTATGATTCAGAGCGCTGTGGTTTTCAAAAATTGGTGTTCCATCGTTCATCTCTCAGTTTAACAAGAATCTATCTATAAGCTATTTGATTCAAGACAAAATATTAACATAAATTTTCACCGATTATGAAATAAAATTGGTTCGGTTTAAATTGATCACTATTCAATGTTGGTGTTCACGAGGAATTGATCACTTACCGCAATTTTAAGTAATTGGAAGAATTTAATGAAGTCAAATCAACGTTCATATTTTTGAAAGCGTCAAAAATACAAGTGGAGATCCGCAGGGTTTTTTCTGCCACCCCTGTTTTATTTTTTCGACAACTAATTGCACGAGCTATCTGCACCTACGAAGCTAATTCCATATCTGTTAATAAGTGTAGACTGATTTGTCATAAAGAACATGCTCGGAAAAAAATGGAGTGAACAGCACAAAGTTCCTTTTAACGTTGAAAATTCTCTCATATCTCATTTTCTAATTCTAATTTTTTTTGTTCTACTGAGGGCTTGATCGAAAGAGTACACGAAAAGAAACATTTAGGAGTTTATGTAACAAATGATCTGAAGTGAAATCTTAAATTGGTATGCGTCTACTTTTTTGTATGCTGCCGTAAACTTTTTTTTAAAATTTCAATACTTTCTAAATGATGTTTCGATAGTCTTAAACTTGATATTAGACTAGATTAATTTTGCGACTATCAATTCTACTAGAAATTTTGTGTTAAATTGAGTACGAACTATCTGTTTGATGGTCATAACTGAATGCTCGAGAAAAAGACTCATCTAATTGGCAGCTGGTGACTATGCAGTACAATCATATTTTGCCAGAGTCAAGCTGTCTATCCGTTTGACCCTATTGTAAAATTTTAATAATCAATTGTTTTGATCAGCTGGTTTGCATATTTTTTCGAGTTTGGTGATTGGTAAGTGCTTCAGGTGATATCTTGTGTGGATTCTTGTTTTTTTCTCGAGTTTTGTTAAAAACAGTACGGATGCTTCCAGAATTGGGAAGGGCTCAAATTTCGTAATCTGATATCTGCATATAGTTGTTTGCTGTCCAAATTTTTTTCGTCGATGCTCTTTATTGAGTAGTCATCTGATTTCGATGTGAAATAAACAACTTTTCTCTAAATTTGGAATAGACTGTTGAGTTGATATTCTGAGTAATTCGGAACTGATGTCTTGATTTACGTTTTTGATTCGTCGTTCTTTCTCTCTACTAGTGTATTAATGTGGTGATCTGATCAATCTTTCAAATTTCCTCCTAAGTAACATTTTGTACATGTTTATCCAACCTCGGGAGAGCTAAGTTTCGGATACGACTCAAATAGTAATTAGCTGTTATTTTGACAATCTTTTGTGGTGGCCATGTTGTGCGCAATTTATCCAGTAATGCGATGATTGGATCCCCAGTGCCAAGACCGTATCAAATGTCAGTAGTTGGGATGTAACTGATTTAGTTACGTTGCTTTGAATATAAAGCTGATTTTCTTACAAAGTTCTTTGCTTTTTGAATTAATTCTTCCGGACTAACTTTTTTTTAATTATCTTTCTCTGAATTTCGAAACGAAGTTCCTGAAACTGTGTACAAAGATGTTCAAGGGCAATCGTTAAATCCCTAAACCAAATATTCTACAAATTATAACTATCTGTTGTCTTTCCATGCAGCACATACAAAGTTATTGTTCCCAATTAAAAAAGTTTCTATGTCTGAAGTAGGGACTTAAAAGCAAGGCCTTTTGATGAGTTGCATCATTAAAAAAATTAACAATGGTTCTTTTTATGTCATCAAAGTCATTTTGAGCCAATTTATGATTCAACGCGCTGTGGTTTTCAAAACTTTTTGTTGCATCGTTCATTTCTCAGTTTAGCAAGAATCTATCTATAAGCTATTTGATTCAAGACAAAATATATATATCTGTTAATAAGTGTAGAGTGACTTGTTATAAAGAACATGCTCGGAAAAAAATGGAGCGAACAGCACAAAGTTCCTTTTAACGTTGAAAATTCTCTCATATCTCATTTTCTAATTCTATTTTTATTTTTGTTCTATTGAGGGCTTGATCAAAAGAGTACACAAAAAGAAAAATTTAGGAGTTTTTATAACAAATGATCTTAAGTGGAATCTTAAATTGGTATGCGTCTACTTTTTTGTATGCTGCAGTAAACTTTTTTTAAAAGTTCAATACTTTCTAAATGATGATTCGATAGTCTTAAACTTGATATTAGGCTAGAATAATTTTGCAACTATCAATTCTACTAGAAAATTTGCGTTAAATTGAGTACGAACTATGTGTTTGATGGTCATAACTGAATGCTCGCGAAAAAGTCTCATCTAATTGGCAGCTGGTGACTTTGCAGTACAATCATATTTTGCCAGAGTCAAGCTGTCTATCCGTTTGACCCTATTGTACACTTTTAAGAATCAATTGTTTTGATCAGCTGGTTAGCCTATTTTTTCGAGTTTGTTGATTGGTAAGTGCTTCAGGTAATATCTGGTGTGAATTGTTGTTTTTTTCTCGAGTTTTGTTAAAAACAGTACGGATGCTTCCAGAATTGGGAAGGGCTCAAATTTCGTAATCTGATATCTGCATATAGTTGTTTGCTATCCAAATTTGTTTCGTCGATGCTCATTATTGGCTAATGATCTGATGTCGATGTGAAAGAAAGGCGATTTTCATTAAATTTTAAAGTGACCGTTGTGTTGATGTTCTGAGTAATTCAGAAATATTGTCTTGATTTACGTTTTTGACTTGTCTTTATTTCTTTCTATTAGTGTTTTAAATGGTGAGCTGATCAACCTTGCAAATTCAATTGCTAAATAACATTTTGTACAAGTTTATCCAACTCGGGAGAGCTAACTTTAGGATACGGCTCACATAGTAATCAGCTGTTATTTTTGACAAACTTTTTTCGGTGCCATGTGCGAAATTTTTCCAGTTATGCGATGAGTGAGTCCCCAGTGGCAAGACCGTATCAATTTTTAGTGATTGAAATGCAACTGATTTAGTTGAGTTGCTTTTAATAAATATCAGATTTTCTATCAAATTTCTTTGCTTTTCGAATTGATTCTTCCGGACTAACTTTTTATTAAATATCTCTCTCTGAATTTTGCGGTTGCTCATGTTCGAAATGAATGTATCTCTAATAAAAAACGCTTCCCAAATGTTCCAAATTGTAATTATCTCTGATTTCTATAACCGCTCAAAAAACCGCCCCATCCACTTCTTTTCTTTTTGGTTGTCCGTTCCACATCGTGAACTATCAATTGTTTTGTTTTTCTAAAACTGTAAGTACGTTACCTCAGTTTCTATGAACCTTTTTCTTCAGTTGTTTGTATCCTTGCGTGTGGGTCCAGTCTATTGAGTTTTCTCTGACCTTCTTTTCAAATCTTGAGAATGATCAGCGAACAAGCTTTGTGTTCTGCTATTGTCCAATGTTTTTCAACGCAGATGGTCCCAAAATTCATAGTTCTCTTTTTTGCACACTTATGCACACTTATTGCACACTTATTCCCATTGACGCGTTGACTTGTACGTCCAACGAAGCCGTCTTCTAGTTCTGCACGGATTTCACTAAAACACTGAAGATCCTTGTAAGATTGAAGACAACTTCGGAGGTGGACTTCAAGTAAGAGATATTCATCAGTCTACAGGTAGTCTAATGGAAACTGTCAAATCCAAAAACTGAGTCAACTCAAAATATAAATCGTCTCACACCAATACTGCTGAACGTCAACAACTAATGCTCCTGCATGATAGATATATATTTGGAAATCAAATTATCAAGTATAACATCCAGTCATTACTATTCAAAATAAGTATTTTAATCGTTCAACAAAATCGCACACAGTTTAATAACTACGTATTTCCAAGAAAAATATTCTTTTACAGGCTTGCGATAGTGACGTGTTAAAAATGCTCCGTTCATGATAGCGAACTTTTTGATCTCAATTACGCGTTTTTTCAATAAGAAAAAATCTAAAAACTTTAGATCAAAACACAGAGGTGTTCCGATTGCTCTCAAGAAAATTTATGTCGATTGCTCTCAAGAAAAGTTGCTCTCAAGAAAATCGATATAATTATTTCGTGGAATATTTTAACTGCCAAAGTGCTACCTTTCGACAATGCGTGTGGGTCCTGTCTATTGTATTGTTTGTGACCTTGCTTTCCAATTCTCAGAATGATTATTGAAAAAGCTTTGTTGTCTACAGTTATTGTGATTTTCAACTCAGATAATTCCAAATTGAAGAACTTTTATTTTCATTTTTTCCCAATTTGTCAGCTTTCACATATTGTATTCATCATTTGGTAAGTACAAAGTCAATCAGTAGTGGTTGCAACTTAACAAATCCTCATTGTTTGTCAACAGTTGATGAAATTATAAATTCCGATGAAGGGACAATTGTGGCGGCTGGACACAACAAAGATGCGCACTTATTCCAATTGACGCGTTGAATTGTTCGTACAACGAAGGCGTCTTCTTATTTTGCAAAGATTTCACTAAAGCACAGAAGATGCTTGTGAGGTTGAAAACAACATCGAGGTGGACTTCAAGTAAGAGATATTCATCCTTCAACAGGTTGTCTAATGGAAACGGTCAGATCCTAAAGCTGATTAAACTCAAACTATAAATTGTCTCACACCAATACTGCTGAATCTCACAACTAACTCTCCTGCATGGCGATTTTAATTTTGGAAATCAAATTATCAGCTAAAATGTCCAGTCATTACTATTCAATAAAAGTAGTTTAATCGCACAACAAAATCGCACAAAGTTCAATTACTACCTATTTCCAGGAAGCGTAGTCTTTTCCAGGCTTACAGTAGTTACTTGTTAACAATACTTCATTCATGGTAGCAAGCACTTCATTCTCAAATAAGCGTTCTTTTCAATCAGAAAAAATCTGAAAACTGCAGATCAAAAAACAGAGGTGTTCCGATTGCTCTCAAGGACATTTATGTCTTCAGAATAGTTTTTCCTGATAAAAGCATAGACGGAGGCGCTGTAGTTTGATCTCTCAGAATATATTACCGGAAAATTAGTTGCAGTCTTGTGTTCGGAATTTTACTTTGTGTTTTTTGCCTATACTAATCAATTCCGTCACTAATCTATGTAACCTCAAAATCGATATCATTTTCGTGTGGAAATTTTTAACTGTCAAAGTGCTACCTTTCAGCAATGCGTGTGGGTCTTGTCTATTGTATTGTGTGTGACCTTGCTTTCCAATTCTCAGCATTATTATTGAAAATGCTTTGTTCTCTACAGTTATTATAACTTTGAACTCAGATAATTCCAGATTGAAGATGTTTTATTTTCATTTTTTGTCCATTTTGTCATCTTTACATATTGTGTTCAAAATTTTGTTAGCACAACGGCAATCAGTAATGGTTGCAACTTAACTTGACCTCATCGTTCGTCAACAGTTGATGAAATTATAAATTTTGTGGAATGTACAAATGTGGCTGCGGGACACACCAAGATGCACACTTATTCCCATTGACGCGTTGACTTGTACGCCAACAAAGGTGTCTTCCAGTTCGGCACGGATTTCACTAAAGCACTGAAGATCCTTGTAAGATTGAAGACAACTTCGGAGGTGGACTTCAAGTAAGAGATATTCATCAGTCTACAGGTAGTCTAATGGAAACTGTCAAATCCAGAAGCTGAGTCAACTCAAAATATAAATCGTCTCACACCAATACTGCTGAACGTCAACAACTAATGCTCCTGCATGATAGATATATATTTGGAAATCAAATTATCAAGTATAACATCCAGTCATTACTATTCAAAATAAGTATTTTAATCGTTCAACAAAATCGCACACAGTTTAATAACTACGTATTTCCAAGAAAAATATTCTTTTACAGGCTTGCGATAGTGACGTGTTAAAAATGCTCCGTTCATGATAGCGAACTTTTTGATCTCAATTACGCGTTTTTTCAATAAGAAAAAATCTAAAAACTTTAGATCAAAACACAGAGGTGTTCCGATTGCTCTCAAGAAAATTTATGTCGATTGCTCTCAAGAAAAGTTGCTCTCAAGAAAATCGATATAATTATTTCGTGGAATATTTTAACTGCCAAAGTGCTACCTTTCGACAATGCGTGTGGGTCCTGTCTATTGTATTGTTTGTGACCTTGCTTTCCAATTCTCAGAATGATTATTGAAAAAGCTTTGTTGTCTACAGTTATTGTGATTTTCAACTCAGATAATTCCAAATTGAAGAACTTTTATTTTCAATTTTTCCCAATTTGTCAGCTTTCACATATTGTATTCATCATTTGGTAAGTACAAAGTCAATCAGTAGTGGTTGCAACTTAACAAATCCTCATTGTTTGTCAACAGCTGATGAAATTATAAATTCCGATGAAGGGACAATTGTGGCGGCTGGACACAACAAAGATGCGCACTTATTCCAATTGACGCGTTGAATTGTTCGTACAACGAAGGCGTCTTCTTATTTTGCAAAGATTTCACTAAAGCACAGAAGATGCTTGTGAGGTTGAAAACAACATCGAGGTGGACTTCAAGTAAGAGATATTCATCCGTCAACAGGTTGTCTAATGGAAACGGTCAGATCATTCATTTTTTTCCATTTTGTCCTTTTTCACATATTGTTTTCAAAATTTGGTAAGCACAAAGGCAATCAGTAATGGTTGCAACTTGACTTGACCTCATTGTTCGTCAACAGTTGATAAAATTACAAATTCCGATGAATGGACGAATGTGGCTGCTGGGTATACCAAAGATGGACAATTATTGCAATTGACGCGACGACATATATGTCCAACGGAGGCGTCTTATGTTTCATCAAGGATTTCACTAAAGCATTGAAGATGCTCATGAGATTGAAGACAACCAAACAGTTGGATTTATTTTAGGAATTAAAGATCAGTCTATAGCAAGCCAAATAGACTCTGACAGGTCTGTAAGCTAAATCAACTAAATCTAAAAAATGTCTCCGACCACAAAAATTTGAATGACAACAACGATCTCTTGTCAAAGATTAAGTAGAGTTCCGTCAACGTTACAAGTGGAGTTCCGCAGGGTTCTCTTCTAACCTCTCTCCATTGTTTCCTACGACAACAATCTACCAGAACTTGCCAAGCTGTTTTTCCTTTGGTTCTTTCGGGGGCTTATTTTTGTTCTTGCGGGGGCTTGATAGAAAGACACACATAGAGAGAAAATTCGAATTTTATGTAACAAGTGATCTTAAGCAATATCTTAAATTAGTATGCGTTTACATTTTGGTGGATCAGTTTCACCTGATTGTACACTTTTTAAGAATCAATTGTTTTCATCAGCTAGTTCGCAAATCGCTTAAAGTTTGTCAAATGATAAGTGTTCCAGGTGATATCTGGTGGAAATTGTTGTATTTTGAGTGCTAGTGACTTAATAAAAACAGTACAGACGCTTCCGGAATCAGCCAGTGCGCAAGTTTCCGAATTTGATTTTTGCTTATAGTAATTTGCTATCCAAATTTTTTCAGGTGAAGCTCATTATTGAGTAATCATCCCATGTCGTTGTGATAGGAAGGCAATTTTCACAAATTTTTTAAGGTTAGTGTAGAGTTGATGTTCAGAGTGTTTTGGAATTGTGGTCCTGATTTGCGTTTTTGAATTGTTGTTCTTGTTCTCTACTAGTGGGATTAATGTGATGATCTGATCACTCTTGCGGAGTGATTTTTGAGTAATATTTTGTACATGTTTATCCAATCGTGGTAGAGACTAATTTAAGATACGTCATAAACAATAATCCGGTTTTATTTTTGACAAAATTTTTTGGGGGTCAAGGTTGTGTGCAGTTTTTCCTGTGATGCGATGATGGGGTCCTCATGGCACGTCCGTATCAAATGTCAGTACTTGTGATGTAATTGGATTATCCGAGTTGCCTCAGATTAAAACTTGGTTATTATTTGATTCGAAATTTTGAGGTTACTCTTCTGGACTAACTGATCTTTTTCTTTACTTTACTCTGATTTTACCGTCTGCTTTACCGGTAAATAAAGATATCTCTAATTGAAACATTTTTTATTGTTCCAATATGTAATATTCTTTCTCTGATTCTTTCTGTCTTTTCGTGTGGGTCCTGTCTATTGAATTTTCTGTGACCTTGCTTTCCAATGCTCAGAATGATTAATGAAAAAACTTTGTTGTCTGCTATGCTTATGATTTTTCAGCTCAGATAATCCCAAACTGCATAGTTTTTAAGTTCAGTTTTTTTTCAATTTGTCACTTTTTACACATTGTGTTCAAAATTTGGAAAGGACAAAGTCGGTCAGTAGTGGTTGCCATTTAACATGTCCTCATTGTTTGTCAACAGTTGATGAAATTACAAATTCCGTTGAATGAACCAATGTGGCTGCTGGGTACAACAAAGTTGCGCAATTACTGCAATTGACACGACAACATATATGTTCAACGGAGGCGTCTCCTGATTCTTCCAGTATTTCACTAAAGCATTGAACTTGCTCATGAGATTGAAGACAACCAAAGAGATGGATTTCTTGTAGGAATTTAAGATCAGTCTACAAAAAGCCAAATTGACACTGACAGGTCTGTAAGCTAATTCAACTGAATCTAAAAACTGTCACCAACCAAAACTTTTGAATGACAACAATGAATGCGTCTCAAAGATGGTTGTTAATTTGAAAAGTATAATATCAGGTATAATAACCAGTCGTTACTATTCACTTTACGTAGTTTAATCAGTCAAAAAAACCTTTCTAAACTTGGTAACTACGTAATTTTCAGTAGACTTTTCCAGGTTTACAATGATTTGCGAGCATCGCTGATCAGATATTTTTGCCCTTGCCCTAATCAACTCAAAAACAGAAGTTATATACTGCAAGAAAAAAACTGGACATTGGATCGTTCATTGTCGAATCACGATGCAATTGCCTTGAAACATCGAGAGTAAACAACTCTAACCAAATAAAGAAAATAGCAATACTAGCGGGCGTTGCTAACACAAAGATTTAAGAGGAAAACGCAAAATGAAGTATAATTTAGCAGCAATTTTTCCAAATAAGAAGTTTTTCAAATGCATCAGAAAACTCTGGTTGATGGCTATTATAATTTCTGTCACCCTTGAAAGCAAAATAACTAAAAATTGAGTTTTTTTATCACTCTCCCCTGCAGCTACCTTTGTGTATAGACTTTGGCGACTGTGAGCAAGCAATTAAAAAGATGTACGAAAGTTTAGACAATCACAAATCAAAATGACCAGAGGAGGTTCCTGCAACTGTATACAAGGTGTTCCTGGGCAGTCAGTAAATTTATCTTCTCATGTAGCAGCAATAACACATTTTTCGTTCATAGCTAAGAAAAGCTCTGTGTCTGAAGTAGGGAATTGAAGTTAAAGCTCTTCGAAGAATTGCAT
Organism: Convolutriloba macropyga; assembly: GCF_964194025.1. Lineage (NCBI taxonomy): Eukaryota > Metazoa > Xenacoelomorpha > Acoela > Convolutidae > Convolutriloba > Convolutriloba macropyga. The sequence goes on from NC_134480.1 coordinate 18,497,383, forward strand.
CAAAAATAATTGAACAATATTGGTTTTTAAGTCAGCAACTTCATTTTAAGCCTGTTATACATCCGGAATGCTGTGGTTTTCAAAAACTTGTTGTTGCACCGTTCATCTCTTAGTTTTACAAGAATCTGTCTATAAGTTAACTGATTCAAAAGACAATAATAAAATTATGAATAACTTTGAGTATGTTGATCACTATTCAATCTTGGTGTCCACAGTGAATTGATCTTTTCAACGCAATTCTACATAATTGGAAAAACACAACAAATTCGAATCAACGGTCATGTTTTTGCAAGCGTCAATTGTACAAAAGGAGGTCTGCTGGGTTCCCTTCTAGCATCTCTCTCTCTCTCTCTCTCTCTCTCTTGTATTTTACAACAAGAAAGCACTAGAACCTGAAGAGATTTTTGTGCTATTTTCTGCGCCAACGAAGCTAATTTTACATCGGTAAATAAGTTTGAACTGATTTTCAAGGGGAACCTAATCGGATGAAGCACTCAAATGAAAAACACAAAACTCCCTTACGCGTTGAAAATGTTCTCATATCACAATGTCTAATTCAGTTTATATTTTCGTTCTTCCGGGTGCTTGATCAAAAAGTGAACATGAAGAAAAAAATAGGAGTTTATGAATCACGTGATCATAAACGGGACATCCACGTTAATGGATCGCATGTTTACCAGGAACTCACCACACCAAACTCTGTCAGGTAAACTAATTTTGTACAAATCTATGTTTTTTTGGTATTGAAATACGGAAGTAATTTTTGATTTGCTAATTTAGCGAACACAAAAGCACTCATAAATACTCAAAAATGGTCGTTGAAATTAATCAACCATACAAAACCATTCGAAACCACGCCTTGAAAATTGCCAGCAATGGTTCTTCATTAGTACTTCTGCTCTTGTTAATCAAATACAAAACATTCAGTTCGGAATAGTGCGGCTTTGAAATTTTTGCTGCTCATTATTTTCTACTGCTCAAATATAACCATGGTTGAAACTGCTGCCGTCAAACTCTACTAAATGCCTTGAAACAATAAAAGTAAACAACTCAAACAAAATAAAGATCATAGTAATGCTGTAGGGCATGGCTGAAACGAGGATTCAAGATGAAAGCACAAATTTAAGGAAAATTCTGCAGAATCCTCAATTAATGAGAAGCTTGTCAAAGTCCAGAGAAAATTCCAGTCAATTGCGATTCTAAGTACTGTCTCCCTTCAAAACGAAATTGAGAAAAGAAACAATAAAAATTGAGAATTTCTACCACTCTCCCCCACCGCTATCATTTTGTTTAGACTCGACGGTTATTGGAAAACGATTAAAAAGATATACAAAAATTTAGACGACCAAAAAACAAAATGTCCATACGAGGCTTCTGCAACTGTTTACGAGGTATTCAAGGCAATCATTAAGTCCCTAAATCAAATTTTCTACGAAACATAACAAGCTGTTGTCTTTGCATGTGGCAGCAAAAACACAGCTGTTAATCCCTCCTAAAAAATTTTATATGTCTGAAGTAGGGAATTAAAGGCAAAGTTCTTCGAACAGTTGAATCGAATATAAATGAACATTGTTTGTTATTATGTCAATAACGTCATTTTGAACCAGTTTTCCATCCAAAGGGCTGTGGTTTTCAAAAAAATTTTGTTGCATCCTTCATCTTAATTTAATAGGAATCTATCTAGAAGTTAATTAATTCAAATGAAAAGATTAAAATCATGAAAATCAATTCTACATAATTGGAAAAAATCTAAAAAGTCAAATCAACGGTCATGTTTTTGAAAGCGTTAATTTTACTAGTGGAGTTCCGCTGGGCTCCCTTCTAGTATCTCTCTTTTGTTTGTGACAACAAAAAGTTATCAGAACTTATTGAGCTGTTTTTCTTGTTTTCTTCACCAACAAAGCTAATTTTATATCGGTTAATAAGTGTAGACTGATTTGTCAAACAGAATCTACTCGCATGAGGAACTGGAGTGACCAACACAAAGATCCCTTGAAAGTTGAAAATGCTCCATATCTCAATGTCTAATTCCAATTGTTTGTTTGTTCTTTTGAGGGATGGATAAACAAGTACATATAAAACAAATTTAGGAGTTTTTGTAACAATTGATCTTAAGCGGGATCTTATATTAGTAACCGTCTACCTTTTTGGTGTGTTGCAGGGGATCATTTTTTAGTTGAGTACTTTCTAAATGATGTTTCGATAGTCCCATCACTGAAACTAGACAGGAATAATTTTGCGACTTTCAACTACACAAAGCAAATGTCATTTGCATTGAGAAACAACTATGTGTTAGATGGTTATAACTAAATGCTCGAAAAAAATTCTCATCTGATTAGCGGCTGATTTTGCGTTACGACTCTAAATTTCCAGAGTCACGATGTCTATCAGTTAGACACTTTGTACACTTTTCAGAATCAAATGTTCTGATCAGCTGGTTTGCTTAACTTCTTAAGATTGTCAAATGATAAGTTTTCCAGGTGACATCTGGTGTAGATTGTTGTGTTGTGAGTGCTTGTAACTTGTAAAAACAGTACAGTTGCTTCCAGAATCAACCAGTGCTTAAGTTTTTGAACCTGATTTTGGCATATGGTGGTTCGCTTTTCAAACTTTGTCCGTTTATGCCCAATATTGAGTAATTATCTGCTGTTGATAAGACAGAAAGGCAATTTTAAGGTGAGTGTTGAGTTGATGTTCGGTGTTGTTGTTATAATTTACCTTTTTGACTTGTCTATCTTTATTTCTACTAGTGGATCAATGTGATTATCAGACTAACCTTGCAAAGTGATTTCTTAGGTAATAATTTGTAAATGTTTTTCCAACTGTGGGAGAGCATAAATTAGAATAGATCTCAAAAAACTTGCTTTTATTTTTGGCAAAGTTCTGTGAGGGTCAAGGTTGTGTGCAGTTCTTCCTGCAATTCTTTTCTCGGATTTTTCCGTTTGCTCATATTCGAAATATAAGTATGTCTAATTAAAAAGTTTTCTAAATGTTCCGATTTGTAATTTATGATCTGAAACCTCACAAAAAGTTTTCCCATCAGTTCTCTTCTTCTTGTTGTCTGTTTCACTTTGTGAACTATCAATTGGTTTTTTAAGAAAAGTACTTACCAGAAATTGCAGAGCTGTTTTTGCTTTCTTCTGCACCGACGAAGCTAGTTATATATCGGTTAATAAATCAAACAGAACTTACTCGGATGAACAACACAAAGTTCCCTTAAAGGTTGCAAAATGCTCACAAAACTCAATGTCTAATTGCAATAATATTTTTCCGTGGGCTTGAAGGAAAAGGTACTCATAAAGAAAAGTTTTTGTAACAAGTGATCATAAGCGCAACATCCACTTTAAAAGATCTCCGAACAAAGAACTCGGAGTTCATTTCATGTTTACAAAGAACTCACGACGCCAAACTCTGTCAGGTAAACTAATTTTGTACAATTCTATGTGTTTTTGGTATTTTAATACGGAAGTGCTTGTTGGTTTGCTAATATAACAAACATAACAGCACTCATAAAGTTTCAGAAACAGAGTTTGAAATGGATCAATACCAATTGTAAAAAGATACCTATTGCAGTCGCATGTTATTGATTTCTCTGTATCTGTTACAGGAATTTTTCAAAAGATTTTTCTGCTAATCTATTAACGAATTACCAAATTTTTCGCTTGTGCTCTTGTTAATCAACTGCACAGAGTGTTCAGTTTGGAAGGATTGTGGCTTTGAAAATTTCGCTGCTCAATATTCTGTGGCATTTAACGAACTAGTCATCGCTGTGTGGAAAATGTAACAGCAACCACCAAAAGATGCGCCCGACTATACCGATATGCCGAAGAATTTTTACTACAAATTGCACGTGCGCTTTTCGGATAATGGTGTTGGGTCATAAATAGGTTCTTTGTAGATAGATTCTGAATGTGATGTGTTTAGTGATTAAGCTCAACGTCGAACTTTATAAGTAATAGTACGTTAAATGTTAGCCGAAATAGCTCTCTAAGTTTTATATAATATTATAATGAGAATGCAAGAGTAGTAAAAAATGGAATAAATATTGTATTAGTAACAAAAATTTACATCAAAACAAATTGTACTTCATATTTAAAGAGATTTGTAGTCTGAAGAGAAGTAAAAACTTGGGCAGAAAGCTCCAAAGATAATGAGTTCAGAACCAGAAAATCTAACTATTTGAATTTAATCATTCGTTTTATTAATAGCTGGGGCTGCTTTTGGCCTTCTCTTGGTTTTTTACAATTCAAAGAATTTGAAATGTATTTCGGCGCTGTTTTTTCTGAAGATCTGTTCACACATTTTCATGATTTTTGACGTCAAATTGGAGTAGTGATCTTGGTCACGCCGAAACAGGAAGTGGAGCGAAAAAGCAAGTGTTTTCTTGGCGTGAAATTTTTTCGCCAAGTTTTAAGGCAGAGTGAGAAAACGGTGTTTGAAGGAAAATTCGGTTTCTGGCTAGTGGTTTTTTTCACATGCGGCAATTTCAATTTGATTTATACAGTTTTTTCAATTTTAGGGATCGGATTTTTTCCTAAATGATTTTCCCAATCCATTCAAAGCCCATTCTAGTCAACAAAACTGTTTTGAATTGTACATCAGGACTTGTCCTCCTATGTTTTTTATTTTGTCGTTGCAATTTCTGTTACGACCATAAACTTGTACAGATTTCAAATCAAAAAAATAACATCTCATCCTTTAATGAGTAGAAGATTTTTTTTGATACGTCTTTTTTACTGTTTTTTTTTCGAGACTGCAGATCTACGAAGCTATTGCGGCTATTCTCTAGCAAATTCGCCAGAAATTTTTTTGATTGCGATATGAAAATAAGTCAATTGAGCAGAATCAACTGAATGGCAGGGGTTCTGAATCAAAATAAACAGGAAATGCAGATCTCTATCAAAATGAGAGACATTTTCATAGGATAGGTCAAAGAATCTTGTGCCTGGAGAATCATCTGTGGCCCTTCCAGCTTCACTAATACTAAAAGACTCGTTTTTGACTGAAACTGCCTAGGCACTTAAAACGTTATTCTCCATAAATTGACAAAACAAAAATTCACAAAAAGCCACAAAAGGCCGAAGATAAGGAGAACCGTCATATGAAGGGTCCTCGCAATGATGAAGAAACTTTGTTTGACAAAAGATGGCTTTAATCTAAAATTTTTCTTGAACTGAAACCTAAAATGAGTTAACTGAGATCGATTAACTTGAAAACGAGTAATCTGCAATTAAATTGAGGTAAAACAAAAGGTTGTGACAAACAAATGATGAAACTAATGAAAATCATTAAAAAATGAGTGAAACTAATAGAAGAAATATGGAAAAATATAAGTCTTATTGTTTCAAAAGCCTGATAACTTGACACAACTAGAGTGCACAGAACTAAAAGATTTTCCCTCGGACAACAGTTGTACTACGAATTCAATTTTTCAATTTGAATCTGGATAATGCCAGTCAACAGTGACATTCGATTTGGATTTGTGCTTCGCTTCCCGGTTCGAGATTTTTAATTAAATTTCTTTTATTAGCCTAATTGTTGTGATAAACTTATCAAATAGTCTCCATGTGCACACGGGAGGCTATTCAATTCTGTTTCAGCACTTGACTGTTGTTATTTACTGTGGTATCAGAGGCCGGATTTCGTTTGGGTGGCCCCAGTTACAGGGGATTTCAAATTTCGTCGGAAGACAATATACGGGAATTATATACAGTTCCATATTTGGTATCAAGCATTTGGCAAAGGAGTTCTCCGCATCTGCTTGACTGTTTCCCTACATTTTTGGCCATCCCAAATATTTTCCTTAATCAAGCATTTGGTGTGAGGGCTCTCAACATTTGCTTGACAAAGTAGTTTAGGCCACTAGCGGCCACTTCCCTTAGTCTCGTTTTTATCCCAAGTTAAAATGGTGCCCCTACCACCGCCGCCACCGCCCGAATTTCCCTGCAATATTTGTCACGAGCCTTGCCATGTACAAGTGAGGGCATTTTGTGTAAATTGTAAGAAAATATATGTTCACTTTAGTTAAGTGGGAATTTCAAGTATCGCAAAGAAATGATCCACTGGTCCTGTGCTGGTTGTACTCCTAGCTTTACTGCAGAACTATCTGCGCTGGACAGAATTACGGTCGTTGAGAAGAAGCTCGATTGTGTTTATTCTTTGATCCCCGAGGTGAGAATGCTACGCAATGAGATAGCGTTGATAAAGAAACCGGAAATCCCTTTTCTAAAAGCTGCAAAAAGTGGACCCGGCAGTAACCGAATTGACAGCTCATCCGGCTATCACATTGCGACAGTTAACAAAAAGAGGAAGGCGGATGATTTTGAATTTAAAAATGTACAAGGAAAAGTACGATCACCTAAGGAGGTAAAAAAGGGAGCAAACACCAATCCATCAGTCATCAAGGGTGTCAAAAAGCCCCCGAAGCGTCGTCATTTATATGTAGGTTGATTGAGTCAGAACATAACAACATCAGAAAGGGAGGAGTATTGTGTAGAAAATAATGTCGAACTACTTCATATTTGTCAAACTTCGTAGTCAGAAGCTCACCTGAAAGCCGTTGTGTATTTAACTCTGATAAGGTGAAAGTTGAGATAACTGATTTCTGGCCTGAAAACGTTACGATGTCAAGATTTTACCTGAATGAAGCCGCCTGTGATTGGCTAAAAAAAGTAGACCAAAACTGACTACTAGCCAGTCCTCCATTAAAACAAAGACTGACGAAAAAAGATCTACAGGACTAAACATTTGTCTACATAATGTACGCTCTGTCAGGAAAAAAATGAAAGGTTTAAATGCACTCTTGGATGTAAATGAATTAAACTTGGGAGTATTTACAGAATCGTGGATTACGAACAACTCAGATATCGATTGTATTCAAAAGCAGTGTTTTCCCCTGGGGTTTCATTTCTATAGTGCACCAAGGGTGAAAAAAGAGCAGGTGGAATTTGCCTCTTTTACAGATATGATCTCCATTTGGAAGGTTTTGAAAAGTTTACCTCTGATATTTATGAGTGCTGGTATGTCTCGTTAACTGTTGAGGCTACCAGTTATTTAGTAATCGCTGTTTATCGACCACCTGGATTAAATGTTAAATCTTTTATTGATCACTTTACTAGTGTTTTTTATAGAGAAAAGGCTACATACAATTCGTCAAGATTCTTCTCTTAGGTGATCATTTCATTGAATGTAAAAAACGATTCATCAAAATTTTGAAAAACATTTTTGAAGATTTCGGCCTTACTCAGTGTGTCTCACGGAAAATTCATAGTAGTGATGGGATTCTTGACCATGTTATTGCGTCAAACAATATTTCAATTAATGTTAAGTCGAATAGCTTCTTTAATTCTTCGGACCATTCGTTCATTTGTTTCTCGCTCAGCAGTTTAAAACAACGCAAATCTCAACAACGTTTGATGTATAGAAATTGAAAACATTTGACTCTGAAGGTCCTGTTAAATTATGGAAGTCGTGTTTAAAGTTTGATGTTGCCTCAAGTAGTGGTGATGCATGGGATATGCATCTAAGTTTCAAGGAGAATATTTTGGATTCCGTTCTATCACACAAAATAAAAGTTTGTACCAAACATCAATGCCCATTTTTTGACGACACGCTTATGAGATTGAAATAAAAGAAGAAAAAAGCAGAGCTTAAATAAAGAAATTCGGAAAAATCTGTACTGAAGTCTGAATATGAAAATGTTACCCATATTAAATTTGAGAAACTCTTAAAGAACCGAAGATTATACATTGAGAATGGAGAATTGATGGAAAATTGTAGCCGTAAAAAGTTTGCCACCTTAAAAATGCTTCCTGGTCAAGATATACAACAGCTCCCGAATTATGAAAACAAAAAACATCTTGCGAACGATTTCATCAAGTTCTTTATATGTAAAGTGGAAAGTATTATTGCATCAATTCTCACTGGGATAGGTCCTGAAATTTTGAAAGCTAAAGTTAACTCAATGTATTCATTCACAGAGTTCTGGATAAGTCAGTTTAAAGATTTGATTTCGGCGTTGTCAAACACTACATCTCCATAGGACATCATTCCGAAACATCTTAATAAGTCATTTCCAGAATAATTATTTCTCGACCTTCTGACACTTCTTAATCTTTCGCTGAAGACAGGATGTTTGCCTCAGTCCTTTAAAATGGCCATTGCTAAGCCCCATTTGAAGAAAGCAAATTCTGATACTGACGATTTTTCAAACTATTGAACTATCGCAAATCTGAGTTACATTTGAAAACTATAAGAACGAGCAGCTTTCATGCAAAAACGAGAACACCTTGAAAAGAATAGTCTTTTTAGAATTTATCAAAGTGCCTACAGGAAGTTTTTTCTACAGAAACAGTGCTCGTTGAGTTGACAAATGATTTGCTCCTCAATTTAGATAGGACAAAAAGCACTTTTTATATTGGACTTGATCTATCAGCTGCCTTTGACACTCTCGATCATGAATTACTTATTTCAATTCCTGAAGCAAATTTGGTTTTCATAGAAAAAGTGCTTTGTTTTTTAAATAGTTATCTGAGTAGTAAATCTCAAAAATTGTTGATTGTTGTTGAATATTTGATGTCAAGAACTATGAAAACGGGTTTTTCTCATGGATCTGTTCTAGGACGCGTTCTTTTTTTATTCAATCTTTTTCATCTGGAAGTTGTATTTCAACGTGTTGATGTCAATTATCATTTTCTTGCCTATGACACTGTTTTCTATTTTGTTTACCAAGCTTCGATAAATCAGGGGGATTTTGATTTGATACTTATGACTCTGCAAAAGTAGTTCAGTGGTGCTAAGCTCCACTTAAACTCGAATAAACCTGAATACATGTTTATTAGTAGAAAGAGTAGTTTAAACACCGATATTGAACTTCAAACATAAATTCAATATCGCTGTTCAATATCATGAATTCAGTTATAGAGGTATTAACTGTGAGATGATGTTCATGAAAATATCAAATAAATTTGTTTGCAATTTGCTCTAACCTGATATTGCTTTTGTCAGTGGAGGTATCAAAAGTTAAAATAACGGTATCGTCAGCACATTGTATAAGTTCAGTTTCATTGTCAACTCTTGTTGCAATGTTAACATTGTACGGATTAAAAAAGAGCTGACCAAAGACTGTCCCTTGTGGTACACCTTTATGAAGCATTAGTTCATCTGATATGCAATCTTGTAGTATAACGGATTGGCGGCGGTTTGTAACGAATATTCTCAAGAGTTTTTTTGAGCTCTCATCAAAAACTAAGTTGCCTAACTTGATATCCAAAATGGCGTAATTGATAGAATCATAAGTTTTTGATAAGTCAAGAAATGTTGCTGTGACAAAACTGTTATTGTCAGTTTTGTTTTTGATGAATTCTGTGCGAAATAATAGGGATTCAATGATTTAAAATTTTTCCTCAAAACCATACTGATTTTTACTTAGTAATTTGTTGTTGTGAAAGTACTGACAAACTTGATCCCTCAAGATGTTTCAATTATCTTAGAAGAACAGGGGTAAACGAAATTGAGCGATAGTTATTATGTTCCTCAGGGTCATCTTTTTTGTACAGTGGAACAACATGTGCTCGTTTAAGCTCATTGGGGAAGCAAGATAATTTGATACAGTATTTCACAAGGAAGTTTAGATGAGGAACAACGACAGAGCTTGATTCTTTATTAGCCCATGCAGGAAGTTTTGATGGTCTGATTGGTTTATTTCTCCCCAATGCCCTAATTGCATCATGAAAGTCTTTTTCCGTTACATAGTAAGAACTAAAAATTTTTTGTTTAGGATTGCATATCCCAGAAATCTGTAGTAGATACTGAGGATCTTGGAAATTACCATGTGTAGAGAAACGATAGTTCAACCGGTTAGCAATATTTTTTGTTTGGGTAACATAATCACCAAATAAATTCCTCAAACTATAGATTCTGGATTTGATTTTTTCAGAGTTTCTCACTTCATTTATCAGCATCCACGGTTTTCTGTCACTTTCTAATGCTTCAATAAGACTTCTATGAAATCTGTTGAAATCGTTGTCATTAGAAATACTAAACTGGCTATTTAGATCAAAGAAATTTTCGTAGTCTTTATCATTCAAAAACTCATCTCGATTGACCATCAATTGTCTGATTTTCTAGTTAACCATTTGTCTGTTAATGTAAAAAAAACTTTTGTCATTTCGGATAGAACTTTTGTTAAGCGGAGCGTCTTTTGAAAGTGCTATCGTAAAATTGTCGGTGAAAACTTGTAGCATGAATCCAAGTTGTTGTACATTTTTTGCCAATTTTATTAATCTACGCAGTGATTAAAATCAAGTGCATTATAGTTCTTTTTTTAGAAAAATTTTTTCTGGACTGGTAATTTTTTAGCTTCAACATGCAGCCCTAACAGAATTAGAGTGCCAAAGTGGTCACGTTTTACTATGCTATCACAATTTATAGTGTCGTTTCTTGTTGAACAGTCAGTAATAATGTAATCAATAAGGCTTTTGGTATTGTTTTCCCGGTTTAAATGAGTAGGAATTGTTTTGGTTCTCTACATGTAAATCATAGGGAAAAATTACTGTTTCAAGCCTAGTTCTTTCCAAGGTATCCAAATAGTTAATGCTATAGTTACCCAGAAGTATTATCTTTTCCTTTTTCGTAATAGCATTATCGATGTTAATTGCAATTTGGTCCAAAAATTCAGTGCTATTTTGTTTTTAATTGGATTATAGGTAACATTCACTAGTAGGGATGGACAAGTTGGTGTTTTCAATGAGGCCCATGCATTCTCCAATTTCCCCGTAAAAAGATTCATATCATTACAATTTTTTGGAGAAAAAACCTTTGGAACAAGCATCATTACTCCTCCACCTTTTTTTCGTTTTCGCTCCTGCCGGTCAGTTCAGAAATAACAGTATCTTTCTATCTTTCTTTCTCAGGATTGAAAACGTTTTATCATCAAACTCACAAAGCCAAGTTTCTGTGAGTTTCTGTCAAACTCGCAAAGCCAAGTTTCTGTGAAACAAAAAATACAGATTTCTGTGTTTGCTGCCGGAAAAGCCAAACACCGTGATTTTGTTCGCGATTCATTGTATCAGTCCTTTGAGAGTGGATTATATGCTCCATGTTGTTTTTTGTTGAGCCTTTTCTGTGCACTTATTTAGTATATAGCACACAATTTTTTCAAGTTGAAGTTTCTTTTTATAGCTGTAAAGCTGAAGGTAGTACAAATTAAAGCACTGTTTGTAACAAATAAAAGCCCTGTTTGTACAAATAAAAGCCCTGTTTGTTGCCGGCAACTACCTGTCATTGTTGCCGAGGAGGACTACACATAAGCAAAATTCGACTATTAGGGACTGACGAAAATTTCTTCCGCCGAATTGAAATTCTGTACAACCTAGTGCTTGAGGTGTATTCAAAAATTGGGTAGTTTTGTAAAATTCTGTTTCTAACATTTTTGATGTAACATTTTTGGATATCTAGCATTATTACTATACTCGCTACACAGAGGAAATCAAATGTACCTTGCACTTTATATGCAAATGTGAAAACTCCAACAGCGATCGGAATCTAACAAACTTGGACAATTGAATGGTTGTATATCCTGAAGAATTAACTTCAAATCCTATTCTACTATACTACTTCCAATACCTGCTGGAAAAATCTTCAATTTGGTCATTAACTAATTGACGGGGCCGAGAAATCAGTGTTTTAAAGCAATGCAATCAATAATTATCGTTTATTTTATGATTTTTGGTTAACCATGCCTTTGCTTGCAAGTATTTATACATTTAACCAAATTCAAGCGTCTTTTCTCTCTTGGTTCTCTTTGCAGTTAGTTACCGCGTTCTTCTTGGGTCTTGGATAGTATCGGAAATTTTGCTCTGTTTCAGAAAAATGCCTGAAAGTGAGGGAAGTAAAGACAATAAAGCAAGCGCCCAGTCGACGGCAATTCCTATTAGATACTTCAAAGATGAGTCAGAACTGCCGAACAACGTTTCATACAGTCTTGGTGGCACTATCTATGGAACCACCCCGGGTGGTAAGTCCATCAAGTGAATCAGCAAATAAGGTAATGGTTGATGAATAACCTAACAGCGAGTCATTGACTTTAATGCTCCGTATAAGTAGGGACTTCATACGGCGATAACAGATTTTTGTACGGTAATTAAAATCATGCTTTTTAGGAACCCGAATTATCTACTCACGAGATACGCTAATGAGATGCAAAGATTCTCCACTCGCGAAGACGCCTCCCAAGTTCCTCAACGATATACCTGAGGAAATTTTGCGTGATCGCAGCCTTAGACCAGGTGGGGTTTTTTCCGTAAACACGAAATGATTGAAATCTTGGATCTTTTCCGTTTGTGCCACTTTTCCGTTTGTGCCACTTTTCCGTTTGTGCCAAGAATTTGTTTTTTATCAAGAACTTCTTGCGATTTTGAAAGGAATAATTGCCTTTTCTCAGTACAAAGGAAAGATTGCCATATCAAGTCGAAATTGTACGCTTTCATAATTTGCTTTATGATAGTCACCTTCTTGTTCAGCAGCTTTGTATTCAAACAAGTTACCAAATGCAATTCGTTGAAAAACTTTAGGAAAGCGCCACAAAGCGGTTTTAAATTAGACTAATAGTTAAAAGAACGACAGTGTTGAAGGAGCCGCAATTTTTGAAAAGTTTGAGTGGTCTTAGCGTACTAACTGCCATTTGAAAACTAATTTTAGAAAGTTAGCTTTGAAGTTAACGGAAAAAACTTTAAATTGCTCATTGTTGGTAACCTGGAGTTTAACCTGCTCATTGTTGATATGGGAAAAATTACAGAGCTATTAATTTAATGCTTATCAAAGTTATAGCACCTCCGTGATGAATGAAAAAAGTATAATCAAGTTATTCAATTAGTCACGCTTCGAGTCTACTCTAGCTAGCGCATCCCACAATTCGTTTCACATTCTTATTCTAGCGGATGTTTCAGTGGCCAATGGACAAGAGAAGGGGACTACGGAGAGTAAAGAAGGAGGCGAAGGAGCCGCGAAGAGTGCAGGAGATGACATGTTCGATATGGAGCAGGACTAGCCAGAGAACTATCTGGATTGTGCTTATCACGTGACTGGTGTGCCTCAGGGTTGAAACTTGAGAGAGTTAAAAAATACTTTTACAAGAAAGACAGGACCTTATTCTTCTATCAAAGCGTGCTTCTCTTGTAGGTTCTTTCTATGAAGTCGCTATGAAGGAATAGTTAGTTTTATTTAGCTAGAAGATGATTCGTAACTAAGATTTGTTTATAACTACGCTATGCTTTTACCTCCTATTTTGCTCATCTTATTGTCAATTGATGTGCAACAGTTGTAACTGTTCTGATAGCTTTGATGTTGATGAAAATATTTAACTAAATTCTTGAACGGGTATTGTTTGTATACGCCAAGCTGAGTATGACGGTTTAAAACTGTAATAAAATATCAAAAATAAATCTTTTCTCGCTTTTCAGATTTCTATATTTGCCGACGGAAAAGCCAAACACCGTGATTTTGTTCGCGATTCATTGTATCAACCCATTGATGGTGGATTATATGCTGCATGTTGTTTTTTGTTGAGCCACTTCTGTGCACTTATTTAGTACATAACACACAATTTTTTCAACTTGAAGTTTCTTTATAGCTGTAAAGGTGAAGGTAGTAAATAGATTACGTCTATCTTACGACTATCTTGATTACGACAATCTTGAGATCTGTGAACACATTTGATGATTAATTGCTCTTGAACGAAGTTCATAACAATTATTGTAATTGTGTTGGTCTTTTTTATGCAAATATTTTGCTTGACAATTCTGCGCTTTTCTTCTAGAACATTCTTTGACTTCTCAAGTGACTTTTTTTACGGTTTCGTTCTTCATTTTTGAGAGATCTCGATTGCTCTCACTCCGAAGTAAAGCTAATATAAAGTCGGTTGCAGCATAGCAAACAAAAGGGGTAAATAGTACAGTCGGCAGTGCATAGGGTTAGAAGAGGGAGGTCAATGGTTAGAATCCCGGTGGGGTCAAATGTTTTTCTGCCCGCCTGTCGTTCGAGAGCAATTCTTCCGACATAAGTCGGTTCATGTTTCAATTTTGTTCTTAATTGTGCTCAAAATGAGTGTAGCAAACGACGTCCTGCTTGTTTCGAAAAATAGTATTGGTATTCTACAGGTTTTTACGACTCGAAAACGAGTAATGTTATTCTACAGGTTTTTTCAGCTGAATAAAGTTTGCCCATACTTGAATTTTGACTTTGTTGTTTTGGAACATTGACTTCTGTTTTTGTAACGTTGACTTCTGTTTTCAAACTTCGGACTTTAACGGTAGCTTATTTTTTAATGTATGGTAATTAGGAACTGCTGGCAATGTTTACAGTCGGAAGGTCATATTGAGACTTCCCATAACAGGCCCTCCCCTTATTCAAACTAAAGACACACTCCATACCTAATTAACTACCCCACCCACCCTTCCACTACTCACCCGTACCTAGCTACTCCCCCCGCGGCAATCACCCCCACCCACGCATTCCCCTGAAAACTCATAAATTGCATCTGCAATTTTTAATTGCTCTCGAACGAAATTACTGTAAAGGTGTGGTCCTTTTACTGTAATTACTGTAAAGGTGTGGTCCTTTTTATGCACATTTTTCGCTTGAACGTTTTTGCACTTTCGTTTTTATACTTCTTTCGTTTTTGCGGTCGTTTGGGAGCAATTCCTCCGAAGTTAGTCGGTTATGTTTATTTTTCCAAATCGTTTTACGAATGCATTCCAAGTCTAGGTATAGTTTTTGTCTGGTCTGAATAATATTTATTTAGTCCCCTGACGTGTCCTGTTTTTTTAGAGAATTTTTAGTGGTTATCGAACAAAGCGAAAAGTGTATTGACTTCTTAGCTAGAGTGTTCTCCTGCATTCTTTCGATCACCTGATTGATGTGTAGACTTTCCGTCTTCAAGAACAGGATAAAATGGTAAGGCTCTAGGGTATTAAATCTCTGAGCAGATCTCTTGGAGCTTTAAGCAAAGGGGGCTCTCTAGGGCTAGCTTTCCTGTGCTTTATTTAGCGGGAACCAAGGACAGCCCCTCACTTGTTGTTCGAGCGCAATTCATCCGACGGTAGTCGATTATTTCACAAAATTTTAATAATTTTTGAAGTCATTAGAGTGGAGATGATCACGAACAACAGGAAGTTGAACAAAGCAGCAAATGAATTTATGGCGTGGTATTTTTTTTCACTCGGTATAATGAAAAAACTGTTCTGGAGAGTGGTTTTGTTCTTGTTCGGTAATTTGACTTGAATGTTTTTTTTCTAAATCCATTACTGGTCATTGCTTTGTCTAATTTTATATTAAGTCAGGGAAAATCCTGTGAACTGTAGCTCGACTTGTTTACTGTGCTTATTTTTCATATTAAATTTTTCACGCAAACTCAAGACATTAGTTCTGTTCATCTGTTCATGCTGTGCTCATTATACTTTTATGCGATGAAATTATCTGTTTGCACTCATTAGAGTTGACTTCAGCGGAGTTGCGTGATCAATTTGATGAGGATTAATGACTTCAATCTCTAATTTAGCACCCAATATTATGGTGATTTGATTTAAGTACTGTAAACCTTTTCAACGTCAAAAGAGGACTTTCTGATACAACATGTTTCTAATAAAGCATCGCAACAAAATTTAGCACAATAGTTTTCTTTAAATGTTTTTAAAAAAACTATGAAAATGTATTTAGAAAAAATGTAGTGTTTAAAATAGGTTTCAATTGATAGATGTACGTGATTTTTGTGTACTTTAATGGAATTATAAGAGATCAAATTTATATGAGTTATTGTGTTAGAAAGCAATAATTCTCTTAGTGCAATTTAAGACTCTTGGCGTTTTTAACATTGAGTCGCGACGCACTACAATTTCCAATTCACAGGGAATTAGAATGCGCCGGTTAAAGCACAATATTTTAATTTTTATGGTAGTAACAGCCGAACTTTCCCTTTTTCGATTTTGTTTGTCTCCAGATTTAGTATGTAGCCGATGATAAATTTGTATCGTGTTGTGTAACACTGGTACAAGTTTTATATGCCGTCTAAAGGGATCATTGATTCAAACTTCTCATGGAATATCTCCTCTTTTATTGCGTGGAGCAGTACATTGCTTTTTTTTCATAATTGAAAAGTAATTTCCCTCAACAAGTAACACCATTATGCGGAATCGTGAAGTCTTTGTGTTTAATGTCAGCAGTCAAAAGCAGCCGAGTTTGAAACTATTTAATGGTCAGATATATACAGCGCTTGTTTATTACCGACCACTTATAATTGTCGTTTCAATTGAGTTTCCGGGCCGTATTTGAGATTTTGTTTTAACTTGTTTTTGATTATTTATAGCTTGTTTTTTTCATCTCTGAAATTTAGTCAGCTTTTTGCAAAAGCTAATGGTCATTCCTTATAGAGTGATGACTTTAAAATAAGACTTTGAATAGTATAGGTCGTAACTTGCTGTGCAAACGCAGCGCATTACTGAGCCTCATCTGTTTTTAAATGGTGGCTGCTCACTTTAATTTTAGGAGCATTTGGACCACATAGAGTGACGAGGTGTACTTTAGAAGGGCAATATCTAATGCTACTAAAACATACAATTATTCGATTCGAAAATATTTTTTACCAAGTTTTTATTGAGGTTGTCCCCCCTTCTCACCCCCTATTGGTTTCCATTCCTGTCATTTGACACCTTTCTCATTTCAACCACAGTTAATTTCCTTACAATTAACATTCAAAATAAAGGGTAGGGAAGGTTTGGGCAAAATGTTTCGTGACAAATTGAATACATACAAATAATCGATTCAAAGCTTATTTTTGCGGTAGTTTTTCTAAAAGTATCCTCAAACGTCGATCAAATTCTTTCAGATTCTAAATTGTTGTCCTTTAATAGTCCGAGTACCTCATAGTGTCAATTTCAGGTGCAAAATGTAGCGTTCTTACATAGCAGAGCATAATCTACTTTATTTTGACCTTCTCCTCAAGATCTTGTTCACCGATGTCGAGCTGCTTTCTGTAACATCGAGACAAGTCAACTTAGTCCACAAGAGTAGTCATGAGCGACAGTGAAGAGACGAGATCCACAAAACAGCCAAAGAGGGCTGAGGAACATCGTGAGACAATCGTATGTGTTCCGCCGGCTTCTGAGGAACCAATCCAGCCTTCAGCCTCGGATACCGAAGTTGAATCATCGTCTGTCCAAGTTGCTGTCGCCAGCTCTCGTTTTGAAGCACAGCCAGTAGTGAATAGCATGCTAGCAACTGGGCCGCCTCGCTCACCGAACAATATTCGGCAAGTGACTGAAAGTAACATGTCTGATGAATCGGCAAATGCAGTTGCGGCAGCTCAGAAAAGGGTTTCTATTTGTCTACCCGAGGATGATTCCGTATTTGGAAATGCAGGAACAGCTGCGTCATCAGCTGCAGCCCCTGGTCAGCAGATGAATGGAACTCTCTCTGTTTCAACATATGCAGATGCCGTGATGAGCAGAACCAACGATTTCTCTGGTTAGTTTTAATCGCTTTTGGCCATTTCGGTGATTTTTAAGCCCCAAAAATCTAAAAACCCCAAAAATCACGCAAAAGTCATCAAAAATTTTAAACACCAGTAGCTAAAATAGAATAATGTTTGAACCTGCTATTCTGTGTTATTAATAGCCGCACAGCGATAGGTGGGGCTATTATTGGCCTTCTCTTGGTTTTTTTTTACAATTCAAAGAATTTGAATTGTATTGGGGCGCTGTCTTTTTACGACTCGAAGAGGAGTATTGGAGAAGTCCTTTTTTTAATCACTTTAGTTAGAGTGAATTTTGAAGCAGGAAATTAAAAGCGTGAAAAATTTTTGAGTGGTTTGGGTGCTGAAGAAAATTGAAGAAGGGAGGCGAAAAGAGAGTGGTTTTTTGTTCATTCCGCTGTTTTCGAGAGAGCGAGAAATTGAGGTGTGAAAAAAATTTCTGTAAGGAAGCGAAATTTTGTGTTCACGTGCGGCTTTTTAAAACCGTTTTTTTGTTAATTTTTTTTGGTTTAGAAGTCTGATTATGATATTGTGTGATGCTGAGGGTTTTTTTAATAGTGGTTCGTAGGTTTCTGGTCTTTAATAAGAATTTTATACTATTTTGCTGGTTTTTCAGCTATTTTGCTGAATTTTAGGCGAATTTAAGCAATTTTTTTGCGTTTTGTTTTGTTATAATGCTTTCTATGGGCTTTGAATAGACGCATGTTAGTTACTAAGTCTTTAGATACCAAGTGATTACATTTTCTTAAGTTTTAAACGATTTTTTTTGTTTAGAAAGATGACAATAAACTGAAAAATATTTTTTTTGCTGTTTTTTGCTTTTTTTCTAAACTTAGAAATTTTTCAGCCTATTTGACTTTCCTACTGTTTTAGAAATCTTCCAGTACTATATTTGCTCCAATTAACGATTTTCGGGTCTATGTGCTCCCGTGAAATAGAAAACGCTCAATTTTGTTTGCCCTTTGTGTTCTTCGATTTTTTATAGCATTTGGGGATGCCTATAGTCCAGATTAGTTGTTTTTGATGCGTTTTGATGATTTTGATTTTATTTTTGAGTCATTTTGTTAAAGATAATTGAGTAATTTTTATGAAGATTTCCGGGAATTTTCGTGTCTTTTTTGGAATTTTTGCTGAAATCTTCTGATTGTCTGCTTTTTGCTACTTTTTAGTGTTCTAGCTTTTGATAGGAGCTTTTCTAGAGGTTTTGTTGGAATATATTTAGTGCCTTTTTCAATGACAAATATAACTAACTTTCCTTAATCTCAATAGACAATGATTTGGATTGGTGGACGCTTCACCGGATGTAGTATTAAAAGTTTCTTAAAATAATGATTTGAATTCAGCATAATGGTTCTTTGATTCATAATTTTTGGCCAATTTTTTTGTTTTTCTACAGAGAATATTTTTGGTTTTGTTTTTCATTTCCTTTCTTTTACCTTCGTTTATTCTACTTGAAAGTTTTGTTGGGTTTTTGTCTCAATTTGCAGTGATTAAACGAAATAAAACTAAACCTATTGCATTGGTTTTCGCCAAAAGTTGTATTTTTTAAACTTGCAACTCATTGTAAATTTTTTATCACGTGCTTTATCGCTTTTTCTGGTCAGTTATTTTTTCATTGTTCTTTTTCATTTTCTTGTTTTGAAGTGACAAGTGTTATTCAGTAGGATGAGCATTATGTTAGTTATTGTGGTCAATCAGTAGAATAAGTTTTATGTTTGTTAGGGGCGTTAGTTTTTTCCTTCGAGTCGTTTCCGGAATTCTTCCGGCTATGTTTTTTTTAAGATCTGTTCACACATTTTCATGATTTTTAAAGTCAAATTGGAGAAGTGATTTTGGTCACGCCGAAAAAGGAAATTGAGCGAAAAAGCGAGTGGTTTTGCTGCGTGAATTTTTTCCGCTCTAAATTTAAAGTAGAGTGAGAAAGCGGTGTTTGAACAAAAATTCGCTTTCTCGCTAGTGGTTTTTTGTTCACATGCGGCAATTTCACTTCGATGTTTTCTGTTTTTTTTTCGATTTTTTGGATCGGATTTTTTTTCTAAATTGTTTTCCCAATCCATTCATAGTCCGTTCTAGGTCTACTTTTCTGTTTAGTCAATGAAAATTCTTAGAATTTTACGTCAGGTCTTGTCCTGCTATGTTTTTTTATTTCGTCATGATTTTTGTTACGACCATATGACGTCACAGCCACTTTTTGTTCATTTGTTCATGCAATTTCAACTGAATTGCATGTGTGACGTCATTTTTCGCTCTTAGTGGAGCGAGTTTTTTTTGTTCATGCGCCTGATTAAATTTTTGGTCACACTTGACTTACCTCACTCTCAAAAATGACTTCATTTTGAAATTGACTTTTATTTACTTTAATTTAAAGATATAAGGTGAAATGGGTGTGTCACTCTAAATGAAGGTTATTTGAGATCAGCTAATAGAGGCAGCAATAACTTATACAGATTTTTAAATCAAAATATAACAGATCAGCCTTCAATGAAAAGACGAATTTTTGGTCTGTCTTTTTTACTGTTTTTTTAGACTGCCGATCTACGAATCTATTGCGGCTATTTTCTGGCAATCTGCCAGCTATGTTTGAGAATTGAGTTTGAAAGTAACTAACTACCTTTGCTCAAAGAGACTTGGAGTCATACTTCAAGATAAAGATGCAGTTTCCGGCCAATAGATTTCTAGGCTCTTCTGAAAAAAAAATTGTCCGAAGCCGTAAACGGATGAGTAGTTCAAAGACGTGAAATTTTCTCACATGTCAAGCATGTGGTAAGTTTTTTTATACGTTCTTCTCTCAAAATATATTTTCTGCACTCAATCATTAAATTTAAATTGAGATGAGCTACAATAAATAGCCGTCCTCGTCTTCTCAGCCGGATATTATTGCGGGCTTTTTATCGACTCGAAGAGGAGTTGTGGTGATGCATTTTTTAAAAATCGTTTGTTCTCAAACAGGATGTAGAAGTCATGCCTCACCTGACAAAACTTGTAATTTTATTTTGTTGAACTAAATTAAATAGCAAAGAAAAGAGAGAGGAGTGATTATTTTGGTACTGTTTTTCAAAACAGTCTGAAAATTAGGTGTGATAAAATGTGAGCAAGCGAGTGGCATGCATCTTTTTCAAAGCAGTTTTTTGTTATTGGGCCTAAGTGGTTTTTATCACATATACGTACAATTATTGGTAGGTCTGGGAGCAGTTCTGACTAAGAATATATTCGATGTAAAGATGCAATTTTCGCTTTTTGTGCTTGATCTGTTCATATGTTCAAGTTTGCTTTTAGCTGTTTTTACTGCAGAAAATTGACTAAATTGCATCAATTTTTACCTATTTATTTTAAATTTCCTTTTAAACAGCAGCTGCTCAGTGAAGTAATCGATAGTGGACAGTATCGGTAGCCAATTTCCGAAATCAAAAATACAAAAAGGCCCTGTATTTGAAACTTTCTTCTAATTTGTGTAAGTTACCTGGTCTAAAGTTTATCAACATTAATACCAATCCATGTGTCCTTTCATTACGAAAAGGGGTTTTCTTTTCGTCTTGTCTGCCAGCTATGTTTCTTCCTGTATTAGAGCGCAAAGAAATCTTTGCTCTTAAGCGAGGAAATCTAGCCGAGGGTTAAATTTTGCTGTCCTGGACTAATTTATGCTCACCTTGTCTGTGAGAAAATGTCCAGTGGGCGATAATTCTCAAAATTTTTTGTCCTGACCCCACTTAGTGGAGGGGGAGGGATTGAGGGACTGTGCTTAACTGTTTTTTTGTTCAGTCAATTTTGGTTGACCGGTAGATTTGACGTACAAAGATATGGGTGTTATCATTATTAAGCCGATTGAGCTTAGAATTGTAAATTTAAAAAAGATTTCTTTATGAAGTTTTCCAGGTTTTAAGTTCTTGTAAACATTCGACAGATTACTGTAATTATTTTTCACTATTAGCGTAATTTCGTACCATTTTCTTTTTTTACTCAAGTCTGTTAATATCAGCAAGAATATCGAGTTGTTAATTAACTGCGCGAGCGAATAGCGAGCCTGTTATTAGTCTCATTGTGGTTTTTATAATGGAAAGGATTTAATTTATATTGGTGAGCCATCTGTTCTTAACATCGCAAATGTTTTTTTCATAAAAACCTCATAAGTTTTTGTAACAACTAATTTTTTTTACTTCGACTCCGTTTTGCCGTTATTTTTGTTGTGCCTTTGTTTCTTTAAAAACAAGCTCCCACTGACGGTTTAAAGGGGCATCGATTAAGCGGTATGTTTTATTTGAACAGCTTATTTGTTTTCACGATTTTGACTTTAGGGTTTTGTCTAGTTTTGGCGAATTTTTGAGTTTGTTCCAGAGCAATAAACAAGAAATATAGGCAAACTCAAAAATTCGCCAAAACTAGACAAAACCCTAAAGACAAAACCCTAAAGTCTATATTTCTTGTTTATTGCTCTGGAACAAAGATTGTTGCTCAAGTATATTCCTCCGGCAGTTTTTTGCGATTTTTTGCTTGACTTTTATATCCCCTCAAAAAGGGGGGTAAACTGGTAGTCACAAATTTTCTTAGAGCCTTTTGGCTTAATAGACAATGTATTGCGATTCACCGGGGACATAAATTTATTTGCGTGAGGAGCGGTTCTTAGTTTGACTCCCCACTTTAAGTCGCCGATGCTTGTCGATTGTTTCGTTTTGTAGTCTGATTAATAAGGCGGATAAACAGCGCGCTATTGCGCTCCCTAAGTAGGGATAAGTGATTTGTCTGGGAATCCTTATCGTTTTAAGTCAACAGTTTTTGTGGCTTTTCCGTGAACTTTTGGTGAATTTGCTTCTATTTGTTGTTCTTTTTAATTGCTCTTGAACGAACTTCATAGCAATTATTGTAAACGTGTTGGTATTTTTATGCAAAATTTTTGCTGGACCATTTTGCGCTTTTTTCCTAGAACATTCTTTGATTTCTCAAGTGACTGTCTCTAGTGTCTTTTTCACGCTTTCGTTCTTCATTTTTGAGTGATCTGTATTGCTCTCACTCCGAAGTAAAGCTTGTTGCTAATATAAAGTTGCTTGCAGCAGAGCCACAGTAAGGGCCTAATAGCCGAGTGGTTAGTGCATCTGGTTATGGATCGGGAGGTCGGCGGTTCGAATCCCGGCGGGGTCAAATTTTTTTCCACCCGCCTGTCGCTCGAGAGCAATTCTTCCGACATTAGTCGGTTTATGTTTGTTTTTATTGAATCCTATGACTTTCCATTGGGCTTTCTCATGAGGTAGAAAGGGTTTTAGTAGCTTTTTGAAACATTATCTGGTTTTGTGAAGCTTTTTCGTTTCGACTGGTTCTGGTTTTTCCATTTTTGTTTTTTTTATTTGATCATTGTCTCATTAATGAAAGAGCTATTTGGCTTTTTTGGAAGCCATAAATATTTTTTTAATATTATTTCAGGTCAACAGCTTTGGATTTTCTGTTGTGAAATCGTTTGTCTTCAAAAATTTTAATGGATTTTTTAATAGCCGCGAAGCGATAGGCTATTATTGGAGACATCGTGGTTTTTTTTAATTCGTCGTCTCCATCAATGATTCTTACTACCTCACTTTTTGGAATAGACTTTTTCAATGTCTCCAATGACTTCTACTGATTTGCAGTTAAATTTTGTGTGCTTGACTTCATTTTTGCTTTTAGGTCAATATCGTGACTTACCTCATTAAAAAAATGACTTCTGAACTCACTCATGGAACTAAAGTATTATGAACATTTACTAGTTAAAGATCTATAGTGTGCATCTAAGTAGTGCCAAACTCATATGCCCGAATTCTTTAGTATCAGTCTTGATTATTTGATTTCGAATATCAATTTTGAAAAAGCTCTTTTAGGGCTTTTTCCTTGTAGACTGTATGTATCATAAAATTGACAGTCCGAATCTAACCCGAAAAGTCTAGTGGTCTATTAAAGTACTGGTGGTCGATCTGTCTATCTTATCTTTTCTGCTGTTTCAATTTATTGATGGCCACAAGCGTCTCCCACGGCTATTTTCCGGCAATCTGCCGGCTATGTTATAACTTTGCTTTTTTGTCGTTTTTCTTCGAATTTTAAATTAGTCCCTTTAATGGTACCTCCTAGCTGCTTTTCAGTGAAACCAAGTGTATCTGTTCAGTGTTTTGGTTCATTCCTTCGATTCCGATAGAAAAACTGGATTTTGATTTTTGTAATTGTTTTTTTGTCTCTTATTCTCTCTAACAGGTCTGATCAGATTGCCAAATTAGTCATAGTGGCTTATTGATTTTAGTTTGTAGCTCAAATTGCAGACTCACATCATTCGCATACGGAAACTTAAAATGATTTATGACTCTTGCCTTCATTTACTACTTTTTTCATTGGATTTCAATTTGGGACCAGTGCAATCAGTTGTCGTCCTCTGTTTTAGTTACGACCATTGCATCACGCTTCAAGAAGTCGGCGAGCAATTTTTGCTGAGTTTTGGTTACTCCTGAACTACAATGTGCCCTTAACGTCATTAAGAGACAAATGCTGTATAGGTTTTTTGTCCTATCGAGTGACAATTTTTTTCGAGTGCACTTAATAAATCTTATTGGAGGATTCGAATCTAAAATCAAATTGAGCTTAGCCAAGCTCTTTAATCATAGAACTTTGTTTTTTGGAGGACCGTCGCATTTGAAGTTTGGTCTTAACCCTGGATGAAAAATTAGCCTAATTATTGTGATAAACTTATTAAATAGTCTCCAAGTGCACCCGAGAGGCTTTTTAATTCTGTTTCAACTCTTGATTGTAATTTTTTACTGTGGTGTCAGAGGCCAGACTTTGTTTGGTTAGCCCAAGTTACCGGGGATTTAAGATTCCGTCGGAAGAATATATACGAGAATTATCTAAGGTTCCATATTTGGCATCAAGAATTTGGCGAGAGAGTTCTCTGCATCTGCTTGATTGTTTGACTACATTTTTGGCCATACTAAATTTTTTTTAGTCAAACATTTGGTGTGAGCGTTCTCCATTTTGTTTGACTAGTTAGTTTAGGCCACTAGCGGCTACTTCCCTTAGTCCCCCTTTTATTCTAAATTACAATGGTGCCCCCATCGTCGCCCGAACCTCTCTGCAATATTTGTAACGAGCATTGCAATGTACAAGTGAGTGCATATTTTGTCAAATTTAAGAAAATATTTGTTGACTTTGGTTGTTGGGAATTTCACGTATCGCAAATATCAAAGCAATGGTCTACTGGTCATGTGCTGGTTGTATTCCTGTCTTTACTGCAGAACTATTTGCGCTGGGCAGAGTTACGACCGTTGAGAAAAAAGTCGAACTTGTTGATTTTCTGATCCGCGTGACGACAATGCTACGCAATGATAACGTTGATGAAGCCGGAATTCCCCTTTCTAAAAGCTTGAAAAAGTGGACCCGACAGTTCATCCAGTTACCATAGTGCGACATTAAACAAAAAGAAAGGCGGATGATTTTGATTTTGAAACTGTAGAGAAAAGTAAGAGCAACAAAGGTAAAAACGGGAACGACACCAATCCAGCAGGTGGGAAAAAACCCCGAAGCGTCGTCATTTATATGTAGATCGGTTGAGTCGGAACATAACGGCATCAGAAATGAAGGAGAAAATACTCTGTAGAAAATAACGTTAAACTAATTCATTTTCGCCAAATTTCGAGGTCATAAGCTTACCTGAAAGCTTTCTATTGTATTTAAGTTTGATAAGGAGCAAGTTCAGAAAACTGATTTCTGGCCTGAAAACGTTACGGTGTCTACATTTTACCTGAATGAAGCCGCCCGTGATTGGCTAAAAAAAGTGGATCAAATTTGGCTACTAGCCAGTCATCAATTTAATCAACGGACGAAACAAAAATCTACAGAATTTAACATTTGTCTACATAATGCACGCTCTGTCAAGAACCACGATTTTATTCTAAAGCAGTGTTGTCCCCAGGATTTTTTTCTATAAAGCACCAATGGTTCATAAAAGAGTTGGATATTGCTACTTTTGCAGATGTGATCTCCATTCGAAAAATTTTGAAAAGTTTGCCTCTGAGTTTTCTGAATGCTGTTATGCCTCTAACTGTTGGGGCTACAACTTATTTAGTATTCGCTGTTTATCGACCACCTGGATTAAATATTAACTCTTTCATTGATCATTGATCAAATTTTTCATTGATCTACTGTTTTTGAAGAAACAAGGATACAATCCGACAAGATTGTTCTCGTGAGTGATTTTAACATTTCACTGATTGTAAATAACGATGCATCGAAAATGTGGAACTTTTTTTTTGAAAAATTCGGCCTGACTCAGTACGTCTGCGAGGAAACGATTTGAAGTGGTGGAACTCTTGAGCATATTATACCGTCAAACAATCTCTTGAGCATATTATACCGTCAATCAATATTTCAATCAATGTTAAATCGAATAGCTCCATTGCTTCTTCGGACCATTCGTTTATTTGCTTCTCGCTCATTATTTTCAAACAACGCAAATGTCAGCATCAGTTGATATATAGAAATTGGAAGAAGTTTGACTCTGAAAGTTTTAGTAAGTTGTTGAAGCCGTGCTTGAAGTGATTTTGCCTCAAGTATTGATGAAGCAGGGGATATGTATCTAAGGTTTGAGTATTTTTTAGATTCTGTTCTGCCACCCAAAATAAAATCAGTTACTAACAGCAACGCCCATTTTTTGATGACGAGGTTTTAAGTTTGACGACGAAAAAAGGAAAAGCAAAGCGTAAGTATTGAAAGTCGAAAACATCTGAACTAAAATCTGAATATAAAAATGTTACCCCGAATGTATTTTGAAAAATTCTCAGAGAAGCGTAGAATTTTCATTGACAATGCGTTGATGGAAAATTGTTGCCGTAAAAAGTTTGCCACCTTTAAAATTGTTTCTTGGTCAAGATGTACAACAGCTCCTGACAAATGAGGACAAAAAACAGCTTACAAACAACATCAAAGAGTGTATTGTTAAAGCTGCGAAGCTGAGAGGAGCTATATTGCGGTGCTCTTGGTTTTTTCTTCGTCTGACGCTTTTTCGTTTTACATTTGTTCTCACAGCAAAGCTGAAGTCAAGTTTTCTGAATTACTTCTTCCTCTCACTAACGCCATTTTCGCGCGTGACGTCATTTCTCATTCTCTCTAGCAAAAGTTTTTTGCTTGATTAGATTTTGATCATACGTGACTTACCTCACTTAGTAAAATGTCTTTTGCACTTTAAAATTTCAGTTTAGATTGACTTAGTTTACGGTCAAAGGAACTCATAGTTCAGTAAAGGTTACTAATAAAAGGCTTCTGCGGGATGAATTTTAGCAACCTTTATTAATTTATTGCTGAATGGTTTTTGCATAGGTTTTTGAGCGGCGTTAATAATATTTTCAACTCATGTCTGTATCTGTTTCTATCTCTATTATATGGCACGCCGGTCTATTCTTTCGCAGCTATTCTGCCAATCTGAAGGCTATGTTATCTAAAGTGGAAACTATTTTTGCATCGATTCCCACTGCGATAGGTCCTGAAATTCTGAAAGCGGAAGTTAACTCAATGAATTCGTTCGCAGAGTTGTCGATAAGTCAGTCTAGGTATTTGATTTCGGCGTCGTCAAACAGTACATCTCAACTGGACATCATTCTGACACATCTTGTTAGGTTATTTCCACATTATTATTTTCTCGACCTCCTGAAACTTCTTAAACTTTCGCTGAAAGAGGCATGTTTTCCCCATTTCTTTAAAATGGCCATTGTTAAGAGCCCCACTTGAAGAAAGCAAATTCTGATAATGAAGATTTCTCAAATTTTTGACCTATCGCAAACCTGAGTTACATTTCGAAATTTTTAGAACGGGTGGCTTTTATGCAATTCTGTGAACACCTTGAAAAGAATAGTCTGTTTAGTAAATATCAAAGTGCCTACAGGCAGTTTTTTGTAAAGAAACAGCTCTCGTTAAAGTGACGAATGATATGCTTCTCAATTTAGATCAGACAAAAAGCTATTTTTATATTGGACTTGATATATCAGCTGCCTTTTGAGTCTCGATCATGAATTATTTCTTTTGATTCTTGAAAAATTTTGGGTTTCAATGATAAAGTGCGTAGCTTTTTTAAAAAGTTATCTGAGTAGTAGATCTCAAAAAATGTTGATTGATGGTGAATATTAATTACCAAGAACTATAAAAACGGGTGTTCAGGGATCTGTTCTAGGTCACGTTCTTTTCCATGCTATGTTTTTCCTCGGGAATTCTTTTTGAACGTTATGATGTCAATTATCATTTTTATGCCGATGACACTATTGTTTACCATGCCTCGATAAATCGGGGGTTTTTGATTTGATACTTACGGCTCTGCAAAAGTGGGTCAGTGGTGCTAGGCTCCGATTAAAATCGAATAAAACTGAATACATGTTTATAAGTAGGAATAGAGTGAATAGCGATATTTAACTTCCAGCAGACGCTAATTATTCTAACAATGTTACTTTGTTGGGTTTGAAATTAGATTCCAGATTTTCATATACGAAACGAGTTAGTTCTGTGTCTTAGAGGTTATTATTTCCTGCGAAAATTTTATTCCATCAGAGATACAGTCGACAGAAATTTTTTGATCGAGTTAGTTCGGGTAATCATTCTCTCGCGACTAGATTACTGCAACTCATTGTACTATGGACTACTTGTGTATAGTATACAGAAATTACAGCATATAATGAACTCAGCATGTCTCATTTTTAGGCTATCACCTGGTTCGCCAAAAGCAGATTATATCAAACAGTTTCATTGGCTACCCATGAAACAACGTGTCCTCTCCATGTACTTTTTGGTCTCGTTTGGTTCACCATCCGTGGAAAATTCCCGTGTATCTTGGCGCATTAGTTTTCCGAAATGATGGGACTGGCTGGATGTCAATATGTATGCAACTTGAAGCTTCCTAATCTCAGGACTGTATTTGGGCGAAGATCATTGTTTTGTTGTTCATTTTGATTTGAATAAATTTTCTTCTGAAATGAAACTAATACTCCAGGAGTTTGATTATCGGAAAAAAATTGAAAACTTTCTTCTTTTATCTTTGATTTTGAAAGCCTTTTTGAGTTTGTAACTGGTGCTTAAACCTATAATAATAAAAATTGATTTCATAACCTCATGTTTGCTGTTTGACAAAATTAGGTATTCATTGGACCAAATCTTTGTTTTTTTCCTCTGGTATCGAATTAATGTTGATTTCTTTCAACTAAATTTTAAATGTGTGACTCAGTTCGTCTTGTTTATTCCGGCGAAGAAGTGATCATACTTGTTTTTATCCTCATTGGTATATATGTCTCCTAGTTTGAGAATCCTGTAAGTATTAAATTACAAAACATGATCTTCCCTTTATTGCTTTCAATTTTTCCAACATCTGCTTGATTTGGACAATATCTAAGCCAAGGATGTGGAAACTCCAATTACCGAGCCGCCTTGCTTCTATTATATTATCGAGACAAATTTTTATCAAAGATATAGTTAGGTTTTAAGAACTATTGTGAAAATGACCAATATAAATTCAATCCAGCGTCGTATATCAGCTATTTTGAGCTTATTTTGGATTTTTTTTTGTTTCTTTTTATTTGGTATGTCGCGCTCAAAAGATCTTTATTTTCGGCTTGTTCGATTGTTGTTGGCAGTTTATGACCACCACCTTTTGTTTTTCATGACTTTGCAACCAAAAAATGAAACAAATTAACAGTAGTTTTTGTAATTAATAGTCGCACAGCGATAGCTGGGGCTTTTATTGGCCTTCTCTTGGTTTTTTAATTTCGTCAAGATTTTTGTTACGAAAATATGACGTCACAACCACTTCAAATCTGCTTTTTGTTCATTCGTTCTTGCAATTTCAACTGAAGTGCTTGCTTGACGTTATTTCTCACTCTTAGTATATCGAGTTTTCCATTCATTCGCGTTATTTATTTTTTGGTCACACGTGACTTACTTCACTCTCAAAAATGACTTCCTCTTTGAAATTGACTTTTCTTTATCTTAATTCAAAGAGATAAGGTCAAGTGAATGTGTGTCACTCTAAATGAAGTGTAATTGAGAACAGTTAATAGAGGCAGTTAATTTATATAGATTCTTAATCAAAATTTAACATCCCATTCTTAATAAAAAATTTAATAAAAAATTAATAAAAAAGAGTAATTTTTTGGTCAACTTTTTTTGAGACTGCAGATCTACGGAGCTATTGCGGCTATTTTCTGGTAATCTGCCAGCTATGTTTTTTCATTTACTTTTTGCCGATAGTTTTTTGCCGATGTGTGGTAGTATTTGGTGCATTAATTTCTCTGATGAATTAAAGGCTAAGTTATTTTTAAGTTTTCTAATCGTGGCGTTTTACCGTGACGTCTGGATTACTTCATCTATATAGACGATAGAAGCAAATGCTCGAGATACGAGTTGTCAATTTCTTAGAAATTTTTCAATACTCGTTCTGGCTCAGCTAAGAAATTGTCATTTTTTAGGAGTCACTCCGACATTCGGCAAATTGACGGTTCCGAGTTCTTCTGTGGATACTATCACTCACCAATTGCGGCTTCCCAGCAGTCCCACGGAACCGAGGATCTTCGCGGACAATGACGAGGATCAAGTAATCGAGTGGAGTCCCTCAAACAGGTTCATCAAAATTGCTCAAGAGGTTGGTAGAGGAAGCTTTAAGACTGTCTACAAAGGGCTTGATCGGGATACAGGTGTTGATGTGGCTTGGTGCGAACTGCACGTCCACAAATTGACCAAAGTCGAGAGGCAAAAGTTCAAAGAGGAGGTCGAGATGTTGAAGACTTTGCAGCACCCCAATATCGTCAGGTTCTACGATTCCTGGAATGTTGACGTGAATGGTCGAAAGTGTATTGTGATGGTAACCGAGTTGATGACTTCGGGGACCTTGAAAGCGTACCTGAAACGATTCGTGGGTGTGGCTATTAAGAACAAAGTTTTAACCAATTGGTGTCGACAGATCTTAAAAGGACTGCATTATATGCATACACGAGAACCGCCAGTCATTCATCGGGATCTGAAGTGTGATAACATTTTTATAACTGGAACAACGGGATTGGTCAAAATTGGGGATCTCGGATTGGCTACTTTGAAAAACAAATCGTTTGCCAAAAGCGTGATAGGAACCCCAGAGTTTATGGCCCCCGAAATGTACGAAGAGCGCTATGATGAAAGTGTGGATATTTATGCATTTGGAATGTGTTTGTTAGAAATGGTGACTGGAGAATACCCTTTCAGTGAGTGCCAAAACCCGGCTCAGATTTACAAACGGGTGACAAACGGGATTAAACCTCAATGTTTAGAACGTGTTTCGGATCCAGTAATTTTGGAAATTATTGAAGGGTGCACTCGGTCGGAACGCAATCTGCGCTACACTGCCAAAGATTTACTTTTACATGAATTTTTCGAAGACGCCACTGTGAAAATTGAGGTAATTCCGCAATCGGAGATTGACAGAGGTGAAGTTCAATTGGGTAATATCATTCAGCTGAGGTTGAAAACTGAGGATTTGAAGAAGAAGAGAGGAGGGCATCATCAAATAGGGCACAATGAGGCCATACATATTGATTTTGACTTGAGCAAGGACATGCCCGCGCAGGTTACAAATGAGATGGTACATTCGGGCTTATTGGACGAAATAGACCAGAAAAAAGTGACGAGGGCTATTGATGAAGCTGTTAATATAATGAAAAAGGAACACAATACGTCATCGTTAGCGGGCCCCGGGGCTGTGGCGGCAACAAGCACTGCGCTAGTCAAGGAAGCTACCATAATGTCTGCGGGTACTGCTTCTCAATATACTTCGCATCAATTAGCAGCTAGTGCTGTAGCTGCTACAATTGCGGCGGCCGCCTCCGCTGCTTCAAATAGTGGCGCAACTGGAGCAGTTCAGCCCATTGAAGCGAATCAGAATTTACTCCACTCAACGTCACAGCAGCAGCAAAGTGTAGCAATTGTGGCGGCTGCTGGAGCCCCACCCCCATCAATAATGGATAGCGGGATAAAGACTTCCTCCTTCGCTCAGCAGTCGTCGAGAACACCTCCCCAACTACAGCAGCCTCAGATTTCTTCTGTTTCCTCAATGCACGGCAGTAAGAACAGCGGTGGGAACATTTCATCGGCTGCTGTTACTTTAAAAGAGCAGCACCAAACAGCCCCTTCTTTATTTAGTGGTAACACTAATGCTAGTAGTATTGGTGGTATTAGTAGTAGTAGCAGTACTGCCCTTCCTCAATCACTGAATGCCAACAACGCACTCTTACTTCAGTCGTCACGTCTCACTTCTGACGGGGCATTACAGCCTTCAAAAGGTGCTCTTAATTTTAATGCCACTGTTGAACAGCAGCAGTCCTTTTCACCCTCAATATCTCTGTCTGATTACCATCATCCGACCTCAGTTGCCCAAGGTGCTTTAATGGGTTCTACGAACTCCACTGGATTCCACCCCGGAATGCCGCCTGAAAAGAGGAAGAGCAAGCAGAAGAAGGATAGAGGGATCAAGGCTATTCGACTGCATATAATCAGGTCTAGTTCGCTGGACTGTAGTGATAGTAGCTCAGCGGCCGCCGATGCTGCAATGATCGAGTGTGCATTTGAAGCGTACAATCAGAAAAACGTGCAATTCAAGTTCAGCTTAGACGAAGACACGCCTATGGAGATTTTCGAGTCGCTTTTAGCAGCAGATCACTTAATTTTGTCCCAAAAGGACGAGTTTTTCACCCAATTGGATTCCTTGATCAAACGGGAAAGACCCAGCTACTCTGGCGAGGAGGGTGAAAAATTACCAAGTCCTACTAAAACGATTGATAGCAGCTCTAACATTGTAACGCCAATCAGAACGGGCAGATTTCAAGTGAGCAAGGTCAACGAACCTGCTGCCACTGTTCCTATCGAGGAAAACGAAGAAAGCAATGAAAGCTTGACTGAAGTTAATCTACAATCTCAGCTTGGACAAACTTCAGTGGCGAGAGCAAACTTATCAGGGACTTTAATTGACTCTGCTCCCAATACTGCCAGGCCTAGATCAAACATTTCTGACGTTTCTGTCCATTTACAGAGCAATGAACAAGCTTTGACGTTTTCGAATCCTGTCACTTTTACAAGACCTAGTGCTACGTTAGCTTCAACTTCGACGGGAGGCAACGTATTGAATCAGTCGCAAGCAACGGAAGAGGAACGTGAACGAACTTCCGTTTTGGACGAACATGTGCCATTAATGACAGGGTCAATGCCAGTGGCTGGTATCAATGCAGCTCCTGGAAATATGTCGGCGGTTCCTGTCACAACTCATTACGTCACTGCTGTTAGCTACAGTCAAGGCACTGCTGCAACATCTACAGTGACTGTCAATCAAGGGCAAGATGGTTTGACTGGACCTCAGCTTCCTATTCATGTGACTCCCAGCACACACAAAGTGCCGGGTACCACCTCAAGGTCTGGGCACATCAATCAACAAACAGATATCTCGCTTTTGGAGCAGAAACTGATCGGCTTGCATAACATGCAGAGATCTCAACGCTCGAGTGCTTTCGGACATCAGACTTTGAGTTCGGTAATGCCTCCGATGTTTCCCGATACCCATATACTATCTGGAAGCAGTAGCCTCGGAAATGTAGGACACTTTTTCGGGTCGGCCCAGGCGTCACTGAGCAGCCAGTCAAGTATGCCTACTGGACCTTCCACTGGAGTAGCTGGCCCGCACGCCAGTGCGCAGCAGTTTGTTCACGCGGCCCCTTCAGCAATTCCTCAGAGCAGTGAAATGATGCAGCCAGCGCAGACTAATGTACATTGCAATGTGCGATCTCACCGATTGGTGAGCATGTTGATGTCTTCCCAGTGGGAAATCCAGACCCTCTTGATGCATATGTATCATAGTACTCTCATGATATCACAAGGAACCAATATTGCAATGGGAATCAACAATTTGGAAATATTGCAACAGATAATGAATCAATTGCAGTTAGCCTACAGCAGTGTGTGTAGGAAAATGAATCAAATGATTGAGGAGGCAACTACGCAGACAGTGAACCAAAGTGTTCCACCTGTCCTGAATTCCTCCGCTGCAACAACGTCCAATCTGCACCACAGAAATGACGAAGAGGCATCGTCTGAACATAGTTGCGAACCTCACAGAAATTTAGCGCATACCTCGCTTGGCTCTAATACAAGCACTGTAAATACGTACACAAGTAACAGTTCGCATGTTGCCTCAGTTACAGTGCAGCAGTCCAACTTGGTGGCACCTCAGATGAGATATCAATCTTTGGAGTCGTTGACCAATGTCAGTTCTGCCCACAGCACTACTCATCGCTCCTCTGTTAATACATCTGGCGCGTCTGGACTCCATGCTGTGAATTTTGGTGGTCAAATGAGTGGAAGTCCTAATCTGAATGAAAGACCGACAATCGGAATTCAACCTCACGAGGACTCAGCATCGACTGGTAGTAATCCATCCACAATTACTAGCACTGAATCGCAAGCTGTTCCTCCGGTGACATCGCAAGCAACTATTGCACCAAGTTGTATCGTAATTCCTGAAGCCGAGGCACCATCGACTTCGTCGGCCTTGAGTGCTAAAGATGTCACTCCTACCAAAGTTGGAAGATTCTTCGTGTCAAAAGTTGCGGACAACGCTGAAAAGATGGATGCCAGCTTAGAGACTCCTAGCTCTGACTCGACCATCGTTGTTAACTCTGAAAACTGTCAAATTTCAACCAATGAAGCATTCAATTCAACTTCTAACAATCTGCATGTTAGCACAGGTGCTGATAGTGAATCATCGCCAACTGCAAGTTCGTCTAAAGTTGGTCGCTTTAAAGTGACATGCGTTAGTCCAATTGTCATAGATGAAGAGTCCATAATGACCAATGCTGGCCATAACCAGCCATCGTCCTCTGCAGCTATTCCGACATATCCGCCATTACTGAAAACGAGTGAAGTCGTCCAGCATCAATATACAGCTTCATCCATTGCACATGTTCCGACATCTATCACTCCTACCGTCATTTGCGAGCAATTCAACGGTCATCTTTCACAGGGATCTGACGAATCAACTTCCACGAGTATGGATTTTACACCGCCTATAAGCCCAAGATCTTGCGCGTTGGTGCTGCCCCAAAACTCCGCTACAAATACAATGGCCGGAAGTCAAAGACCACGTAGCATCTCGAAGTCGCCATCAAGAAGGTTCCACGGGACTGGCAAGCGGTCCAACCTATTGTCGACTGTTGATCAAATGCAAACAGTCATTGGTTCGCCAAACCCTCAAGCACAATCAATGGATGCGAATTATCAACATGCTTTGATGAAATTGGCCGATAGACATTCAAGTGAACTCGATGATCATGTTAAAGATTTCAAACGCAAAGAGCAAGAGATTCGTGCTAGGCATTACTTCGAAGTGCAACGATTTTACGCAAAAGAGAATGTCTCTGGTGTTGAACAGGAACCAACGGGATCCGAACCACCAGATTTTCCTGGTCCTGGCTTACCAACGCATCCCGAATACCCAGTTAATCATCCTCTGATCGACGATAACCTTCCACCTTTAACAGATAATCATTCTCATGTATTTGGTGCGTTAGCTTCTGATATTGTGCCATCTGAACACAATGTATCAAATTTCATAGCTCAGAATTTGCTTTCACCAAGGGTCACGCGCATGCATCATTCCAGACCCTTGAATTCGGAACTCTCCAGTGACCCGATGACGTCCAGATCTTTCGATGGAAACCGGGCAAGTTTAAACTTGAGCGCCTTTTACCAGCCGCATGCTGCTTTCATTCACAATCCTTATTCAGCTCCTTTGAACTCGTTCGCTGCTTCATCGCATTCTCTGTTGCCACCGGGAAGCGTAAGTCCTGTAATGTACAGAAACGCGGCTAGTGGAGATAGCACAGCTTTAAGAGACGCCTCGATTCCGAGAATGGGAAGCATTTCTAACCAAAACTCTCCTACCAGTTTAGCTACCAGTAATATTAGTGTTAGTAGTCAACATCAGACAAGACCAAATCAACAGCAAGTTTACCACACTTATCACGCTAACACCCCAGCCGACCACCAAATTTATAAACGGAAGAAAATTAGCAGTCCCCTTACTCCCAGTCCTACGAAACCCGAACAACAACAATATCAACAACATAAACAGCAGCAGCTTTCTCCTAGAAATGCGTGAACGCAGCGTGAATTAAACGGGATGTTATGTGACACTTGCCATCTTAGAGCGCATCACTTTGTCATGTTGGGACAACAAATTTTTGTGGATGTGACATTTCTGACAGTTAACTCTTATTAGAATAGTTTAACAATTTTCTCCCAAAGTTTCTTTAGTCATGTTGGTTTAATATTCAACAAATAATGCCAGCCTGTATGCTTCTGCTGTTGTATAAATTTTCAACAAGTAATAACAAGCATAATGCAGCTTCTGCAAAAATGTTCAAAGTTAGATGCTGTTTCTAGCCGTAGGCAATTTATCGATCTGTTAGCAGCAAGCATATGGTCGTTTAAGAAATATTTAAGAGTATAATTGCTTTTGGACTTGGTGTAGTAAATTATAGATACATGCGCTTTTATGTGCTTCATTTCATGTTCAAACGAATGGAGGACTTTAGTGCTTGAATTTTATCATTATTTCATCAAATAAATTTAGTTCTATTTCAGTGCTTTTTGAATGAACAGAACACAGTCATGTTTTTTGTTACTGAGTTTAGCGTGAAATTGTTTTCCAGGAATTTTAATTTCAATCAAGACAATTTTAAATAAAATCATCTCGAATAATAACTAGCGTTTTGAACGTGAAGGTCGAACATGGGATGGGTATTGTATTTCCTCCACTGTTGCAATTATTATTTTTTAAATATTTCTCGTAATTGGAGAAACAACTCATCAAAATGTGTTTTCATGTTATTATTTCCATCAAATTGTCTGCACCCAAAAATAATGAATTTCGTTTCAAGTGCTGAGATGGAAATAGCAATTAAGCAAACCTGTATTCTTTAGTGGTCCCAGATCGACCGTATTCGAAAATAATTTTACGAGATGTACTTAATTATTGCAGAAAATTTTAATCCAAAGAACTGTTATTTAATGGGAGGTATTAATGATGAGATCTTTGTGACGTAAGGATAAAAACATTTGTTTCTTTTTGACGGAAGGAGTTGTAATCATACTGAAAAGATACTGCATTGTCCAATTAAATCGGCTAAGTATTATTTTCTCACTGCTCGCTTGATCGGAGGTCAGGTATTCCCAACAAAAAATGATAGCAAATCCTTCAATTTTTTGCGCTAAATGATTTTTTTGAAGTGCAGTATATGCTATTGAACTAAAGACAATTTTTATTTTTCCGGGACTATATACTCAAATGGGTTTTTTGTTCAGACAATTTTGGCCGATCGATATGTTCATCGTAGAGAAATGTGGGTGGTATCATTAAAAAGCTCGTCCAGCGTAGAGGTAGGAATAAAAGAGATTTTTTTGAATTTCGTTTTTTCCGAGGAGTTATTGAGGTTTAAGGTTTTGTGTGAACACAGGACATTTGACATGATTTTGTTCACTTTTAGCCTAATTTTTGTTCAACTAAAGATTTTTTCTATAAAAATATCAGTTCAGGACAACATTTCACGCTACTAAATGGAAAATTTTTCCATTTTTAATTGACGAAAGACGACAAAAATGTTAGTTTTGGTCTCATGGGTAAATTACTATAAAAAATCAAACTCGAACTTTCGAGCTGTTTTTTTTTAAAAGATTTTTGCATTTTTTTTTTGTATAAGTAACTTATAGACTAGTCACTTTCCATATGAAGATTCCGTTAAGTAAGAACCTCACTTACAGTCAAATGAAACCCAATGAACAAAAAATTTGTTTTCAAGGGATCGCACTTGTTCTCTTTCGGCTTATACTCTGACTTTTCGTAATTTTTAATGAAATATTGATTTTTTTTTGCGATTTTACTAAATTTTTGAAGTCCTGTAGCATAGAATCATTGGGAAAAAGTGTAATAGGTTCCTTAATGAACTTTAATTGAACCTTGTGCAATCTTCTGCTTTGAGTGGACAGCGAATGGCTGTTAAGACATTAAATATAATTTTCCGAATTTTTTTTTGAACATTAACCCACCTTAAACCAGTTTTTGTTAACTCTATGCCATTTTGAGTCTCTCATTCCCTGCCTCCTGTCTACTGCAACCAAAATTAATCTGGATAGCAATTTTGACATCTAACTATTGGTTTTTATTACTTCGATGCCACGAGTTTTCATAATTTTTTTTTCAATTTTTTGATATTTTTTACTCATTATTTTGGTTCTTTTTGGATTCTTATAAATTTATCTTTGATTTGCTTAGATATATGCTTAGATGTTTTATTGTGATGTTTTTGATGAATTATGAGTGAAAAATATCACAGTCTTTCCATCGAGGCATAATTTCCTTTGATTTCCTTTGAAAGCTTTTGAATTTAATGCGCTGTTATTACGTGATTTTCGTAAAAATTTCGTGGTTTTGATATACGTTCGCGTTTGTTGATTTTCTGAAGTCATTTTTTGAACAAACAAGCATCCCATTGCTGTTAAAAATAATTGTAGATAGAAAGTTTTTACAGAAAAGTTCACTTTTTACGACTTGACACTTTTCTCTCTTTTTTTACTTTGCTGTTTTTGACTGTTTTTTTCTTTTGTCGTAAAACGCTGAGAGGTCTCATAAGCTTCTAATTGAGGATTGAATGAATGATGTTACACAATGCAGTCAGTTTATATCGAATAGCCTTAAAGTTCATGATATTCGTTTTCAAAATTTTTTTTTTAATTTTTCAGTTTTCGTTCTTTTCTAGAATGATGTTTTTTTTTTAGCATATTCGCGTAATAACAAATCCCAATGATTTGCAAATAAGGACCAAGTAAATTTGTTTAATCATTCAGCATAATTTTAGCTGAATTAGTATAGATAACAATTGAAATAAGAGAAACAATATTCAGATAAAGCTATTGATTTTAATGGCTTCAATTATTTGTGTTTTCGCAATCTGTTTTTATTTAAAGTTTTTCTACAACTTTAGTTCGTTTCTATGGCTTGGTCTAAACAGATACAGGTTTTATTGGTTTCATGGTGACTTGTTTGTTACTTTATCAAAAATTTTTTAAAGGCTAAGGCTTTTTGAGACGTAAGAAGTTAGGAAACGTTTTTAAAAATGTTGACTTTTGAATTTTTCCTCATTATTTCTTTTTATCGACTTGTTACCTAGACCCATTAAAGAAAAATCCCATCTGCTGTGTAGTTAAAAGAGTAAATTTGTGTTGCTAAGATTTTTCTGATTGCATTTTGACGTTGTTTCAAGGTGCTTTTAAATTTAGATGTTCAGTTTCGCCGTGAAATTTTGGTTTTTGCTGATTTAGTTGTTTGTTTTTTTCTCGTAGTCTTTTTTAATGGCAGATCTTGTGAGCGCTTGGGGCATGGCATTACGTAATTTAATTATTAGTTTGGGTGTGTGAAGATTTTTCTAACTCAAACATATATTTTTGATTATCTCTTCATTTGGTTGACAATTAAGTCAAAAATGTAGATTGTCTCGGGTTGGAACATCATGTGCGAATGCACATCAACGAGTCTCCTTGTTTACTGCCAATTTTTAATGGTTGAAGGTTTTCGAAAGCTGTGGAGGAAAAATCCTTAAGTGTTAGGACTTCCTATACATTCCTGAAATTGCCAAATATTATTTGAGCTTGAAGTTATTAATAGAATGTTAATATTGTGCTGATGTCAAAGTGTGCATCAACTGTCCTGTCTGCTTTGTTTTCTTTTAAAGCTGTATGGAAAATGACTTGCTAGTTTTTGGAAAAGCATGTGGTCACGACACATTTAGCAGACTACTTTATAGGGAAGAATCTAAAAATTTCTTAGATTACATTTATTCTGGGATGAAAGGTGAAACCATTTGTAAGCTAGATTAGAAGCATCTGTTTGATATGCTCTGTGTACCTGTTACATACATTTGTTAAATGTTAACTCAATTTCTAACACATCTTTGTTTTCAACTTGGTCTTTTAACTTGACCAAATTCTTGAATTGAAATCATGCGTTCACATGAGCAATCATTAACAAATTTTAACGCAAAATTTCAATCTGACAATGTTAACTGCCTTTTGGAGATGATTTTCATAGGCTTTGACGATCAAGTTTGTTTCTACTTTTGTATCATTTGGGAAACAATTGATAGATAGCATTGCTCTGCTACGCGCAGCTGAAGTTGCCAATCTGAGGAACCTGCTCTCGCTTTTGACGGGCTGTCTCAATCAATTTCTGTAGTCTTCTTTTGTGGCGCAGCTACAATGGTGCTTGCGCGAGCACCTTACACAGCAATCGTTACAAATGGAGACAAAATCATTTACTCACATAACTATTATTTGATTTGAGGGTTGCCACCATTAGGACCATAAATTGAAAACACGATTGTGTGGATTCGTTCGCTCATTGATCACCCAATTGTCTGGGTAGATCTGCAGTTATGTTGACGTCGTTGAATTGCTGTTGAGGGATATTCCATAAAATTTAAGTTCTCAGATTCAACCATGAGTTATATAATCAAGTAATTTGTTAATGAACGGTATTTATCTTGAAAATTTTGAAATAGTTTTGAGAAGTCTTATCGAAAACCAGTAGTATAGAATAATTGACAATTTAACGTTCAGTTTATCAAAGAATGCTCATCTGTTAGGATCTTGTATGGCCTTCTTATATCTAACTCAAAAAACATCTGAATAGTATACTTAATATCAGCTTTGATTGACAGAATTAGGGTTCGTTTATCGAAGCTATTAAAGTATGCGATTTTGAACCTGATGGAGGGAACCAGCGAAAACATCAGATGCAAATTTTTTTCTAGACTTACATAATTTGTGATGAAGTAGAATTGTATCACTATAGACAAAAGCAAGAAAAACAAATGGTTAAAAACAAACAAAAGCTGGTGCGATTTAAAGTGCAGTTTGTTCATGAAATTAAGTTTGACTGACAGTGAAACCCTTCAACAATCAACCGGAAAAACTGAAAGAGATGGAACAGACATTTGTCAAATTTTTTCAAAACAAGAAGTTTCTAAAAAACAGTTCTCTCAATTGTGCACTTTGTATCAAGAAAATTTAAACTTTTTTTCATGGCATGAAAACAATATGCAGTAATTATTTCGTTTGTCTTAATTGTCATACTCTCGCAATGGCAAAAACTAAACAAACTGTATAGTTGACTAAGA
Source organism: Convolutriloba macropyga (assembly GCF_964194025.1). Taxonomy (NCBI): domain Eukaryota; kingdom Metazoa; phylum Xenacoelomorpha; order Acoela; family Convolutidae; genus Convolutriloba; species Convolutriloba macropyga. The sequence continues at coordinate 18,538,126 of NC_134480.1, forward strand.
ATTTTTGAAGTTATTTTGCAATTCAATAGTTCGTGATTCCAGAGAATTGTAAAAATTCACGATTTAAAAAAACGGCAGGTTGCGCATTTGATTTGCTGAGATTTTTCCTGTGTGGTTTATAGGGCTGTTTTGTACATCCCCGAACCTTAAAAAGTTCACAGCAGCTATATCTTCAGCAGGATGATTGATGGCAGTTCATATAAAAAAGTTTCCAGAAATGAAAATAACGAAAAACTATGGTCAAAACCAATTAATTGCTCGGACTTATATGGTTTTTAAATATAACGGCCGATGTATTATAGGTAGAAAAAGAAAATATGTTCGATTGTTGTAGAAGTGAAAACCGGTCAATCAAAATGGTCTAATTTGTTGAAATCAGTCAGATCTCAATATTTTTTATCATAGCTCGACCAAAAAGGAGTCATTTTGGTTTCACAAGTATTGAATTTGCAAATTTTTAAACGAACACATAGAACTTTCCTTTTAAGGGTACCGATATAGTGCAATCATTTGCTACTCAGCGTATCCAGCTTGTTTCAAACAAGTGAACCTAATTAATCTTTGGGGCTGAACAATGCTCAGTTTCCTGATTTTTCCAGAAAACACTGAATCTCACATATTTATAATAATGAACAGCTGTTTCAATATCATCTTGACCTTGAGTAAGACTTTGTGTGCCCCAAACATTGAGATCTTAGATGTTCTAGAAGACACGGGATTATAAGATCACTGGATTAAAAGACATCACGAGAAAAATCACAGAAACTAGTTCAATGCACTTCAAAATGGTACGTTGAGAGCCTCAGATTTACACAAATGAACAAAACTGCTCTTTGAAGCCAAACAAAAATTTTTGCTTTCAATGCAGATTTGATTGCGATCCTTGCATATTCTACAAGAAACTTATTAAGAACTAAAGAGCTGAGTAAAGACAAGCAATTTCGCAAGTAGGAACCATGCTTTCGTGAAGTGTGTCACCAAATTCCACTAAATGGTCAAATACTTTAAAATGAGTTAAAAATTTCAAATTACTCTTTGATATCAGAAGTGTCTTTTGCACAAAGTTCGATTGATGTGTTGAAGATGCAGATTATTTTCTTACATAGCGTCGTAGTGTCATTACGGGACAGGATCCCTGCCAAATAACCTGAACCATTGGGTCAATTTGACCTCTTTAATTCTGAAGAGCGAATCATAATAGATGCGAGAAGGGCCTCACAGTGTGTGTGGTTGAGCGACAAAGGAACGTTTATATTTTTAACTAAAAGTATTGTAAATTATACCATAGTTTAAACTTTTTAATTGGTATTATACTTTACAATGTCTCTGTCACAAAATTCCACAAAATCGTGCAAACTAGACCACAAAGATGCTGCCAAAAAAATTCAAATGATCAGTCTGATAAGCTGATTGGAAGAGCAGAAAATTCAAATTTTGGTTTAATTTTAGTTTGAGGCATCAATAAATTTTGACATTAAATTCTGGTTGTAAGATACTTTGTAATTTTTTCAGTCCTCTTGAAAAACAGATCCAACTCTCCATTGTTTTTCCCTTTCCCACAGACAACATAGATGGAAGCAGAAAGCCAAAAAAAAATAAACAAAAGCAAATTTTGGGTACTTCACAATGTTGAAGTCCTCATGAAGTCTGGAATTTTTCCCTCAAGTAAAGTATTTCTAAAGAGGACGGTGAAGCCATCAGTGGACTCCTAGAGCTGTGTACTTCTGGAGTTCTGAAAAACGTTTTTTTTAAAGTTGATCCAATTAATATTTACTGGCCACCATACGATTAATTTTGCCTTTCTCACAGCGCTGAAGCGTTTCTTAGTTTATTTTGAAAATTTTCAGTCTTGGACACGACTGTACTTTACCTCAAAGCAGGTTTCCTTGAAAAAGTTTTGTGGGTTATTTTAAATTAAGTAGATGCAGTTTGAGAATAACAGAATGGTTTGTACATCTATTAATGAGAGAGGATTACAGCGTTTATATACACTTCAATAAGGGAGCAAAACTTGGATTTGTACCAGTGTTGGGATATAATTGCAAAAAGGACATCAACAAGAAACGTTTCTTTCTTTCTTTCGACCACCATTATTTATTATTTATTTTTAATTGCTCTCAAACGAAGTTCGTAGCAATTATATTAGTCCTGTTGGTCTTTTTTTATGCGATTTTTCGCTTGACCGATTTTTCGTCTGACGTTTTTGACTTTTCGTCCTCAAAAACGGGATAAACAGGTAGCGCCCAGCGGGCATTAAGTGCTCTTAGAGCCTTTCAGCTCTGTTTCACAGCTCGAACTTTTTGGAGACTCTCAAACGACCGCTCACCGGTCGTTTGAGAGCAATTCGCCCGACGTTAGTTGGCTATGTTTGTTATTTTCCGTTATTGTCTCCTCTTTTCCCACAGTTTATCATAAGCCCGTTCTCCAGGTTATAGAATACGAGCCATTACATACCCAAATGTGTTTACCTTTACCACACATGTATTTGGGATTTAGTAAATAACATATTGGAGATAACGGGAAAGGGGTTCAAAGCCCCCACCACACCCTCATCCCCCCTAAAGCTTAGTGTTCATATACCGTATAACGGTTGGATGTGATGGGATGACCAAATGTGAGGCCCCAGATTATGAGAAAGAAACGGTTCCCAAGAGCAGTACCGTCATAAAGATAGTTTTAACATATAACAAAACATAATTAGCATATAGAAGATTGCAGTTGTCTATGCGAGCGAGGTTCTCTGTAGCTAGAGGTCAGATTTTGGCCTGGTGAGGAAACTGAGCTTCCGATTGCGTCACTGTCCCGTTTCTTGCACGAGCCAATCACAGCTTCCCGTTTGTTGTCTGCGTGTTGCTCACCGTGCAAACCTTCCTTATATGGTCTGGGATTGTAGCAATAAAAGACGTCACACGAGGGCGAAACAATTTTCTTTTCAAACAAAAATTTGGTTAAGTAGGAAATTACCGCAATCGTGATCAGGCTAAGAAGCATTGAAAATGTTCGGAAAGGGAAAAGTTGTTCACCCTTTTCCTCGTCAAAGTAGGGGTACTTGATAATCGTGGGAACCCCGAACACTTTTATTCCTCCCAGGGCACGGAAGAAGAATCCGACACAATACCCACAGAAAGACCCGTATGAGTTGGACTGTGGAATATATATGACCGCTACTAATTGGGGGAACAGTATGACGAATACGAAGTCTGAACACATGACCCAGAGGTCAAATATGGAGTTAATGGAGAGGGCGAAGATCATGGCCAACACTCCCACGGTCAAGATGGAGACTTTCAGAGCTCTCTCCATTTCCTCCTCCTTGGCCTGAAAAATTGATTTAATATGACAAAAAAAACAAAAAAGATCTCACCAAATGAATCTAAACCCAAATTTGGAGTATCAAAATGTTTATGATAACTGTATTTATGAGATCAATTATAAGGGCTGAAAAATGAGTTGTTTTCCGCATTGATGATCTATACAGACTTCCGATTGACACAACTATAAACTTTAATTTATAGAGGCGCCCATTTGAGCATTAGCCTCTAAAAAGAACTAAACATTGTTTTTGTAAGTCAGCAGGCTTTACAATCAGGCCATTTAAATTCGGAAGTTTTTGGAAAGTTTTCCTCTACTTGTGCAAACTAAAAGTCAAAAACTACAATAAAATTGTAAATTTCAACTTGAGTGTGAACTCGAGCTCATTGCGGGTGTTCTTATTTCTAACAGCCGAGGGCTAGTATTGATCTCCTCGTACTTTTTTCCATTTGCTGTCAATTCTATAGGTTACTGTATACTGATATTTATAGGAATACATATCAGTATAGGAATACATATAGGAATTATATACTGATATGTATAGGAATACATATCATTATATGATTGGTTTTTGATTATACAAAAAAAGAATATTAAAAAAACGCGTAGTTATAATGAAGATAAAGCTTATTAGCGAAGTTAACTTCAAAAAACAAAACAACCATCATCTTTCAACTAAACAACCCAGATAGACTCATATGTAACTCCCTAAATAGCTAACAGGACAACGGAAAAAATTGGAAAAACAACAAAATGAACCTCATATTCAAAAATTCACAGTTTTATAAAAAAAAAATTCAAAACCAGTACAGACTAACGATTGCTTCATTAGAAAGAGCATAGAAACTGTCATAAATGAGACTAAAAACCAGTTGACAAAAAGCATAACAAAAATTTTAAACAAAAACATTCAAAGTCAATGAAACAGTGAGCTATGAACTGAAGATCGTTTGAAAGTTTAGTATAACTCAGTGTGCAGCCACTAAAACATACCATTATTCAGAATACAAATGACGAAGAGCAAAAAATTATCAAAATTTCTTAGAAAAGTGTCCAAGCCAATAAAGCCGAAAGTTTTCATGAAACGTCATATAACTTCAAGTAAGCTCCTTTTGACGCAAAAAATCCGGTATTTTTGGTATTATGTGATAAAAGACAAAAATTAACGGCAGATATAGGCAAATATAAAAAAAACTGAAGTCCCGTAGACTATAAGTCATAACACCAATAGTTGAGACAAAACTGCTGAATTGATTGACTTGTGCTTCATTGTACAGAAGAAAGTAGGGGCTGTGAATAACAAAACAGAGCTCTAAGAGGTTGACTGAACAAAGGTTGAAAGTGATAAAAATCAGAAACTCACAAATATCTTCTTTTGAAACAAACATTTTCAAAGTCAGAGCAATTAGTAAACACAAAACAGCTATAAAGATTAGTTTCTGTTTGACTAAAAACAGAAGGGATAAGTCATTAGTGAGACTAAACAATAATTTGAGAAAAAAATGTTATAAAAAATGGTAAAAAGCTAAAAGAAAGTTTAAAAGAAAGACGCCAGAGCCATTAGGTTTCAACTATAAGCTTTAATTAGGTTCAACTAACATATATCAATATTTGGTTGTTGCAATTATATCATAAGACGATAAAAAAAACAGCAAATGCAGTCACAAGAAGAGTTCATCAATAGTTTACAGAACAACATGTAGGAGCCAGAAAAACAGAGTTTTTCTAATTAAAGATAATATTTTTTCATCGAACTTGATTTTAACCATATTTGAATTTCTCAATAATAAAACGTCTAATTGAAAACCTATTTATCTGTATTTGATATGAAAGAAAATTGCAAAAGAATTTTAAACAGGACATGGTTTTAATAGATTCCGAATCCTTTTGATTGCAGAATTCAAATTTAAAATCAAAAACAGCCTTGCTATTGCCGCACGTCTATTAAAACGAGTATTTGTTCTAGATTGCCAATTTGCGGCGTACTACATAATTTGGCAAACTTATGTCTTCATGTCAAATACAATTTAGATAAAAATCGATTTAAATTAGCGAAAAGAAGCGGAAGTAAAAATAGATGTCATTTCAGTACAAGAAGGTTGTGTCTGCAGTTTTAGGTCGGAAATTTTTGGTAAACTAGGCAACAGTGGGCTAAAGAAGCAAATTTTAGCCAATCAAGTCGCATCAAACAATTCAGCATCGCTATTCTATCCTCTAAAGTAAAACCAATAACACAATAGTTAATAATGGTATCATTTTTAAAGCAAAATTAATCGAAATTTGAATAAAGTACGGAAAATGTGATGAAAACAACGGAAATCAGGTCAAAGTTCATAGAGTTTTATAAATCACAATATCGTCTTGGAAAAACTAATTTTATGAAAAAAATGATATTGCTCGCAACTCTGTACAATTAATATATCGATCGGCTAAAATTGACTGATTAAAAAACCAAGTTGAGCATATAGTACCACCACCAAGGTGGGGTCGGAGCAAAAAAGGCCAAGTTGACGGTTTTTTTTCTACAGCGATAAGCTAGTCGAATTAGCGGAAGTGAAGGTCGCCGCAAATTTTGCACATCATCCTAACTTAAATCAAAGTCGTTTACTGGTAAATTGTCTGCGATTATCTCCAAACTCAACAGCTGGGGGCCGTTCTTTTTCTCATCTGAAATGTATTCTTAGGGAAAAAATGTGGGCCAACGTAAAGATGTAAGGAATATGGCATATCTAATTCTTAGATTTACGATAAATCACTGCTTTGTGCTGCCAAAATTTACTATAAATCAATAAAATAGAAATTTGATGTTTTTATATCATTTTTCCCAGGTCAGCCAACAACAATAACATCGCTCAAAATGAAAATGAATGATAAATAAAGATAGCTTGTGAACGAAATTCAAGAATGCTCTCTTGGACAGGCAACTGGCAGTCTTTCATAGTCTTGGCGGCTCGAATTTAACTAGGATGCTAGACCGTGTTTTTACATTCAATCGGGACCCTCTACTAGACTTTTTATAAGTCTTTTCATAAATCGCGGTCTGGACTAGCTAAAAAATTGGGAAAAATTTTATCTCACCTGTGGCCTGATGACAACTTTGTACACATTGCGAGTGAACATGGAGCTGGCTGAGAGTAGAGATGAGTCGGCTGATGACATCACTGCGGCTGACACTGCACCTAGTCCAATCCAGCTGACCAGGGAGGGGGTGCAGTGGTTGATGATTAGAGGTAAGATGGTCTTGCTCTGTCCTTTTGTAAGGGGAGACGTGTTGTTCGGGTAATTGCCAAACTTAGACCAATCTGAACAAATAACCGAGTGAACAAATGAATCTTGTAATATTAGTTTGCGATACTATTTCGACAAAGAGTTAGCGTCTCAATAATGAGTAAAACTCCAAGCCGAAGTAGGTTGGAAACTAATCATGTTCATTTTTCAGAGCCAAAATAAAATAATATTCCAAATCTTACTATGGAAACCCAGTCAATTGACATAAAATAAATGTGTTGTAAAGATATATAAAAAGATCATTTCAAAGATATATAAATAAATGTGTTTTGAAGATTTAAAACGTATGCCCTGGAAATGTCAGCATGGGAAGCTGTTTGCGTGGGATAAAATCACAATCGCCCAGGAACCATCAAATAAATATTTGTGCTTTTAGTGACAATCTCGCGTTTTTGAGTACAATCGTTTTAGTGACAATTAATCGCTTGCATATAATCTAACGAGGCGGCTCGTTAATGTGCGTTCGCACATGATGCTCCGACCCGAGCTCATCTACATTTTTGACTTAATTGTCAACCAAATGAAGAAATAACAAAAATAGATGTTTAAGTTTAAAACAATCGTTACACAACCTACCTACTAATTGAATTACATAATGCCATACCTTATTACAGCGCCAATGAGATCTGACCTTAAAGAGACTACGAGACAAAAAAACCACCAAAAAAATTCGCAAAACAAAAATTTCACGGCAAAAACTGAATATCTAACTTTAAAAGCACATAATAACAACGTTAACGACTCAAATTTAAGTACTCCTAATCATTCATCGGATGGAAAGTTTTCTTAATGAGACTAAGTTACAAGTCAACAAAGAGAAGGATCAATGAGGCGAAATTCAAAAATTATTCAACATTTTTTAAACCAAGATATTTCAAAAGCCTTAGAAATCATCAACTTTTAACTAAAAAATCTTTGGTAAATTACTAAAAAATTACTACAAAACCAAAAAGCCTTGTTTTTGGGTAGTTTAAGACATAAAAACGAACTAAAGAGAAACTTAAAAAATTAGAAACGATTTGCGAAAACACAAAATATTGCTACCATTAAAATCATTTGCTATTATCTGAATATTATGTATTTTTTTCAGTTCTTATTTCTACTAATTCACCAGCAGGAATTATACTGAGAGATTAAATAAATTTGTTTGAGCCACATTTGTAAACCATTGGGATCTGTTACTACGCGATTGTTCTGAAAGAAGAGAAAAAGAAGCGCAAAAAATGACCACTCAAAAAACTTTTATAAAAACACATATTGTCCAACAAACAAAGCATCAGTGACAAATATTATCAGTAGATATGTTATTTTTTGAAAAAAGGAAGTTGGATGTGACCTCTCAAAGATGAAAATAAGTTGCAATTTGACGAAAAAAACAACAAAAACTGAAAAGTTTGAAAAATGTTTGAAAGTGTATATTATAAACTTTAAGACTCAAGGCTATAAACTGACCAACTGATTCGGGTACCATCATTAATTCAAATCTCAACTTCAAGATTAGGAGATTTGTCAGCAATTTACAGCTGCCTAAAGAACAAAAACAGGCAAATACAGCAGCTTCAAGAAAAAATTGAGCGAGAAATGTGTCGAAGGCATTAAAAATGAACTTTTCAATAAAAGCTTTTCTATGTTCAATTAACTTTTCAACAGCAATATGATTCCTCTATTTTACCAATATAGTTTCAAAAAAGCAAATATGAACAAATACTTTAGTACCAGGAAATTTTTGAGAAAACTCGTAGTATCAATGCCATTAATTTCATTAGCTTTCAACGGAATCCAATAAATACGCTAAATTATGCCTTCATGGGACATCAACTCTGTTTGCCAATCATTTTTGGTCAATATGATCTTAAAACAAGTTATTGAAGATGAAAACAACAACAAAGACGGGCAAAAACCGAAATTTCAATAGAAAAGTGCCAGAAGAAAGTGACGAAGCAATTTAAATCATAAGTTCTTCTCTGAAAACTTTATACATGATCTGTCAAACGTCTTCCCTAAACCAATGGGAACCATCAGTATTAGGACAATGTGATAAGATTTCAAAAGGATCCAAAAAAAAAGTACCCAAAAGTTTTAAAAAAATATGAAAACCTGTGGCATTGAAGTTTTAAAACTAATAGGTAGAAGATGAAAACGCTAACCAGATTAAATTTGGATGCAATAGAAATACAAATGGATCATTTAAGTATTAAGACTCACCAACAGTCCACGAAAAAAAGTTTAGAATCGGTTAATGTTCAAAAAAATTTCGAAAAACTTTTTTCAAGTCTTAACAGCCATTAAACTAAAAAGCTTCTAACGGAGGCCAATAACTACGCTCAGAAACAACACGATGGCAGTAAAAACATGTTTGTCATACGTAGATATTCAATAAGAGATCAGAATAAGTCTTAAGTCTATGGAAACAACAACAAAAACAGGAGAAAACCAAAACTCAGTAGAAAAGTGCGAGAAGAAAAGGTCGAAGTCATTTGAAACCATAAGCTCTTCTCTGAAAAATTTATCTGCTATCCACTGAACGTTTTCTTTAAGCCAATAGGAGCTGTCATTTTTAGGATAATGCGATAAGATTTAAAAAGTAACCAATAATACGGAAATATCTAAAAAAAATTTAAAAACTTTTTGAAATCGTGTGTCATTGAAGTCATATTACTAAAAGTTTGAAGATAAAACCGCCAAGTAGATCAAATTTGTTTACAGTAGGACGGAAGAGGGTGCTGTCATCACAGAGAATGACTTACAGTTCAAGATAATAGTTTTATGATTGAATAATGTTCGAAAAAAATTTCGAAAAACTATTTTTAAAGTCCTAACAGCCATTAGCTGTCCGCTCAAAGCACTAGATATGCTCACTTGAATATCATTACGGAACATATTGCACTGTTAGTCAATGAGTTCATGCCATAAGACTCCAAAAAATTAGTAAAACTTCAAAAAAAATTCAAAATTTTTTTTAAAATTACGAAAACTCAGTCGAATTCAAAAAATCATGAGCAATTCCTTGAAAACGATTTTTTTTGTTCATTGGGCTTCATTTGACTGTAAAAGAAGTTTGTCATTAACGGAACCTCGATATGAAAAGTGACTTGTCTCTAGGTGACTTAAAAAACAAAAAAAGTAGAAAAGTTTTATTTGATATTGAAGCTCCCTATGAGACCAGAACTAGTCTTTTTTATCGCCTTTAGTCTATTAGGAACACGAGATTGGTTCACTTTTTGGCCAGAAATTTAAGTTTGAAATAGTGTTTTTATAGACAATAACTTAATTTGAAGAAAAATAACACTAAAAGTGAACAAATATCCCGTGTTCACACAAAACTTCAATCCTCGATAACTCCTCGAAAAAAAAAACGAAAATCAAAATCTTTTTCATTTTGAATTCTACGCTGCACTCAGCTGTTTAATCGGTCAATATATCGATCGGCCAAAATTGACTGAACAAAAAAACCCATTTGAGTATATAGTTCCTCCCCCCACAAGTGGGGTCGGAACAAAAAAGTTAGTTTTTCTTTATTAAAACCAGTGAAAACGCAAGAGGCGCAAATGGCACAAATATTTCCCAAAATTTAAATTAACATGTGATAAACCTAAAGTTACTGTACTTGGTTTCACTTCAAAATAAAAATCAGACAACAACACAGCTAATTAGTTTTTAGGAATCGCTTTGAATCGCGATATGGAAACTCAGTTTGACGATTCCATTTGGTTTATTCCGTTGTGTTTATTGTTGGGTCACGCCGAGGTTGACATGGTCCTTGGCACACTTGCAATCGGTACTATGGGAGAAAGACTATTTGCAATTTTCCTCTATCAAAAGCTTTCATTCAGTGACGTTTTTCTCGAGAGCATTCCACTTTTGTCTTGATTGGTTGTCAGCCCTGCATAAGGTACTCGCTGTCCCCTCTGCTTGCTACAAAAATTATTAATTGCTCTCAAACGACGTTTGTAGCAATTATATTAGTCCTGCGGTCTTTTTTATGCGATTTTTCGCTTGACCGATTTTTTGTCTGACCCATTTGACTTTTCGTCCTCATAAACGGGATAAACAGGTAGCACTCGGAGGGACCTTACTAATCTCTAACTAAGAATGCAATTCACCAAAACTGTTTTGAGGAGACAATTTCATGGTGTAAAGGGCGGTTCTTAGTCTTATCCCCTCAGTCACCCCCCCCCCCCCATCAGCCCCATCCCCCCTCAAAACTGCCATTGTCCACCCTCTTCCACCTGTCAATTTGAACCCACCTCTCATCTAGCATTCGGAACACTAACCCAATCGCTTAACCCCCCCCCACACACACACACACACACACACATACACACCGAGTCCCCTAATGCTAGCAACCCTAAGCCCCAGCTGGCTACTACCGAAGTCAGCCGGTCGTTTGAGAGCAATTCGCCCGACATTAGTCGGTTATCTTATGAGTTCTACTAATAACCACTCATTGAAGATGGCGTATGTAGCTGTTTTCATATTTCAGTGATAGCATTTCTGGTACAATCTACGGTTTTTACGATTTTTGAATTTTGTAATCCCACGAGCGCATAATTGCCACAACAGTAGTATTTCATCAAACATACGAGGTCTCAGACAAACGTCACGGTAAAGCATGGGAGCCCACAACAAGACACAGATTTAGGACTCATATTTTTGTACATCTTTGAGGTCCTCGGACAAGCTAAAGGTGAATTTTATTACTATTTTTATTCAATTTTAGACAGAAAACTTTATGAAACGAAATTATTTGGATGAAAAATCTGCTTACACTGAATGCAGACCAAACAGAGCTTTCAAATTGTAAAATAAAGAACTCTGAACAAATACCAAAAGTTTTTCAAAGTTAAAACTGAAAAATCTTCTAGTTTCAGGTATCTTGATAAAAAATTTTTCAAAATAAGTGTTGTAAATCACGAGATTGATGGCGCACAGTCATATTCAAATTAGTAATTTTGTAAATAAACAGTTAATTCATGATGATCGAAGATGTTTGTGAGTCTCTTTGTCTAATGTGTTACGCATTTCAATTTACATGGTTCTTTCTCAGACAAATCAAATCAACGATTAACCTTAAAATTTAATTTTTCATTCTTTGCCTATATATAGGCAATTTGGGTCTTTTCAATTACAGACCCCCCTTTCCCACCCCCATGAAACTATATCCCCCATCATGGTATAATTAATATGATGGGGGGGGGGGGCTATAAGTTATCTGGCCACTAAGCTGGGGGTGGGGGCTATAATGGGAAAGACCCGGCAGTTTCTATGAGAGAGGAGATGAATACCTTTAACAGATGCTCCGATACATCCGATGAGTGCTGCTGGTAGTGCCATGAATATACATCCGATTGCAGCCAGCATGGATAGAGCCACAGCTCTCCTGGCACTCTTGGCACTCAACACCCTTTGGAAGTACACCTGCCACGGGATGCCCCCAAACATCTACAAACAGACAAAACGGAATAACATAGGACGGATTGCTCTCAGATGACAGACCGATGTGTGAGAGGGCGAGACTAAGTAGGACCAGAAAAATTAGAAATTGTAAGGCAATTAAGTGGATAAGTATATGTTAGAGTATAGTTCTTGGAAGCCTAAGGCAATTAGAGCTCAAAGACGAGGGCGCTTGCGACCCTAACTTATTGAGACCCCAATTTCGCTGTTCAAAACTCAAAGAGAGAATTCAATTAAAATTTATAGTAAGATTGCAATTCTGCATGTTTCCAAAGAACACTTTTTCATCCAGTCTTTTTCTTAGAGATATTTTAATCAGTTTTATCTTCTATTTCTAGTACCTTATGTTCTTCCTGCTCGTTTATTGGGGGCCTGAAATTTGTTAACAGGCTCTTCAAATTGCACTTCAGAAGTTCTGGTTCGCACTCGTGCAGCGAATCAATCCAACAATTGAATAATCGTTCAACCCCATTAATATTTTTTTTCCGAATTCCTTGATATTATTGTAGGAGCAAATGGATCGCAGAGGTTGTCAGCTGGCTCGGTTGTGTCACTCTCATTGTTACTCTTTATGGTTTTTTTTTTAAAAAAAATAGCAATTTATAAAAATATCTATTTATGTTGACTCAAATATAGACCTTAAAAAAGTCCTCTTTGCCGAAGTTGTTATATTTTGTGACTGTTTCCTGTTTTCAACTATCCACTCTAATTATCTTTGGAAAGTGTATACTTTGTCTCATGAGAAAAAATTGGGTTTCCTAAAAAATTTAGGGCTTGCAAGAATTTTTTTCAAGAAGTTTGCTCAGTTGATTGCTCATTTTATACCATTTTGTAAGTCTGAACTCTTCGAGACAAGTATGAAAAGTGAGCGAAAAACTGATAAAATTCAAAATCTAGTGTGATATGAAACGTGAAATCTTGCAAAAGTGGGACGCTTAAAAAGTATGAAATAATGATTTCCTGCTTGATCAACTTTCAAAGTTATTGATTGAGCCTAACTTTATTGTTGATTTTCTTTAACAGCGAAATTGAAGTCTAAAGACTTAGAAAACACAGGGTACCTTCTCATTTTTCACCAATACATCGAGGCAAAGAACTTATTGCGAAAGATTGAACTTAGACTTAAAGAAATAAAAGTCTAACTTTTTGTCAAACTTGGTGTCTTATAAAACACTAATTTATGGACCAAAAATAGATTTGGACTTAAAGTCAAAGTTCAATTGAGTTAAAGTCAAAGTTCAATCTTTTAAACCAAGAAACCTATTTTTTGGCGCTTAAATCAAACCGCTATAACTTTTGCCTGCTTCGCTATCGGCGATTGAGACTTTTGTTTAATTTCAACTCCGGTAAATTTTCATGCTGAAATCTTTTTTTCACTAAATTGCAGAATTGTACTCAATTTCATTTTCAATTGAATTTCAACACTTTCGTTCACTTTGATTATTTAAATACGTTAGAGCAGAATCTTAGTCACACTCGAGCCTCGTGCCCTAATTGAATAAGTTTGGCTAATTGAATAAGTTTGGCTGCCATCAGCTTCCAGTGCCTTATTATTTTATACCCTATTATTCTCTGAGCAGTACCTGTGGTTAACGATTCATTAATAATTTAGAGACTATTTCAGCACTAAAATAACTGTACAAATACATGAGCTTTTCTGGTTTAAACTGTGTATCCTGGTTCTCTCGATGAAAAGAAAACGCAAATCAGCCAGATAAAAAACTGCCAATCAATAAAGTACCAGGGCTGAAATTATTGCTATAAACATTGATTGAGACATATTCATGCTCATTCAACGGCAGAATTAAGTAGTTGAAAAGTATCAGTACGAAATGCTGTAAAATGAAAAAACCGCCATTCTTTAGCCACATTTTTGGCTAGTGATATCTGTTAACTCCAACGTTTCCAAAAAAATATACAAAAATTTAAGACAAATAGCACTCTTTTTGTTTGACTAAAGGCCAGAACCTGCAGCCAGAACGCAGATTAGCATGCAAAATTGAGTTAAAATTTTGAATGAGATCTGTCAAATAATAGGACCTCATAATTTGGATTCAGACCCCGTAAAGTACCATTACAGCCTAAGTTAAGTTCCTAAAAAACTTCAAACACGACCTTTAAAACGGATACAAAAACGAAAAGAGGTTTGTTTTTTCTCAGAAAGGGATCTTATCCAGTGACGCACACCATTTGACTGGAGTAATAAAACACGGTAGGAGTGTGAAGTCAAACGCGATCGTTTTTGTGAACAAATCCAAATCGATAAACATTTATTTGTAAAGTCTGGATGTTTCTCCCTGAAAGATGTCAAAATAGGGTGCACTGGACCACAAATATTTTTATGCAGATCAACAAGAACGTCTGTGGTCATTTAAAATTAATTTTGTGAGTAGATGCGTAAAGAAACCGTTAGAATTTTCTAATGAGCTCTAATAAATTTTAATATACGTAGAAAGCTCCCAAAAAATTAGTTCAACCTAATTAAGTAAACATTACCACCCGCATTCTGTACATGCATCAGGCAATTCTTCCCTACCAATTCAACAGCCCGTTTCACATCAGCCATTCGCAACCCAACTAAACAAAACAAATATTTCCATCTCCCTTCAGGCTCACTACTTCGAAATTATGCAGCCATGGGACATGAAACATCAGGTCTGCTTCACAGACTTGAGAACATTTCACAACAACGCAAATGTCTCCGACAACATTTGAATTTTGTTCCACAAGCTCCAAACGCCACTCTCTCTCTCTCTCTCTCTCTCTCTCTCTCTCTCTCTCTCTCTCTCTCTCTCTCTCTGTTTCCGACAATGATTGTTCAGCCATCTCAATCGAACAGTTTTCAGTTAAACCTTCACAGTCTTCATAACAAACAGGTGCATAAAATGGTATGCTCCGCTGCTCCTCCGGTTCAGAATATGCCCAACGTTCACTTGGTCAACAATTTGCACCAAATATGAGTCTGCACCTGCATCGCCGATAACAGATAATGCGTCATTGATTATAGAACTGGCTGACGCCATAACAGGCAAAACAAGATGCTTTAAGGACTTTAGAGCGTAAATTTGGCCAGCAAAAGGCATTCATAAGTGTCCAGTGGATAAATTAATCAATTTTCGCCTATTAAAGTGAAAGTGTACCGTAGTGTTAACATCATAAACTATTATGCGGCAAAATCTAGCCATACCGGGTTTTCACGTCACTCTCAAGTAACTCTGACTTATAGAGTGCTTCCTTAATTAACCAAGCGCTACAGAAGTTACAACCAACGTACCACATAACGGAGTTTTGGTCCATCTTTATGTTTAAAAAGCACTGACTTAAGCCGCCTCCCCTTGACTTCGACGATTGGCTGGAAGAAAATACTGAGACAACCTCATGAAAAAAAGCGCAATTAGGGCAAAAATTGAAGACAACAAAACCTCAGCAACTAAGAACAAAGTGGCTTCAAGAGTTCTTCAGTCAAATACGCAACAAAAGGCAACAAAGAAATAAGCGCATCTACTAGAACACCATATCCTTGCTGTTGTGTATGCAAGACTAGACATTGTTTATGAGAGCGTCGAATTTTCAAGGAAAAGAAACCAATAAGGGTGCAATAGTTTGCATAACACGCTACTGCATGGAGCAGATAGTGTCTTCCTATCCAAACCCTCATCGAATTCCAATACCATCCAGCCATATGGCAGCACAACTAAAACCAAAGCAACTACTATTCAAAAGCCCTCTAATGAGACCACAACGTTGTTACCTGTTACTGGCATTAAGGGAAAGATTCTTTCAGGTGACTGAGGTGCAGCTGGTCATTTTTTTCGCTTAGATACAAAAAAAATTTAGATACCAAAAAATAATTTCACATAAAACTTGTACTAGTTTTTCTATCATCTTCTTCCGGGCCGGAGGATGTTGACTACGGCTAAATGACGTCATACTGAATGCGTATAGAAAACGCTCCAATTTGCGTAATATTTTCTAATATACGTAGAAAGCTCCAAAGTTTCGGTTAATCTAATTTTAGGCAAATAAAACCACGTTATGTACATATTAGGGTGGTTTTTGGCTCAATTTTTATAGATTTTCTAGACGCTTTTTGACAGATTATGAAACGATTTTGACGTCAATATCATCAGAAAAATGACCTGTTAATTGAAAACCGAGAAAAGTTTTGCTGTCTAAAATCTCTTGTTACTCTGAACGTTTTAAAGCTTATACGTACTGTTGATATGACGTTCCTTTCTACCTGTTATCTAGAAGCCTATAATTGAATTCACGTTTGAATTACTGATCGTTTCATCAGGGTTTAAACACCGTTCAAAACAAAACGCAGAATTAAAACTATGAAATCTAAGGTCTGGATTGTCTGACTTAATTGATGACTACTTTAAATGAAAATCAATTATCTCTAAATGTCGAATTAAACCATTTTTTTAACTGTCAGCTGGAAACGGAAATATATGCCACAACCATTGAAAACAATAACTGAAACATTGAAACAACAGTCAAATCTGTAGCTCGGACTGAATATCTGTTTTGCCTATAAAACAGTTTCCGTCATCCTGTAGAACTTATGTGCAGCCAATTATAGACTTAATTGGTTTAGTTTATGGAACAGGCAAGAAAACAACTCTTTTTACACTTAGAAAAAATTAAAGAATCTGCGATAATTATCTTTGCTGTGTCTAAATCAATGTCCACTTCGCCAGAATGAGAATCTCATCAAATGTACTCCGCTCTCTGCCAAAACGGTGGCAGAATAGAGACAGAGGAAGAGAAACTGTCCAACGAAAACACACTATCTCAAGTCACGTGAATATCGGTATTAAATTAACTAACCTAAGACAAAAAAGAAGGGACAACTGCCTTCAAAATACGTTCAAGGACAATTATTCGATAATTAGGGTGCATTTCTTACTCTCATCTGCTAAAAAATAACTTTGCACTACCGCTGTCTCGTTCTCTTTTTTTTATCTTACCCTCTTATATACTTTTCTTAGTACTGCTACTGATCATCACTTGACTAGGTCCACTGGGACCTACTGATCACCTGTCAGGTAGGTTCTCTTTCTTCTTAGTTGCATAGCTTGTTCAGAATACTAATAGCCTACATGAAAACAATTTTTTAACATCATTATTATACATCAAAGTGTTACTTGAAGGTAATTGAATTTGTTGAGACAAAAAAGCGCATCAAAAGGTTTGATTGAATTAGATTAGAATTAAATTTAAAACTCATGTAAATCAGGACATCGCATGTCAGACATTCAAACAGGGTGTCTCTTGGCAAGGACATTGAACATTTTGACGATTGGGTGTCTGAGATCGTGGCCGCATAAAACTAGGGTACCGCAAATTTTGAGAGGTAAAATGTTAACATTTCTGAGGAATGCGTATCAATTTTTCCTTCGCATGGTTGAGAAAGTATTTAAAATCTGTTTACTTTTGTGTGGTGGTCCGATTATAACACTGGATTGTGTGAAATTTGACAGTTAATTCTGCAAAAACCTTTATTTACTATAGGTTCAAAATTCATAAGCAAAATTTTGGTTCCACTTTCACTTTTTTTCTAATTGAGGTCATCCTAATTACAAAAACATTATTCCGAAAAGTAGAACTGACTAAAATGCTAACTGCAGTTCTAGGGCAAAAACTGTCAAAACCATTAGTTTTTGGACGCTCTTGATCGAAATGACCGGCTTTTGAGAGACGTAACTAGAAAGCGCTTTCGAGTACCAATTAAACGGAATGATCCCTTTCAACGGTCTCCTCAAAATGACAAACTAGTGCCCTTGAGCGTTCTTTCAAGGGAAGACACAATTGTTTTTGATAAAGGTCAACAAAAAGACTGCTCTTTTAAACTGTCTCTTCATAAGAACCTATTACTTGTTTTAATCATACTGAACTATAGGGCTTTGAATGTTTCTCTTGTTGCATACTAAACATATACTAGTATTCTAGTATATTGAACTTCAAATGAAAGTTAGCACCTCCTAACTTTTTTTGAAGCACATGCTAGACCTTGTTACACCGACTAAGAACATATTAGAGAATCAAGGAACAAAATAATCTGTTAAGAGATTGAGAGAGCAACGCACTGTAAATTGTGCAAAAGATAAGCTTGACCTAGCTTTGTTGAATGCATACTTCGCTAGGGAGATGAAGCCCTGAGGAAAAAGAAACAACAGGAGAAGGGTGTTATAACCCAGCTCGAGGTGCTAGATGGAAGTGAACTCTGATCAGACTCAAATCAAAAGCACACGGTGTGTTCCAGATAAAACTTACAGGGTCTTTGAATTGGTTCGAGCGCGCGAAAGTCTGGACAATGGTCTGATTTTGGTCTGATCAGAGGTCAGTTCCGTCTAGATCAGTCTGATCAGAGGTGGTTTTAAGCGCGTGTTATTCTGATAAAAAGAACACAATTGGGTCTGATCAGAAATCATTACCTGCACATTTTTTTCTCTCATTTTTGTAATATTTTTGACTGAGAGATATTAGTTCTGAAAATAGGCAACAATAAAGCGGTGTGTTGACGCTGATCTGATCTGAGCCGAGGGGCCAAATCAGAGCAACTGCCGATCACCTTTACAATTAATAGTTACAGATCAAGACCTTTTTTTATGAAAGGTTGTTTAAGTTCATCTTTTGATCAAGGAACGTGCACCAATGATATACTGCACAAATTATGATGCCAGCACTTTGTCTCTTTGACAATACTCTTAAATTAAGCTTTTCTTTAGTTGAGGATAGTACTGAAAACATCAATTTTTTTAAAAAAAAATATTATGACAATATTAAAAAAAATGTTCAAACTTGAGGGCACTTTCAAATCAGACTATTTCGAGCGGACTTGAGTCTGATTAGAGACATTTTCGAGCAAACTTGAGTCTGATAAGAAGTAACTTCGACCGCATTTGAGTCAAAAGTGATATCCAGCGCACCTGAGTCTGATCAGAGGCAACATTGAGTGCACTTGAGTCTGCTCAAAGGAGGACTCGAGCGCACACTAGTATTATCAGGATCGACTTTTGAGCGCATGATGGGAAGGTACTTTTGAGCGCACAAACGTTTGGACAATCACCTTGAGTTGGCCTGGGCTACAATTGCACAAAAGTTTGGTCAATGGTCTGATTTCGGTCTGATCAGTGTACACTTGTGTCTGGCAATGTCAGATCAGTGACAGCTTCGAGAGTAGTTCGAGCACACACAAGGTTTTGCGAGCGCAGACATCTGTCTAATCAAAAGTTACTTCGGTCTGGAATGGTCTGACCAGAGATTACATTTGTGTTGTCAAACTGCGCCGAAATCAAACTGTATGATCAGAGGTCACTTCCTTCTATTCGTGCTCAAGTACAGTTCGTGTAAAGAATAGCACTCTAAGCTTGCAAGTAAGAGACGCTTGTTTGTATCCAGCACTGGTCCATTTTGACAGTAGTCGTGCCTGCTTAGACAACCCCTCTCCCCCCCCCCCCTCCTCCAACATGATCAGACAACACTGCGGCGAAAACATGAGCTTTCTGCTCTTTATTAGTAGTAGCTAGCGAGGGCTATCATTGATCTGTGCGTTTTATAATGTTGAAATGCACTCAGGTCGCCAAGAGCGCTAATGTATATCTGGACAAGTTGAACAGACCGCTGGATTAAAGGAACCATTATGATGAATGCGACAACATGGACTGATAGATGTGATGTTAAATCAGAGTCTAGTTGTGATAAAGTGAGTGTCAAAAACTAGAAAAGTGCACAGTGCACCATTATTATATCCAGTAGGAAATTATTTTAAATTATAAGTATCCATTTATTTTCCCTTTTTTGGCCACTTTTTTAGTGTTTGTTTAGCCTTTCACTATTTTTTAGAGCTGATTTTCGAGAAAGAGGATTTAAGAAAAAATTACATATATTAGTTTAAATGAAAGAGGATTTTTAGTTAAATAATATAAGAACCGCATGATGTCATGAGATAATAATATGGTGTTATACTCACAAGTAGTGCGAGGTAGTCGATCCAGATGCCAGTCTGTTTGGTATCCCATTGTCCCACCCAGGAGGAACTGGTCTGGCTGAGGGAGGCCACGTTCTCATGTGTCAGGGCGAATGGAACCACCAACCACTTTAACACAAACGTATTTTTATTACACATTTTATACCGTACAACCTGTGAGAAAGCATCAATATTGAGATCTTTGAGAGGTGCAATGGTGTCGTATTTCTACTTGGGTTCTAGAAAGATAGAAGTTTCATAATTTTATAGTCTTCAAAATGTGGAATTCCATGAACTCGTATCTTAAATTTAATTAAATGTGTCAGAGTATACACTCTAGTAAATAAGTTGTGATCATAAGATGGAGCTTGAAATGATAGCTCAATATCAGAGAGCATAGTAAGACTCTCGCAGTGTGGACCAGTTGGCTCAGTGGAGGGCACAGGATTGCAATCAATTAAGGTATTGTGGGGTCGCAACCCGCAAAGGTCCCAAACGTTACTCTCACTATAATGGTGTTGACATAAAATCAAGATAACGAGCAAAGAGTTGCTCTAATAAAAATAATATAGGAAGGACTATAGTGTCTTAACATATTTTCTCTTCAGGATTCAAAAAGTCAGATAAAAAACAAATTTCTCTTCGTTATAGAAACAATCCAACATCCCAACATATTAAAATGGATCTGATCACAAATTTAGCTTTTGAATATCTTGAAAGCAAGTAACTTACCCATGGAGCTTCATAGGTCAGCGCATTTTTCAAAAATTACATTAGAAATGTAAGATATTGGCTGTTTATTCTCCTATTATGCTGAATTTCCAACGCACCTCTTACATGATTTCAGCACTTGCCAGCACATTATGTATATAATTATGTAGGAGTTTTGAAAAAGATTTTTTTCAGTGGCTTTCTTTCAAAATTTCTACACTTTTATCAACAAATGATAGAGGATAAATATGTATGACTTATCCAATGGTAATTTTTAATGGCTATCAACGCGTTTCTGACAAACAATCAGCACTTCTTAGACTATTTCCTTTTTCTCACTATTCTCCCACGATTTAAATTTTTTGCACAGCTTTTACACAACTTTTACGCATTTCAGCGCATTGCTTACAAAACTTTTGCACGCACATTTCTCACAAATGAACTTTCAGGCTTCATCTTTCATTACGTCATTTTCGGCAAAAATCTAACCACATTTTGTGTTTTGTAAAAATGTTTTTAACACTCTTTATTATCACATTACTAAACATGCTTTTAATTTTCTAACAATTTTATTTTTCACAGGCAATTTAATAACTACTGTAGTGTGAACGATCAAACACAATACGTCAAAACTAATACTTTTTTGTCTTGGTGATGCAAAAACGTAGCAAATTTAAACAGTTTTATGAGCTTTAATTTTTTTCGGCAATTAGCAGAAAATTTGGGCGAGTGTGGAGTTAATATGAGAGATATGCTGAAAGCGCTAATTTTTTTTAACTTTTTTGTATTGCTGAATTTAGGTAAGGATTGTGGTAATAAACTGAGAAGCTTTGGGAAACGTTGCACAAAATTAAGGAAGAGATAAGTTTATGTTTGTATAAATTTTCAAAATTATTTTAGTTTCATTGTTAGTTCAGAAAAAAGCGCTGAATTTTTGTGAGAAATGCATTGACGAAAGCTAAAATTTTTTAATCAGCGCATTCAACATATAATTTATACGTTAATTATTTGTTTATATCCGCTCAAACGTCAACCCTGTTTGTATTCATCTCAACCTGGGCGCGACCAAACAATAGATCGAAAGGACATTAGATCGAGAACAATAAAATTAGGGTCGTAGATAGAAAATAAACTTATTTATTCTTACTGGCATTAGCGCATTCTGCCATGACTTAGTAGCCCGTGGGAGAGCTAGGTATTAATTAAAGCCGAATCGACGCAGAGTCGGATGATAAAAATGAGAATCATAGCCAGATGCTTAAATTTGATTGGCCAAATAGTCTGATTGGTTGAGGTCAAAGTACAAAAAATCCTGGAAATGACGAATTAATGAGTTTTCGTCTCTTAATTCTTTTTGGCGCACAGTCAGGTTGTACTCCATCCGGCCTCTCTCCACCGCAGTTCAATGAGGTCGCGACAATAGATAGAACATCTTTGCGCTAGTTTGTAAGTAGTTTTTCTCAAAAACTGTCTTTAAAGTAATGAGTTTAGGATCAGCCAATGAGATTACGGGAAGTATTCGGTTTCAAATTTTTTGCATTCTGCTGTGCGCTCGTTCGGCTCCACCAGAATCCGCGTCCAGGGGACTTGATGTGACTCTATCAAACCGTAACATATCATCAGGATCGAACATGTTATACGCTGAAGCATTTGTGAGTACTCAAATCTGATTGGCCAATGTAAATTTGAATAATTTTTTCGTTTTCGATCTATTGTCCTATCACCCAACCTGGGTTGCTGGGACAGAATTGTTTCTGAAAATGCTATTTTCCGCACTTATATTCCTGCAAAATATTTTTAACACTTACGAGTCCGATGAATATGAGCATGAGCTGTACTACATCAGTGTAAGCGACAGAGTATAATCCTCCAAATATGGTATACACAATCACTACACATGCAGAACTGATGATACTGAGGTGGTCACTCAAATCCATCATCACTGTCACAGAAGAACCAAGAGCAGCTGGTAACACAACATGGTTATATACGTTTAACTACAGAACATATATCAGTTTGTATGAAAGTTCTAAGTTTTTTAAATAGAAAATTCAACTAAACTCAAACAAATTTTTACAAATTATATCGAAAATATGTAAAATGTTACAAATTATTAGTGAAATTTGCAAAAAATAATGCTTTAATAGACAATTACTTGCAAGCAAATTAGTAAATTTTTGCAAACTATCTATATTATTTTGACTAGGGTAATACTGTAAAATCATTAATCAGTTTCAGAAATTATTGCAAGATATCTAGCTGAAATATCAGATATCTTTCCAAGCGACAGATATATAATACTTGATTGATTATAGTGTATCTTACCATTAGAAAACGGGTCTATTCTGTTTTGCCCCCCCCCCCCGTGTTTTTACGTCCCCTATGTAAAATAATAGCACGTGTGCCTGGGGTGGTGGGGGGGGGGGCGTAAAAAATATAAGCCTACTAAGCTTGGGGCAAAACAAAATAGATCCTAGAAAACTTTCCCTCTAAAATTGTTTGATATTTGGCAGCATACCTAATATGGCGGCTGACCAGAGTGTCTCAGCTAAGAGGGCTGGAAGGAACAGGAGCACCCCCATCACATCCCCGTACTTCTTCTGGAATGGGTCTATCATCGTGATGAAACCCTCACCCCGCATCACACTGGCAAACCCGAATCCACCTGAAACAACAATCCATTCGGAATTATCAAGTCTACCTCGACACTTGATCTGCTTCCTCGTCATTTCTTGCCCAGGCTGAGGTTTCTGATCCAGATGAAAACAATCTCTGATCCGACCATTTTATACTGAATTGCCTACTGATAAGACCAATCTAGACAGGAATGATCTCAAACCAGACTGAACGGCGCTCGAAATTTTTTCTACGTCTGAATACCAGAATCAAATAAAATAGTCTCTGCTTAGACTATCCTGCGTCTTTGAGGTTGTCCATGCCATCTAATTTAGAGAGTTGTAGTATAGGTGTGCGCTTGAGTGAGTCTGATCAGGAATCAATTCGGTTTGGGACCGCAGCTTTTCCCCCGGCTATTGTTCTACATTGATGATTGAACTAAAAACTGATATTTTGGAAAAAGCATGATTCGAGAAAAGTTTTCCTTGATTTTTTTAGCCGTTGCATGTATCAACAGTTAGATCAGCTCTGAGTATGTGGATTTCCCGGTTGACCCCATAATTCAAAAAGTTATAAAATTACAACTTCATATTATGGCGTCTATGAGAAGTTGTAGTCATAGAACTTTCATAAAATGAAAGTTGTAATTTAACAAATTTTAAGAGGCCTAAAACAAAGACCAAATGAAGTGATTCAAAAAATTAGTGAAAAAAATCGGAAACTATTACTTTTCAGTGACAACGTATTTATTAAAAAGTTGTAGTCACAGAACTTCATACAAAACAAAAAAATTGTCAACCTAAAATTTGTTTGGTGCATATTTACTCTTTGTAAGAAAATGTGTTTGTTAGCACCGGCGGGTGCTTTTTAATTAGTATAACTTGGAACATGGCACAGGGTCTGATAAGAGGGCAAAGTCTTGAAGATGGTCTGATCTATATTTTTTAAAATATATCTATAATAAATAATCTTTAATAAATAATAAATAACATTTAAAACAATCTATAATAAAAGATTATTATTCATTTTAATTCAAAAATATTGATTGAATTTCCAAAATCTCACATTAGTTTTTTTCACGAGATCGTTTAAAGAGTAGGTTAAAAATGTGTTGGTAAAATCTAAAAGCGACGAAAGAAAAGTTCTTACACGCAAACAGATTTCAATTTTTTGGCTTTAGAAGTAGTCTCAATCTGGTGCATTAAACAAAAAGCTGCTAAAACTCGAATGGACATATAATTTGCTTTTATTACTTGAGCATAATTTGATTTTTCAATTCCACTTAAGAAGAAGTCCAAAAAGAAAATAAGATAATAATGAGCAAACTTTTAAATCAAAACTATTCTTGAGATAACAGATCGTTGAGCTGGGCAAGAAAGAGGATAACAGGGGCAAAAACATTTAACCCTGATAAAATTTTAAAATTTCAAGATTTGTAAAATTGTGTTGGTCATTACTGGCCTTGACATAATCTCAATACAATTCATTACAATTCAATATTTACCAGAAGAATTTCATTGATAGGCTAAAATAACTGAATGGAAATCCCGAAACCCTTTTTAGTATAAAATTACTAAACTTTCTAGATGGAATTTTGGGGTTGGAATTTTTTTGGACAATTCTTCCAAACTCCACTCTTTGTAAGTTGCCTTTCAATCTGTTGTTGTATAGCCAAACGTTTTTGTACCTGTGCGACACAGCCATTTTCATTTCTCACCAAATTCGCTTGTTAAAAATTTTGTTGAAGCGAATTATGTAACAGCAACATAATGTTTGCAAACTGTCAACCAGTAGAAATCTTTGTTAATCTTTTATTTTGATTTATTGATATGGATTTTTTGGTTTCTATGAAATGGTCATGAGTCATTGCTGGGATTTACTTTTGATTGAAATTTTTGATCCATCGATGGGATGTCTGTTTCTATGAATTTTTGGATCTATTCTGTTTCGGCCCCCAGCTTAGTGAGCATAAATCTTTTATGACCCCCAGGCGCACGTTCTTACATAATAACGTGCTGTATAACAACATATAATTTGTAACGGGGGGTCATAAAAAACACTGGGGGGGGGGACGAAACAGAATAGATTCGAATTTTCCCAACAATGGGATCCCAATCCGGGATTGCGTAACAAGAAGACATAATATATAAACTTTTCGAAAAATTCTTTTGAAAATTTAAAACTTTCATAGAATTACTGAAGCATTTTTTTATATTAAGCTTAGGTTTTTATTATTTCGCGATCCGTGCTCAAGGCAGAAATTGGTATTTGAAAAGTACACGTGCGTTTTCGTGCAGTCTCCCCCCCCCCCCCCCCCCCCCCCAGTCATGGTAACCATAATGGGGGCTGTAATTTCATGAGGGCTGAAGAACCGCCTTATCTCCCAGTTTCTTAAACAAATTCAAAATTTTTGGACCAAACAACCTTTTCAGGAACGATTCCTGATCAGCCATGATTTACACAGCAGACATATCAATACCGAATGTCAAAAAAACTTAATCCCGGAAGTCTGCTTCATTTTTGATCAGATGGAAAAAGCTCCGTTCTAATCGAATTTAATCTGACTGGGGAAGTATATATCACAATATACTCTTCCATTGCCCCAGGCTACCACAATAAATCAGGTGAGAAATTGTAACAATTGTGACAGGTTTAAACCCGGGGCTAAAAACCGAAGGTGCCTCTAATTACGTCCATTCAAAGTCATTAATTGTGCGTCACTAGAGCCCATTTTGAAACTTATTTTTATCCTGACATTTTAACAAGAATGTGCCTCACGAACCAAGAACGTGACGTTTGAAAGGAAACATTTAAATTGCGCTTGGAGGATTTTTAGGGTTTTCAAGTTTAGCTCGTCAATTTTGATTTATTATAGCTTCCGGTCCATGGTATAGTAGCATACGTGATTAGATTTTTGTACTATTTTTATAGCTGCAAACGAGTTTCTAATGCGTGATTTTAAAGTAATTATTACCAAACACCTGAGGATTAGATTTATGTTGACTATATGGCTATACAATGACCGAAATCTCTAAATCTAAGTGATTGTTAGCAAAAGAGTTTCCTATTAAATATGGAATGACGCATTTGAGACGTAAAATTTTGTGTCATCCATCGTTATTTACTAAAAAAAAAAACGTTGATAAGTGATGATGTATTATTTTAAAATTCATTTTCAAAATTCTTGATCCAAGTTGGAGTCCTTAAAAGGAATATCATAGAGACCTTCTCATTACTAACTTGAGCAGTAAAAACTGTAATTGTGTATAAACAGATGACCTTAACTATGATTGTCACAAACATCTACTCTAGAATAATTTTTTATTCCCAGCATGAGATCCGTGACACAAGAAAAGTTGCCCCGAAACTCAAGAATACACATATATTCTGTTCTGAGAGCAAATTTTTCAACGGTTTTATATTCTTTTCTTCGCCATTCAAAAATATAAAAAAAATTATTTTTGCTATATTTCAATTGAAACTTGCATTTTCTTCATCAAAATCTCATCTTGCATTCATTCATCATCATGGACGCAAAGTTTTGAACTGTTAGTAATTTAGCTACTCATTAAGGTTTTTTCTTTACGAATCGTTAGTTTATCCAACTTTCAGCTTTTCTGGCTCAAATATAATTATTACATATGTTCACTTCGGACAAAAAAATTTTAAAAACTCATAGCAAAAGTGAATGAAAACAAAAAATAAATAGTTCAGCTTCCGCTTCCTGGTTGACAATGTTTTCAGTTTCATAATTTTGAAGCCATTAACCTCCATTTGCGCCAAAATTTTTCTAACTTTCATTTTGCTTCCAATTTCAACTTTTTTGTTTCTGCCCAGCTGTAGATTTTTCTTCCAGTTCATATTGAGAACTAAAACGACTAAAAGTTAATTTGATTCGCTAGTCAAAAGTTCAACTCTAATCCAGATAAGAGAAATTTGTTATTGATTCTCTTCAGTTTTCAGAACTTAAAATTTACTCTTCTTTAATAATTTAAAAAGGTTTGGCTTCTATAAACAAAAAATGTAAAAACAAATTGGAAATACTTGTAGCATTTTATTTTGGCAGGTACAGGTTTCGTAAAACTGTTGAGAACTTCTACTAAAAAATTTTCGGATTTTCAATTTCCTTTTTATAAATACGGCAATTCAGTCTACATGCAAAGGCCGCCGAAATATTAAATAGAACATACAAACTTTTGAAAAATGCCATTTAGAAGTCAACTTGAAAATAAGATCCATTCAGGTACATGCAAAACATGCATAAAAGACACGTGATTATCATTACTTTTTTTGTCACTTGTGTTTTTCTCTTTTGGAGCAAATCCTGACACTATGAAGTGTAATTATGAGATGCTAATTTTACTGTGGCTGACTTTAAGTGGAGACGCAAAATTTTTAAATAAAAATAACTGACAAAAGGAACCCAAATAAAAAAATATTCCTGCGTTTTTGATCTTATCTGCTAAGTTATGGAGCGATTTTTTTCCGGACAATTTGCTGACCTTTAGAGTTAGGAATCTTATTTTTGCATACCTACGCATTTGCTTCATTAAAAACCTTGTTTTAGTCATCTTCCTATAGTTTTGAAATGTAATTTTGTGCTTTATTGAAGAAAACAGATTGATTTTGCGATTAAATGTGGAAAGGATTTGGTGTTAATTATATTTTTGCTTATTTTGAAGGCGTATAAATTTTTTGTATTTAGACCAGAATTAGCAACATAAGCACACAGGAAAATTTCAGAGAAAAACGCTGAAAACTTTATACACAGTTTTAAGTGTCTTTTTTAAATTTAGTGAATTATTAAAAAAACAAGGCTTTGTTTAAGATCTCAATTGCCATGTATTTAAAGTTTTTTTTTAACTTTGCTTCCGCAAAAATCTTGTTCAACTTCTCGATTTGTGTATGCCCATTGCCCGAAGCAATGGAGTGCTTTCCAATATTTCTGAAAAAAACAAAGGCACGAAAACTCAAAAACTGTTTTAACTCATCTTTAAAAAAGTTGAAATATCAGTTTTGTCTTGTTTTTAAAAAATACTCAGAATATTACAACTCAAATTGCAGGTCTTTCATTCTGATTTTCCAATTTGGTATCGGAAAGAAATTTGGCCATGAGAAGAATTTAGTTTTGAAGCATTTGCGTTTTGTTTCGTTTGATCGCAACCTGTCTAAACTGTTAAAGTCCCACTATTTCTAAATTTGGATTATTACAAACAGCTGATCATATCTATATGGAAGTCTCAAAAACTTTCATATGTATATGGAAGTTTTTGAGAAGTTTTGGTTTTCGATTATGAATCTTAGATCTTTAATAATATTATACCTAAGAAAACAAGCGTTATGTTAATCAAAGCACAAATCTGTTCAATAAGTTCCTCGGAAAAAATTTTCTGTTCCGGACTCCAATTGTAAATCAGTACTTTAAAGGTTCAAAGCAAGTTGCAAATCAGCACTGATTCAAAGATTTGAGCATGTCACTGTTTGGCTCCTCAGTTTTGGATCAGATCTGGCTTTGCAAATTTCAGACTTGACATCTTTTTCAAATACAAAAAAAAATGCGCATACGTCTTTAATGCTTCTTAGTCATTGGTTACTAGTCATTCATTCTTAGTCACTTTTTGACTCGTCAGTTTTGGATCAGGCGTGGTTTTGAAAATTTCAGACTTGCTGATCTTTTTCAGATACAAAAAAAATCGGTATACATCTTTATTGTTTCTTAGTCATTTCAGCTGCTCAGCTGCTAATATGAACTTGAAAATAGCAAAAGCAACGCTCGAAATCAAAACAAAATATAATACATAATAGTTGCTTTTGCAATTATCCAGTACTCATTTAAACTTGTGATTGTGCTTTGGGTGCAAAAATTGAATCTTTTTCGTTTGTGCCCCCCAGTACGTTATGCTCTACCCGGTTACAGAGCACGTGTCATTACATAGTGAATAATTATATGTAAAAATATGACCATTATTATGTAAAATTATGGCACGTGCATCTGAGGGGTGCAAATAATTTGCACACACTAAGCTGGGAGGGAGCACAAACTGAAAAGGTCCCAAAAGTTTTTCTGTATATGCTGCATAAACTGTATAAAAGACAAAAATTAAAGCTTTAGCTATTTTTGTATTTTTGTGTTATATTGACCGTACTTCCGTCGCTCTCTCATAAAATTGCAATCAGATAAGCTAACTAATATAATATACATGCATGATACTTGACGCATCGTCTTACAATTCTTTTCATGTGGGTTTATCACCATTTAATCGTTCCGCTCAGTGTTACAGTTTTTTTTGTTTCAGTGGCTTCAATTAGACTTAAGTGACATTTTAAGCATATTTAAGGGAATGAACAATATCCATATCGAAGACAATGTTTTCACGTGCTCTCAACGGAACCATTCACAATCTAAACAAGTCTGTCAAATTGGCTGTGCTCTAATTAAATTCCTCTCTACAATTGCTCCTTTATATTTCTTTTTTTCTCTCTCTATTATCTCTCTGTGAAATAGAGCGCCTTAAATCCTACCCAACTTCATTAAGTTAAGTGGTGTTGAATACAATGCCCGTTGAACCCTATACCACACTGTCAAGTCTCTTTTCACTGCTTTTAGTAACCCTTTATACCCCCCTCCCCCTCCTCCTCCATTTAACCCACCCACTGTCAATTTTTCCCGTCTAGTTATCTCATCATTTCAAACTGTCTCTGCTTATTTTCATCTAATTTACACACTGTCTAT